>NC_090648.1:164558191-164908191 GCF_040937935.1 Hyperolius riggenbachi
CTCTTTTCATCCGACCAATAAAAGAAAAGTGTTTTTTAAAACAAAAAAAGTCAAACCTTCAAATGATTATGTTCAGTTATGCACTCAATACTTGGTCGGGAATACTTGTGCAGAAATGACTGCTTCAATGCGGCGTGGCTTGGGGGCGATCAGCCTGTGGCACTGCTCAGGTGTTATGGAGGCCCAGGATGCTTCGATAGCGGCCTTAAGCTCATCCAGAGTGTTGGGTCTTGCGTCTCTCAACTTTCTCTTCACAATATCCCAACAGATTCTCTATGGGGTTCAGGTCAGGAGAGTTGGCAGGCCAATTGAGCACAGTAATACCATGGTCAGGGGAGTCTTTACCACGTTAGTTAAGCTGGTGCTGGCATCACTATCAATAAACCATATTGTAGTATGTTAATCTACTGTGGAATAATATGTTTTGAAATTCAATAAAAAACACGTTTAAAAAGAATAATAAATAAATAAAATGTAATTGCATATGGGGCCCTGGTGTGCAGAAGTACATAAAGTCACGAAGAGTGTACATTAACTAAACGAATGAAAAGATGCATGGTCCTTAAACGGGCTGCCAAATTTCTTGATTTCCCAAAAAGTCTTGGGAGCAGAGGGTTGCAATGGATTTCAACTTTAGACTGTAGTAGTAAAAAGACCATTTCTGTGAATGCACAGATTGCTTTATCTCAGTGCTGCTGTTTTTTTATCCAAACAATGATTATTCCTTTTTATGGAACAACAAACTGCTTGATATAGTTGCACCCTGGCTGCTCCCCTATACACCATCCCCCCCCAAGTAATTTTACTGCTACCAACTCTAGGGAGGAAGCGCATGTTGCACTATTACCACAACCCAAGCTGCATTACTTTTTCTCGTTTTGGAATCTGTACTATGCACTTATTTTCAATACAGAAGCCCAGGTACTTTTCTTGCTTGGATAGCAGACACAGAGTGGACACCTTTTTTTTGGAACACCTGCACTAACTGAAACATTCCAAGTCTTCAAAGAGTGTAATGCAGTCAGTGTGGAGAGAGCTGGGCATTTCAAATCCATACATGGTAAAGCAATTAGCATGATGGTCCATTAATTCTAAGCATATGTAAAGAAGAGCTGAATGGGCACATCATTGAATTAAGCTACCCACGCTGAGGGGTTAATGGCCCATTGAACTGAATACACACTTCCTCTCCACCAGCTTTCGGGAAACAGTTACAGAAATATGTTGGTCCTTGTATTGGTGGAGATGCTTGTGAAATCGCAGGGCAGAAGTACCATCCTTTGTCATAGCAAACACTTGCATCTTGGGTAACATCAGTTCTCTGATCATATCCCAAAATAAAGCCAGAGTCAGCCAGACCACTGCAAGGGTCCATGGGGGAATTCTGATTCTGAATATGTCAGAGGCTTGCTTCTTAGTGCTGTTTATTTCATGCTGCTACTACTTTAAATGTTGCAAATGTGGGACAGAAACTCTTAGTGATTGATGTTCTTCTTCTTTCTCTTTACTGATCTCTTCTGCCCTGCTGCTTTCAACAATGGTTAGTTTGGAGTTTCATCCTCGGCATCTCTGGAGGTTTATTGATCTGGAGTAGCTTTTTTTTGTTGTCAAAAAACTGTTTCTTGCTGCTATAGGCTCCTGCTGATGTTGGGTGCAATTACATTGATCAATTTATTCCCCCTAAACAAAATCATCATTACTTTATCTATGCTGCTATTTTTATCCAACAAAAGATGCTCTTATCTCAGTGGTCTTTTTACTGGTACAATTCAGGGTTAAAGCGTGTCCAATCTGACGTGACATGAGAGAACCTGGGGTACATGGTGTACTAGCCTTACTAATAACCTGCTTAAGGTCCCCCTTTTGTCTTTTATGCATTGCAAGGGGTTGTATTATTTATGCAAACAGTATTTATTTAAATACTTAAATTAAAAAAAAAAAATCTGCAGTGAATTCAGCCTGTGTCCTACATAAAAGCAAACAGAAGCCAAAACACTTCTGTTTGGCTGAGGACACAAACCACAAGACAGGGCTGAAAAATGTTAATTTCCCAGGGACGTCTTTCAGGACAGCACCCCCTCTTGTGACTTGTCTCTCCTCCCACAACTGGGACAGGAAGCTAAAAGATAAAAAAAAAATTGCATAGCAGATATGCGGCAGCATAAATACCCCCCAGCTCACCTAGAGCCCTCAGTTGTTTTTCTGTCCAGGACGGAACGCGTGGAGATCCTCCAAGTGCCATCATTGTCAGGCGGCAGGGGCAGCGTTGTTACTGGCTGCAGTTGGAGCTGGTCAGGGGAGCCGGCGTGCAGCTCGGGCAGCGTGGAGGAGGCTTCTCCCAACTTGGCAGCATCTATATATGCGCAATGGGCGCGCAAAAGAAGTTCCGGCCATATACCGGAAGTGCGTCACGCGTGACCGGAAGTAGGAAGCGCCATTTGCAGGTGCAATTCGGCGCACCTGAATCGATCCTAGACTATCAAGTAAATTACCCAACACTATTTAAATGTGTAACAGTACATGTTCCCACTTTCTGGCAACATGGAGGACGCTGCAGGCCCTGCTCCGCTGCAATCTGCCGAGTCTGGCGCTGAACCCTCTCTGGTAAGCGGCACAGGGGTGCTCTAATACCGGGGGAATATATTCAGGTGTGTTTGGGGTGGTGATGTCTGGGAACTTCACTAATTTAGGCCATATTATGCTTTATTGCAGCCTAAAAAGGATAAATCAAGTTTCCAGCACCATTCATCATCTGCATTTGCTTCTACATCTTCTTCTGAAGGGGAAAGGAAATGTCCATTATGTAATGCAAAGATGTCCTCTTCCTCAAACCGGAAATTATGTCACCATTGCACTGATAAAATAGTGAAAAATGAATCTCCTGTGATATGTAAGGATCTAATGGGATGGATGAGATCAGAAATGACCACAGCTATTAACCACTTTACCCCCGCGCGTACGGATTTCTCCGCCACTTTTTCCATCCTTTCACCCCCAGGGACGGAGAAATCCGTACTTTGCGCACTCCCGCCGCTGTCCGCGCTCCCGCTCGTAAACACGCCGCCCGCCGCTAGTAAACGCCGCCGCCCGCTCGCCCAGAGATCAACGAACGGGAAAATCCATTCCCGTTCGTTGATCTAAGCCCCGCAATGATCTGCTGCCGCTCGGCTGAGCAGCGCGATCATTGTGAAAAAATAACAAAGTCCCAGCCTCTTTCTACTTCCTGCAAGCGTCCGGAAGGACGCTTGCAGGTCGCATGAAACAAATTGGTAATATTGCCATCTTGTGGCCAAATAGTAAAACTACACCCTAACCATTTTTTACACACAAACTTGTTTTACACAAAAATTAACTCCTTACCTCCCACACTCCCCAATTTTTTTTTTTTGTAATTAAAAAAAAAAATAAAAAATTTACAATTTAAAAAAAATACATAAATAGTTACCTTAGGGACTGAACTTTTTAAATATTTATGTCAAGAGGGTATAACACTGTTACTTTATAAACTATGGGCTTGTAATTAGGGATGGACGCAAAACTGAAAAAAAATGCACCTTTATTTCCAACTAAAATATTGGTGGCAAACATTGTGATAGGGACATCATTTAAACGGTTTTATAACCGGGATAAATAGGCATATACATTTAATGGGTTTTAATTACAGTAGC
This sequence comes from Hyperolius riggenbachi, assembly GCF_040937935.1. Taxonomy (NCBI): domain Eukaryota; kingdom Metazoa; phylum Chordata; class Amphibia; order Anura; family Hyperoliidae; genus Hyperolius; species Hyperolius riggenbachi. Next base: position 164,561,860 of record NC_090648.1, read on the forward strand.
ATGCATTATTTAAAGAGGAGCTGTTACGCATAGTGTCTCAAAAAATACAAACACATATACAAGTAGATACATACTTGGTGTACTTACACAACATATGCATTGCACTGTCCATGTTTTGCTTTGTAGTGAATTATATATAGTAAATAAAGAGATTTCTATTCCTGAGAGGTTCCATTTTAGGATGACTGTGCGTGAAGCCAATTGTGATGTAATTTCCTCCCTTACTGTTTGCCCTCCTCCTTTTGACTTAATATGCATTAGCACTCCCTCTTCCAAGCCCTCAGACACTCCCACCTGCTGCTCAGTAGTTGAGTGAAGTAGCCAGTCTGTCTGCATGAAGTGCTAAACCACACTTGCTCAGTCTCCCATTATTAATGCTGCACTACCAATCCTAGTAGTTAGTGTAGTAAGCTAAGCTGATATATGTTCTGCTGCCAGCCAGCCTTCAGTTAGGAAACTAGCAGCAGATAAAGAAAGCTTATGCAGCTGGTATTCCTTCACCTCCAACTACTGAAAGCAAAGTACCCCTTCACTATCCGTGAGGAATGTGAGCCCAGAGTCCCCCCCCCCCCCCCTCCCCTCCTCCCGCACATCATCTCTGCTCCTGGAACTGTCAGAGCCTCTGCCCAGTGACACATCCTCCCGGACAGAATGCAGTGGAGCTGGACATGGTCTGCTGCCTTAGGAGGAGAAGAAGAGGAGAGCGCTGAAAGTTTCTGGCCGCCCTGTGTTTATTTATTTTTTTTCTTAATTACCGAGCAGTGTGTACTCATCTACAGGGACTCCCTCATTCCAGCATAGTGTATGTGAGGCTTCTGTCATGAGCAATCCAGGAATCACGTAGTTGCTGGCAGCTGCAGCTTCAGACACAGACACAATGCTGGAGGAGGGAGCCGCTGCAGATGAGCCACGCTGCCGCTATTTGAAGTCCACCTCTGTGCACTACACACAGCCTTGCCACCAGCAGCAGGGGTCTGAAGCGTGCCGCTTGCCATCTTTACCCCACTCTGCAGAGCCCCTCATTTAGGCAGGCAGCTACAATAAATGTATGCGGGACTTCTGTATTGCCGATCAGAGAGGAACAGAGGCGGGGGTGGGGAAAACTTCAGGGCCAGAGGAAGCAGCCAATGAGGCTGCACTACTGCGTAAGGGGAGGAATATTAAATGAAGGGGAGGAGCAGGGAACAGCAAAGGGGAAAAAAAGCCGCCCAGCATACATTGCTACTTCTCTTTTTGCGGCTCTGCGTACGAGTTAGAAGCTGGGAGCAAGAGGATTTATAAATCATATTAATTTAAAAGTGAGAATGATTTTTTACTGTGCCAATGCCTTTTTAACCTCTTTTTAGGCTTAGCTAAAGAGGGATATCCAGAACTATTTTTTTAATTCATGCCTAACAGTTACTCTTTAAAAACTATAAAGGCCGAAAACTGAAAAATAATAAAAAAAAAATTCCCACATTTTTTCCTATTTTCCCATTAAAACACATTTAGAATAAAATAATTCTTGGCATAATGTCCCACCTAAAGAAAGCCTAATTGGTGGCGAAAAAAACAAGATATAGTTCATTTCATTGCGATCAGTAATGATAAAATTATAGACGAATGAATGGAAGGAGCGCTGAAAGGTGAAAATTGCTCTGGTGGTCAGGGGGTAAAACCCCTCAGTTGGGAAGTGGTTAAGGAAATCAAGGATTCCGCCATAGCATCATCTACCCCGGCCCCTCTGGAAACTCAGCAAGTTGCACAGCCTGAGGATCCTTTTCCTCCTCCAGTTTCCTTAGTTCCCACAGCAGTTTCTAGGAAGAGAAGGGCTAAGGAATCAGTGAGATCTGAATTATCTGAGGGAGAGTTAGAAATTTCATCTTTTGAGGAAATTTCTGAGGATGAGGGAGGAGAAAGATCTGGCAAAAATCAAAAATTTGCTTTTTCACCTGATCTTATTAATGACCTATTATCTGCCATGCATAATACTATGGGCATCGAGACAGAGAAGAAATCTCTATCTCATTTGGATCAAATGTATGAGAGCTTATCTGATCCTCATTCCTCTGTTATCCTGGTTCATTCTTCCCTAAAAAATATGATAAGAAAGGAGTGGGATAACCCTGAGAAACGGGCCTTTTGGCCAAGGACCCTTAACAGGCGGTACCCTTTTTCTGCTGAGGATCAGAAATTCTGGGGTCCCTCTCCAAAACTTGATCCAGCTTTGTCTAGAGTTTCAAAAAATACAGATTTACTTTTTGAGGACTTTGGGCACCTCAAGGACCTGATAGACAAAAAAAAGACAAACTTCTAAGGAGAGCGTGGGAGTCCTCCTCACTTACGTTCAAACCGGCAGTGGCTTCTACGGCAGTAGGTAGATCCCTTAGAACCTGGTAAATGGAGACTCAACATAAAATCGTCACAGGAGTACCTAGAGAGGAAATCTTAAAGGATTTTCCTAACCTGTTTAATGCCACTAATTATATGACTGATGCAGCAGACGACACAGTGAAGCTTACTGCCAGGACTACTGCATTAGTCAATTTAGCTAGACGTGGAGTGTGGGTCAAAACATGGAAGGGAGACCATTCCTCCAAAGCCAAACTATGTGGACTTCCTTGTGAGGGAGAATTGTTGTTCGGGTCTAAGCTAGACGAGACATTAGACAGAACTGCTGACGTCAAGAAAAACTTTCCTGTTAGGAGAGTTTTTCCGTCTAAACGTTCCTTTCGTGTCAACACAAAGCCAGAGTCTGATAAGTCCACCACAAAGAAAAGATGGGCCCCCTATAAAGTACAAAAGGGTAAACCAAACTTTACCACCCATTCTTCTACCCAGGCTTATAAGCAATGACGCCAGCATCCCAGTGGGGGGAAGGATTACCCACTTTTACGAGAGATGGCAGGAAATATTTCAAAATCAGTGGCTATTAAAAATAATTCTAGAGGGGTACAGCATAGAGTTCTTGCAGACTCCTTCAAAAGTTTTTTGTTTGTCCAATCCCAAAAGACACTATTCAGCGTCTAGCATTGGAAAGGGAAATATTCTCTCTGCTTAAGAAAAGAGTAATCAGGGAGGTTCCAAAATGTCAACAGGGGTTGGGGTTTTACTCCCCAGTATTCCTTGTAAAAAAGCTTCAGGGAGAGTTTCGATTTTATCCCGAATCTAAAGGAATTAAACAAGTCAATAAAATACAGGAGTTCATTACTGTGGTCCCAAACCAGACGAATTCTGAATTGGGCAGAAAGGAATCTAATGTCCATAAAGGCCCGACATCTAAAGGGTACAGCCAACCAGTTGGCGGACCGCCTAAGCAGGTCTCCTCTGAAGCAGGACGAGTGGTCCCTAAATCCGGCAGTATTTCAGGAAATCAGGGATCGATGGGGATTCCCGGGAGTGGACCTATTTGCCAACAAGGACAATACCAAGTGTCGAAAGTTCTGCTCACTAGGTCCCCTAGACAAACCTTGGGAAGATTTCGGATGGACAATATTTACTCTGTGATAACTCTCTTACAGAAAGATTGTTTCCTAGCATCTCTGGACTTAAAGGATGCATACCTGCATGTTCCAATTCATCTGAACTCACAACAATTTCTCGGATTTTCAGTGCACCTAGAGGGAAAGGTAAGACACTTCCAGTTTAATGCTCTACCTTTCGGCATCTCTTCTGCTCCCTGGCTCTTCACAAAGATTCTGTCAGAAGTATTAGCAGTTATCAGGGGCAGGTCCATATCTGTTCTTGGTTATCTGGATGATTTATTGATTTGGGGACAGTCTAGAGACTCAGTGTTATTACAGCTAGAATCTACTATGGCTTTATTGCAGTCACTAGGATGGCTTATTAACTGGTCTAAATCATCCCTAATTCCTTCCCAGCTCATGGAATTTTTAGGATTCAATATTTCCACTACTAGTGAAGAGCTTTTATTACCAGACAGAAAGGTTTCTGCAATACTTAATGCTGTTTCTTCTTTCCAGCAGGTCCACTACACCTCCCTCAGAAAAGCAATGGCTGTTCTGGGACTCCTAACTTCTGCCTTTTCGGCCATTCAGTGGGGTCAATTCCATGCCAGGACTTTGCAAATTTGGATCCTGACAGAATGGAACAGGGATCTAAAATTTCTAGACAAGAAAGTATTCATTCCTTACAATGTAAAGGTCTCACTCATGTGGTGGCAAGATCTCACACATCTGTCAGAAGGTCGGCTGTGGCATTATCCATCTCAGTCAGTGATAACAACGGACGCCAGTCTGTGGGGTTGGGGAGCACACATGGTTGGTCGTCCAGCTCAAGGACAGTGGTCCAACAAAATGAGCCAGGTCATCAAACAGCAGGGAACTTCAGGCTGTATGGTTGGCTCTACAAAACTTCAGTTAAGACATAAAACAGTGTCACGTGCTGATAAGAACAGACCACAGCAGTGTGGTAGCTTACCTGAATCGTCAGGGGGAGTGGATGCTTTTTCAATAAATTGGGGAACACAGCTGATGTACAGCTTTCCCCCAATATCTCTCATTCCACAGTTTCTGAACAAAATTGTGCAGGATCAAGCTCACATGATCCTGATAGCCCCCTTTTGGCCGAAGAGGCCGTGATTCATGTTGTTACAGAAATTGACAGTATGTCAGCCAATTACTCTTCCGAATCGACAGGACCTACTACAGCAGGGCATAGCCTTTCACCCAAACCTTCAACTTCTTCACCTTACAGCATGGAAGCTGAGTGGAAAATCTTAAAGGCAAGAGGATTCTCGGATAAGTTATCCGAAACCCTAATACAATGTCGTAAAAAAGTAACTAGGAATATTTATAATAAGACATGTACAGTATATTTAAATTGGTGTAAAGAGAAATCTTTAGATCTATCTTTATCTACGTCAGTGCTTGAATTTCTTCAACAGGGATTACAAAAAGGATTGAGTGTCAGTACCTTGAAGGTTCAGACATCTGCAATCAGTGTCTTCCTTGAAAGGAAACTGGCAGCAGAGGAATACTTGATCAGATTTTTTTTCAGGTTCTGAAAAGAATTCGGCCAGTAGTTCGCTCTCTAATTCCCTCATGGGACTTAAATACTGTTCTCCAGGCTATGTGTGAACCACCATTCGAACCCTTAAAAGAGATATCCGATAAATTTCTTTCTTTGAAAACCGCCTTTTTGTTGGCCATTACATCAGCCAGGAGAATTGGAGAACTTCAGGCCTTATCGATTAAAGAACCATACTGTATTATTTCAGACGATTGAATTACACTGAAATTAGACAGCGCCTTTCTCCCTAAGGTGGTATCTAAATTCCACAGGTTTCAGGAGATATTTCTACCTTCTTTTTGTGCTAATCCGTCCAATGAGAAGGAAAAACGTCTACACTGTCTGGATGTGAGAAGATGTACCATTCATTACCTTGAAAGAACTAAGGAGTGGAGAAAATCTGATTCAATGTTGATATTGTTTGGGGGAATATCTAGAGGGAAACAGGCCTCCAAAGCTACAGATGGATTAAAGAAGCTATTACTACTTCTTACAGATCTCATGGTAAACATTTACTACTTCACTCAAGGCTCATTCAACAAGAGGTGTCTCAACATCCTGGGCAGAGAGGGCTGGTGCATCCATCGAACAGATTTGTAGGGCGGCCACTTGGTCCAGTCAAAATACTTTTGTCAGGCACTACAGGCTTAATGTCTTATCCAGTGCAGACTTGAGTTTTGGCAGAAGGGTTCTACAGGCAGTCGTCCCACCCTAAGATTTCATCTTGTCTATCTCTCGAGTGGGTGCTGTCCTGAAAGACGTCCTGGGAAAGACCACATTTACTTACGGCAAAGTCTTTTCCAGTAGTCTGAAGGACAGCACCCCTGCGACCCACCCAGTGTGGGAAGTATTAAGGTAAATATACAGATTGGGTTGTTTTTTTATGGAAGCATACGTCCTTATATTTTTTTATTAACTGAGGGCTCTAGGTGAGCTGGGGGGTATTTATGCTGCCGCATATCTGCTATGCAAATTTTTTATCTTTTAGCTTCCTGTCCAGTTGTGGGGAGGAGAGACAAGTCTCAAGAGGGGGTGCTGTCCTTCAGACTACTGGAAAATACTTTACCGTAAGTAAATGTGGTCTTTTTATTTGCAGCTAAATCAAGCTGGTTTTAAGTCACACTGTCATGGCAGCTGTTTAGAAATTCAGCTACTAAATTGAAAATGAGATGCTCTTGTTAGTTATGTTCTATTTACCATTACTAATGCACATACCGTTATTATACATTGATTTTAAGTTCATTTATTTTCATGTTTGTATATCTAATGCTGTCCTTCCTGCAACTTTATAGAAATGTGACTTCCTGTGTCAGGATTTTCTAAATGTGATCATAAAATTTACTGTATTTTTTTTTGTTAAATTGGCTAAGGCCCCTTTTACACTTAAAGGGAACCAGAGGCCCCAGAAAGAAGATTTTATACATACCTGGGGCTTCCTCCAGCCCCATACGCACGGATTGCTCCCACGCCGCCCTCCTCCGCTTCTTGTATCCGGCGGTACCGGGTCCCGTAGTTTCGGCCAGTCGGCAGCACGCGGACAATTGTCCACATCACAGGGGCTCCCAGCATACCTGTACACGTGCAGCTGCATACTGCGCAGCCGCACGCGTAAGGGTATGGAGGGAGCCCCTGCTCATGCGGACATTTGGCCGCGTCCGCCGGAAGTGACGGGACCAGGTACCGCCGATCCAGAAAGCGGAGGATGGCGGCGTGGGAGCGATGCAGGCTTATGAAGCTGAAAGAAGCCCCAGGTATGCATAAAATCTTTTTTTCTTTTTAGGATTCCGGCGTCTCTGGTTCCCTTTAATCAGTTGGTACGTGTTTTATTTTTCTTCTCCATAGCAGTGCATTGTGAAAAAAATTCAGTTAAAACGCATTAAGTGTGAACTGTGCCATAGGAAAACATGGGCATTACTTTGAAAATCAGTTGTCCTTTCAGTTATAACTAGAGATGGGCCGAACCTCTGATTTTAGGTTCGCGAACCCTGTTCGCGAACTTCCGCGAAAGGTTCGGTTCGCGAAAAAGTTCGCGAACCGCAATAGACTTCAATGGGGAGGCGAACTTTTTCAAAATTTTAAAAAATTCTATCAACTGGAAAAATGATAGAAAACATGTTTCAAAAGCTCTAATACCTGGAGCCCCACCTAATTGAGTGAAATACACATCACTGCTGGAAGACCCACCCTCCCTCCTCCAAGCAAGGTCCTTTATACCATTTGCCTACCTACACTAATTAGTTATGGGACAGCTGCTACACACTCTGCTAAGGAAATTTTAATTGGCCACCTCCCTCCTCCCACCTCCCTTCTACCCTTCTACCTATTCCCTCCTCCCTCCTACCGGAGGGAGGAGGGTCTCTTCTGCCAGGGAATTATACTATTTTAAAAACCAGTATACATCATACCATAACTGGTACATCATACCATAGCTGGGAATACATACATGAGTATACATCATACCATAGCTGGGGATACATACATGAGTATACATCATACCATAGCTGGGAATCGAACCCAGATCTCACTGTGTGGTGGGCACGTCACCCTAAGCACTGTACCACTACAGAAGTAAGTGAAGCTAGCCTAAAATTTAACATTTATGCTCAATGCAATAGAACCATTAGGTTGCTTAAAGGAGAACTGTAGTGAGAGGTATATGGAGGCTGCCATATTGATTTCCTTTTAAGCTATACCAGTTGCCTGGCAGCCCTGCTGATCTATTTGGCTGCAGTAATAATAATAATCCAAACATTTGTATAGTGCTTTTCTCCTGTCAGACTCAAAGCACTGAAGAGCTGCAAGCCACAGGGACACGCTCAAGAGGCCACCCTGCAGTGTTAGGGAGTCTTGCCTTGAACTCCTTACTGAATAGGTACTTGACCTAGCCAGGATTCAAACCCTGGTCTCCCATGTCAAAGGCAGAGCCCTTAACCAGTACACTATCCAGCCACTGTAGTGTGAATCACACCAGAAACAAGCATGCAGCTAATCTTGTCAGATCTTACAAAAATGTCAAACACCAGATCTGCTGCATGCTTGTTCAGGGTCTAGGGCTAAAAGTATTGGAGGCAGAGGATCTGCAGGATAGCCAGGTAACTGGTATTGCTTAAAAGGAAATCAATATGGTAGCCTCCATATACCTTTCACTACAGTTCTCCTTTAAAGGGAACCTTAACTGAGAATGATATGGATGTTTCCTGTAAACAATACCAGTTGCCTGGCAGTCCAGCTGATCTTTGTGTCTGCAATAGTGGCTGAATCACACCCTGAAACAAGCATGCAGCTAATCCAGTCTGACTTCAGTCAGAGCACCTGATCTGCATGCTTGTTCAGGGGATGTGGCTAAAAGTATTAGAGACACAGGATCAGCAGGCGATTCAGGCAACTGGTATTATTTTAAAAGGAAAAATCCATATCCTTCTCCGTTTAGGTTCCCTTTAAGGATTTGTAGCATAAAAGCCAACTCACATTGGCTGGGATTTGAACCTGGGTCTCACTGTATGGTGGACAAGCACACTAACCACTATACCAACTGAAGCTGGCCTGAAATTGCTGGCCTAAAATTTACTATTTATGCTCAATTAGTGTTGGGCGAACACCTAGATGTTCGGGTTCGCGAACGTTCGCCGAACATCGCCGCGATGTTCGGGTGTTCGACCCGAACTCCGAACATAATGGAAGTCAATGGGGACCCGAACTTTCGTGCTTTGTAAAGCTTCCTTACATGCTACATACCCCAAATTTGCAGGGTATGTGCACCTTGGGAGTGGGTACAAGAGGAAAAAATTTTTTAGCAAAAAGAGCTTATAGTTTTTGAGAAAATCGATTTTAAAGTTTCAAAGGGAAAACTGTCTTTTAAATGCGGGAAATGTCTGTTTTCTTTGCACAGGTAACATGCTTTTTGTCGGCATGCAGTCATAAATGTAATACATATAAGAGGTTCCAGGAAAAGGGACCGGTAACGGTAACCCAGCAGCAGCACACGTGATGGAACAGGAGGAGGGTGGCGCAGGAGGAGAAGGCCACGCTTTGAGACACAACAACCCAGGCCTTGCATGAGGACAAGAAGCGTGCGGATAGCAATTTGCGTTTTGTCGCCATGCAGTCATAAATTTAATACAGATGAGAGGTTCAATAAACAGGGACCGGAAATGCTAACCCATCACAGATGTTCATTGTTCATGTTACTTGGTTGGGGTCCGGGAGTGTTGCGTAGTCGTTTCCAATCCAGGATTGATTCATTTTAATTTGAGTCAGACGGTCTGCATTTTCTGTGGAGAGGCGGATACGCCGATCTGTGACAATGCCTCCGGAAGCACTAAAACAGCGTTCCGACATAACGCTGGCTGCCGGGCAAGCCAGCACCTCTATTGCGTACATTGCCAGTTTGTGCCAGGTGTCTAGCTTCGATACCCAATAGTTGAAGGGTGCAGATGGATTGTTCAACACAGCTATGCCATCTGACATGTAGTCCTTGACCATCTTCTCCAGGCGATCGGTGTTGGAGGTGGATCTGCACGCTTGCTGTTCTGTGTGCTGCTGCATGGGTGTCAGAAAATTTTCCCACTCCAAGGACACTGCCGATACCATTCCCTTTTGGGCCCTAGCTGCGGCTTGTGTTTGCTGCCCTCCTGGTCGTCCTGGGTTTGCGGAAGTCAGTCTGTCGGCGTACAACTGGCTAGAGGAGGGGGAGGATGTCAATCTCCTCTTTAAAGTCTCCACAAGGGCCTGCTGGTATTCTTCCATTTTGACCTGTCGGACTCTTTCTTCAAGCAGTTTTGGAACATTGTGTTTGTACCGTGGATCCAGAAGGGTATAAACCCAGTAATTGGTGTTGTCCAGAATGCGCACAATGCGTGGGTCGCGTTCAATGCAGTCCTAGGCCGAAGAGGTCATAGCCTAGGGTCACAAAAACCTGTTTATTTGGGCTATTTCAATGGTAGTGATGGTGACGTACATAAATCTCAGCCATGGCCGTTAACAACGTCTGAATTTCACGAAATGTCTCATGCAGGTAGAAGACATATTGTTAGACTTGGATTCCAAAGATGGGGTCCCTACATCTCTGCAAACCAGAGTTACAGGGGTCCAAAATTGGTAAAATCCCCCCATAGGCTTTCATTGGGCCTACTATTTACCGTTCCAAAATCTCACACCATTTCAAAGGGCAATGGCTCAGCAGTGGCAAAACTCACCAGTCATGATCCCCCTAAGGGTCCCTACAATGCTAGAAAATTTGGTACTGCTGAGCCATTGCCCTTTGAAAAGATGTGAGATTTTGGAAAGTGAAATAGGGAGGCAATGAAAGTCTATGGGGGATTTTACCAATTTTGGACCCCTGTAACTCTGGTTTGCAGAGATGTAGGGACCCCATCTTTGGAATCCAAGTCTAACAATATGTCTTCTACCTGCATGAGACATTTCGTGAAATTCAGACGTTGTTAACGGCCATGGCTGAGATTTATGTACGTCACCATCACTACCATTGAAATAGCCCAAATAAACAGGTTTTTGTGACCCTAGGCTATGACCTCTTCGGCCTAGGACTGCATTGAACGCGACCCACACATTGTGCGCATTCTGGACAACACCAATTACTGGGTTTATACCCTTCTGGATCCACGGTACAAACACAATGTTCCAAAACTGCTTGAAGAAAGAGCCAGACAGGTCAAAATGGAAGAATACCAGCAGGCCCTTGTGGAGACTTTAAAGAGGAGATTGACATCCTCCCCCTCCTCTAGCCAGTTGTTCGCCGACAGACTGACTTCCGCAAACCCAGGACGACCAGGAGGGCAGCAAACACAAGCCGCAGCTAGTGCCCAAAAGGGAATGGTATCGGCAGTGTCCTTGGAGTGGGAAAATTTTCTGACACCCATGCAGCAGCACACAGAACAGCAAGCGTGCAGATCCACCTCCAACACCGATCGCCTGGAGAAGATGGTCAAGGACTACATGTCAGATGGCATAGCTGTGTTGAACAATCCATCTGCACCCTTCAACTATTGGGTATCGAAGCTAGACACCTGGCACAAACTGGCAATGTACGCAATAGAGGTGCTGGCTTGCCCGGCAGCCAGCGTTATGTCGGAACGCTGTTTCAGTGCTGCCGGAGGCATTGTCACAGATTGGCGTATCCGCCTCTCCACAGAAAATGCAGACCGTCTGACTCAAATTAAAATGAATCAATCCTGGATTGGAAACGACTACGCAACACTCCCGGACCCCAACCAAGTAACATGAACAATGAACATCTGTGATGGGTTAGCGTTTCCGGTCCCTGTTTATTGAACCTCTCATCTGTATTAAATTTATGACTGCATGGCGACAAAACGCAAATTGCTATCCGCACGCTTCTTGTCCTCATGCAAGGCCTGGGTTGTTGTGTCTCAAAGCGTGGCCTTCTCCTCCTGCGCCACCCTCCTCCTGTTCCATCACGTGTGCTGCTGCTGGGTTAGCGTTACCGGTCCCTTTTCCTGGAACCTCTTATATGTATTACATTTATGACTGCATGCCGACAAAAAGCATGTTACCTGTGCAAAGAAAACAGACATTTCCCGCATTTAAAGGGAAGGTTCAGGGACTATCTAAAAAAAATAAAAATCCATTTCCACTTACCTGGGGCTTCCTCCAGCCCGTGGCAGGCAGGAGGTGCCCTCGGCGCCGCTCCGCAGGCTCCCGGTGGTCTCCGGTGGCCGACCCGACCTGGCCAGGCCGGCGGCCAGGTCGGGCCTCTTCTGCGCTCCATGGTGCGTTCCACGCCGGCGCGCTGACGTCATCGGACGTCCTCCGGGTTGTACTGCGCAGGCTCAGAACTACTGAGCCTGCGCAGTACAGCCCGGAGGACGTCCGATGACGTCAGCGCGCCGGCGTGGAACGCACCATGGAGCGCAGAAGAGGCCCGACCTGGCCGCCGGCCTGGCCAGGTCGGGTCGGCCACCGGAGACCACCGGGAGCCTGCGGAGCGGCGCCGAGGGCACCTCCTGCCTGCCACGGGCTGGAGGAAGCCCCAGGTAAGTGGAAATGGATTTTTATTTTTTTTAGTCCCTGAACCTTCCCTTTAAAAGACCGTTTTCCCTTTGAAACTTTAAAATCGATTTTCTCAAAAACTATAAGCTCTTTTTGCTAAAAAAAAATGTTCCTCTTGTACCCACTCCCAAGGTGCATCTACCCTGTAAATTTGGGGTATGTAGCATATAAGGAGGCTTTACAAAGCACGAAAGTTCGCGTCCCCATTGACTTCCATTATGTTCGGAGTTCGGCTCGAACACCCGAACATCGCGGCCATGTTCGACCCGAACATCTAGATGTTCGCCCAACACTACACGTGACCCGTTCGGCCAATCGGAGCGCTAGCCGAACGTTCGGGTAACGTTCGGCCATGCGCTCTTAGTTCGGCCATATGGCCGAACAGTTTGGCAGAACACCATCAGGTGTTCGGCCGAACTCGAACATCACCCGAACAGGGTGATGTTCTGCAGAACCCGAACAGTGGCGAACACTGTTCGCCCAACACTATGCTCAATACAAGAGAAAAAGTAGACAAGACAAATAACATTTATATCACACTTTTCTCCTGGCGGACTCAAAGGACCAGAGCTGCAGCCACTAGGGCATGCTCTATAGGCAGTAGCAGTGTTAGGAAGACTTGCCTAAGGTCTCCTACTGAATAGGTGCTGGCTTACTGAACAGACAGAGCTGAGATTTGAACTCTGGTCTCCTTTGTCAGAGGCAGCGCCCTTATCCATTACACCATGCAGCCACTGCTTACAGATATTTAGCCAGACATGGCCTTCTCTTTTGTGTTATTTGTCTTGTCTACTTTTTCTCTTGTATTGAGCATAAATAGTAAATTTTAGGCCAGCAATTTCAGGCCAGCTTCAGTTGGTATAGTGGTTAGTGTGCTTGTCCACCATACAGTGAGACCCAGGTTCAAATCCCAGCCAATGTGAGTTGGCTTTTATGCTACAAATCCTTAAAGGGAACCTAAACGGAGAATGATATGGATTTTTCCTTTTAAAATAATACCAGTTGCCTGAATCGCCTGCTGATCCTGTGTCTCTAATACTTTTAGCCACATCCCCTGAACAAGCATGCAGATCAGGTGCTCTGACTGAAGTCAGACTGGATTAGCTGCATGCTTGTTTCAGGGTGTGATTCAGCCACTATTGCAGTCACAAAGATCAGCTGGACTGCCAGGCAACTGGTATTGTTTACAGGAAACATCCATATCATTCTCAGTTAAGGTTCCCTTTAAAGGAGAACTGTAGTGAAAGGTATATGGAGGCTACCATATTGATTTCATTTTAAGCAATACCAGTTACCTGGCTATCCTGCAGATCCTCTGCCTCCAATACTTTTAGCCCTAGACCCTGAACAAGCATGCAGCAGATCTGGTGTTTCACATTTTTGTAAGATCTGACAAGATTAGCTGCATGCTTGTTTCTGGTGTGATTCACACTACAGTGGCTGGATAGTGTACTGGTTAAGGGCTCTGCCTTTGACATGGGAGACCAGGGTTTGAATCCTGGCTAGGTCAAGTACCTATTCAGTAAGGAGTTCAAGGCAAGACTCCCTAACACTGCAGGGTGGCCTCTTGAGCGCGTCCCTGTGGCTTGCAGCTCTTGAGCGCTTTGAGTCCGACAGGAGAAAAGCACTATACAAATGTTTGGATTATTATTATTACTGCAGCCAAATAGATCAGCAGGGCTGCCAGGCAACTGGTATAGCTTAAAAGGAAATCAATATGTCAGCCTCCATATACCTCTCACTACAGTTCTCCTTTAAGCAACCTAATGGTTCTATTGCATTGAGCATAAATGTTAAATTTTAGGCTAGCTTCACTTACTTCTGTAGTGGTACAGTGCTTAGGGTGACGTGCCCACCACACAGTGAGATCTGGGTTCGATTCCTAGCTATGGTATGATGTATACTCATGTATGTATCCCCAGCTATGGTATGATGTATACTCATGTATGTATTCCCAGCTATGGCATGATGTACCAGCTATGGTATGATGTATACTGGTTTTTAAAATAGTATAATTCCCTGGCAGAAGAGACCCTCTACCCTTCTACCTATTCCCTCCGGTAGGAGGGAGGAGGGAATAGGTAAAAGGGTAGGAGGGAGGTGGGAGGTGGGAGGAGGCCAATTAAAATCTCCCTAGCAGAGTGTGTAGCAGCTGTCCCATAACTAATTAGTGTAGGCAGACAACTGAGTCAAATGGTATAAAGGACCTAGCTTGAAGGGAGGGTGGGCGGGTTCTCTAGCACTGAAAGCAGTGTGTTTGACAATAACATGTCTGCTGACAGTGAAATGGAGGGTAAAAATTTTGCTCAATACAGCATTATGGGGCAAATCGAACTTCCGCAAAAATTCGCCTGCGCGAACCCCCAAAGTTCGCCTGGAACCGTTCGCAGGCGAACCGTTCGGCCCATCTCTAGTTATAACTGAGAGCAACTTATTAAAGCGGATCTGAGATGAAAAACTATAACAAGTAACTTGTCTATATATCTTATCTAAAGTTTAGATATTTTACACAGCAAATCTAGCTGCAAACAGCTTCAATATAATATGATTATTTCTACCTGTGATACAATGACAGCAGCCATGTTTGTAAACATTACACACAGCAAGCTTACCTTCAGCACTCAGCCTGTGAAAAAAACCTAATTCCCCCCTCCTCCACTCTTTCTGAAATCTCTGGCTAGTAATACCTCCCTCTCCTCCTTCCCAGACTGAGCTCGCATGAGCCCTTGCTACTATCTGAAAATGCCAAGGCTCTCTGAAATGCTGTGGGCAAGGCTTGTTTAGTTTATAGGGAATTAGAGTATTAAAACAAAAACGAAAGTATATGGCTTGAGGAATGCCCTATAAACAATAGGAAAGGAACACAATTATGCAATGAGTAAACGTTCACCTCGGATCCACTTTAAGGGTAAATGGGGCCTTAGGATTATTTCTGTGTATTCCAAATCTGTACTTGTGCAATGTACGATTTTTAAATTTGTGTTTTTAAGAACGCAGACAACTTTTTCAACAGGTGAGTAGTAGGTTTTAAATTCCTCTGCAGCACCTGATGGCAAGAAGTGACGAATTACTTTGGGGCGTGTTTTTGTTTGTTTCTGATTTGAGGCACTTATGGTCTTTTTGCATTGTAAAACCCTGTTCACACAAATACTGTCACCCGTAGGGACTGGGACTCCATAACTCGGTAGACTGTTATGGGCTTAGTGATGTACAGACATGAGGCTAGCGATGCATCTGTTACTATGGAGAGGGGAGGTGGAACCACACGCGGTGCAAGGAGAGGGGAGGAGGGTCCACACATAACAAATGAGGGAGCAGTTTGCGGGGTAAGGAGTAGAATAACGTGCTTAGAAGTCATTTGGGCTTCGGATCTTTGCTGAAAGGCGCCTATACATGTGCTAACTGTCCTTAATGGCTGCCTCTGCTGACTTAGTCTAGTATGTGCATAGCTCAAAATTGTGTACACATGTTAGATGGAACTGAACATGGTGCCCAATAATTACTGTATAGTGGTACCTGATGCCCCTCAATGCCTCAGCCAGCTCCATTGTACAAGGCTTAAAGGACAACTGAAGTGAGAGGGATATGGAGGCTGTCATATTTATTTCCTTTTAAAAAATACCAGCTGCCTTGCCTTCTGCTGACCTTTCATAAATCAGTACTGTCTGAATAACCCACCTGAAACAAGCATGCAGCATAGTCAGTCAAACTTCTGAAATGCATGCTTGTTCAGGATCTATGGCTAGAAATATTAGAAGCAGAGGATTAGCAGGACAGCCAGGCAATTTGCATTCTTTAGAAGGAAATAAATATGGCAGCCTCTATATCCTCCTCACTTCTGTTGTCCTTTAAGTCACTCAGAGAAGCAAAACTTGTTTGGATTGGCCACACACTCAGGTTTCAGCTGTACAGTTTAAAGCTATGTACACATGCTGGTTTGAACCTGGCTGTGTAGAGTCAATCCAGTGTGTGTACAGTGGCCTCCCAATGTCTGCTAAAGATCTGGCATGCAAGATAGCAATCACCAATCCCCGAGCATCCCCCAATCCTATCTGCTCTCGTCCTCCCTCCGCCCCACTCCATAGCAACAGATGTGTTGCTAGCCTGGAGGCTGATGATTCATCTGTACCCTGATTTGTAAGGGGCTATTGAGAAATGAAAAGCAAATTTGAGGATGTATTGTAATTAAACTGGCTAAAAAGAAAACTGGAGACACCGGGCTTCAGTTGTCTATAAAGTTATAGCGCACAGCCTTCTTCCTGCTGACATGAAAAGGGTACCATCCCCAGTATTCTGGCTGTAGTGGCAGCTGGGTGATGTGCAGGTATGGCAAAATAGGAGGGAGAGAAACGCACTTTGTCAGGGTGGATTGTTTGGAGGTGGCCCTCCATCTCTGCATTATGGGCAAGATGGCATATATTACACCACTGCATGGATTGAGGTTGATGCACGGAGTTGCTGTAATGTTGCTGTGCGTAGACAGCGCACAATATTACTGTTACTACCACCAGTTAAGCTATTAGTGCAACCCACGGTTCTTGAGTCTATGCGAGACTAAAGGCTCATACACACATCAGACTATAGTGTTTGGAAAATGAAAGATCACAGACCAATCTTACCACCCTTCATGTAGTATGAGAGCCATACCTTCACAGTCTTTTCTATGGAGCTGAACTCCCCATCAGAAAAAAATGTTTGCAAGATGCTGCACACACAGATGCTGTACAGACACAAAAGATCAGTATCTGCAAAAGATCTGTTCCTGCCAAAGATCCGTTCCTGCAAATTGCATTCATATTCTATGAGATCTGCAGATCAGCATACACACCTTGTATAACTGACATTCATCTGCAGATCAGACAATCATCTGCAGATCTGAAAATCCATCCTGGTGGATCTGATCTGCAGATGAATGTCTGTTAAACAAGGTGTGTATGATGATCTGCAGATAACATAGACTATGAATGCATTTTGCAGGAACGGATCTTTTGCAGGAACGGATCTTTTGCAGATACTGATCTTTTGAATGTCTACAGCATCTGTGTGTGCAGCATCTTGCAAAGATTTCTGTCTGATGGGGAGTTCAGCTCCATAGAATAGACTGTGTAGAGTATGGCTCTCATACTACATGGAAGGGGGTAAAATTGGTCTGTGATCTTTTATTCTCCAAAGACTATGGTCTGATGTGTGTATGAGCCTTTAGTACAACACTTAAATCACTGCCCGCTGCACCATGTAGTTTAACTATTACGTGGGCTAATTTGGGCTGCCTGCGCTGCTGCCAGATCTAGTCAGGCATGGCTTCGGGCTACTCTGGTCAGTGTTGGATAAAGTCCACCACCTTGCCTCAGGCACAGGCCTCACACTACGTAATTACGCTAAGGGCCCTTTCACACCAGAGGGATTTTTCGGCGTTTTAACGCCACGGCCGAAGTTGGCGTTTTGCTAGGTAAAAGAAAGTCCATAGACTTTCATTTTACCTTTCACATCTAACTCAGCGTTTTGGAGCGTTGCGTTTCAACGCTCCCAGGAGCTTTTTCAGGGCTGTTTACAGCCGAAGTTGGCTGTTGGCGTTTCAATGATAGTCAATGGAAAACGCCAACTTCAGCGTTTTCAAAGCGTTTTCAACGCGTTTTACAGCTAACTTGTTCACTTATTTTTATAGAAGAAAAAAAAAAGGACGTTTTCGTATGAGCTGTAAAACTCTTTCAAAAGGCTTTGAAAACGCTATGTATTGGCGTTAAGCAAAAGGCTGACTTTCAGCCTTTTCTACCGCAGCCTCTAGTGTGAAAGAGCCCTAATGTGTGTGCAATGTGGGGTGGAGGTACAGTGCGTGAGCTATCACCAGCTCTGCTCCCCTGATGATTGACAAGACATCTCCTCACACAATTCCAAGGAGGTCAATACTACTGGCTCTCCCACACAGCGAAAAAAAAAGTAAGTAGTGGGGGGGGGGGGGGGGTGATCTAAAAATGTGGATTGGAAAAGGTTTATTAAACTACTTTTTTCCTTTTCTGTGTGAAAAAGGGCAAAGAGTGTGGCTATCTGGGTTTGCTGTAGCAAGCACATCTGTCTTTGTCTCCACCTTAGCTTTGCACAGTCCGGATCTTGGCCCCTTACTGTGATAGAACATAGAATTATAGGTAGCATTAGACTGTAACTGCACCCTTAATATATTAGCATGTTAAAATAGGACTTTTTGTTAGTTTTTATTTCTGAACTTGGCTAGAGGAAGATTATTTTTTCCCCCCTTAATTCTAGTATGCAATTGAGCATTAGAAGCCCCCACAGTATGTCAGTGCATGTGATGTAGTGGTTATGAATCTCACATTGTCATGATGATGGGAGATGGCAGTGTTCAATAAACACATGGCTGCTATCTCAGTCATCAACCTCAAGCTGAGCACTGGGGTTCGTCCTTCTGGGCCCGCACACCATGCGCTAGTTAAGTGAAAGGTACCTAATGAATAGCAATCAATATTGTTTGAATTGCAAGTGGCTGTAATACATTCGTCTTGCCTATGTCCTGCTATGTAATGCTGCCTGCCACGATGGAGAAGAATGGAAAACGCGCTTACCTCCCAGTGTGCGGCACAGTGTGAGCTGTTGATGGAATAACTAAGTGTTTAATTGAAATGCATAACAAAAAAATGAAATTCTACGAAAGAAAACAATAAGGCCCAGTACTACTTCCTTCGGAAGGGCTTAGAAATGCTCTTTGTTTTTGTGGTTAGGATGTGGAAGACTATAAATCTCTAGGAATGTCTCCATCCATAACTGCTATGTTTTGATTGGAGGCAGAAGTTCATAGCCTCTTGCGCATGGCAGGAACATACATCTTCTCACCTGATGCGACTTTAATATTTAGTAGGCCAACTTAAAAGCCACAAACTCCCGTTTTCTACCTATATTTCTAATGAGTAGACATTGAAAGTGCACCATCTAGTGAATGCATCAAATGAATATACAAAAAGTTTATATAGAATGTAAAAGGATCTAATTTTTTTTTTTTTTCAGGAAAGTTGCTTTTATTTAATTTACAATAGTGAGAACGTTGGTAGAATGAACCTGTGAACTTTGGTCACATATAGCTATTCTAAGTTGAAGTCAGCCAGACCAGGAGTATCAAGCCAAGGGGGTGTGGTACCAATGGAGTCTGAAGACCTTCCAAAGGAGACTAAAAATCGAGACCGGGACACCAGAAGCCCCTGATAGTGTAGCATGTCGAGGGTATGAAACACTCGACAACGGTATGTGCAGAATATTCACAAGAATAGGTTGCAAGACCAACAACCACAGTATAATGGCTGGTGAGGAAAGCCCGTCCTCACTCGGGTTCTCTAGTCTTCGCTCTCCAGGAAAAGAAAAGGGTTCCAAGGAACCAACATACACGGCCAAACCCCCCCCTTGAGGTGGTTGGTGTGGGATATTACTGTGAAGTAGGAGGTGCCCCAAGATGTGATGGCTCTATAGATAGAGGCACTCCCTGCTTGCAAAACGCTAGTATTAAGACCCTTTTTTTTTCCTGTTATTTGATCTGAGGAATGGACTGCGATCTACAAAATGCGTTATCATTCAAGTGTCTGGTTTCTATTAAAAATGTTAATTTGGGCTAACCCTTTCTTTTAGAGATGAGCCTATTTATTGATGTTATATCCAGCTGACATTATCTCTTTCACACGTCACATCCTGGAGCGCCTCCTCCCTCCCAGTAATATCAAGCCAAGGGTCTTCATAACCGCACACATTTATGTGGGGACTTTCTATTTGCACATAGTGCGGTTTTTCACTTCCTGACGTCAGTCAGGAAGTGAACTCTTTGAACCGGAAAATAATAAATACAATGTATTTATTTTTAAAAAACGTGAATGCATTTGCTGCACAAAGCGATTTGTGAGCGTTTTGCGTTTCTCCTATACCTTCCATTGAGGCGGAATCGCCTCAAAAATGGTCTATGCACCGCTTTACTGAACAAACCGCGCACGACCCACGCTGATATGAACCCTCTCATAGACATTCATAGCTCAAGCGTTTGGGAGGCGATTTTTTTTTTTTTTTTTTTTTTTTTAAATCCCCTGTGCGTGAAAAGACAAACGCCTCCAGTGTGAACGAGCCCTCATAGTGAAGTTTATAGAGAGTTGTAAGGAAGTTAAGGGTTGCAGCTCATCTTTTCGAAGGATCTACTTTAAAGCTAACCTTAAAAAGAGGACTGCAGTTACACTACAGGTAGTCCCCAGTTAATGAACGAGATGGGGACTGTAGGTTTGTTCTTAACCCAAATCTGTTCTTAAGTCAGAACTTTGTGCCATCTCTGTCCCCTGTACCACCTCAGTGTCCCCTTGTGCCTCCAGTGTCCCCCTCTGTGTCACCTCTTCCCTTTTGTACCTGCTTGTACAAGTTTAAAAGCCATTTTTTCTTTGAATTTTTTAAATCTATTTTCTCAAAAACTACAAGTCCAATTTGGGAAAAAAAATGTTTGACTTGTTCCCATGGAAACACAGAATCCATGTCGTTCGTATCGGCAGGTTGTTCATAAGTCGGGCGTTCGTAAGTCGGGGACTACCTGTATTAGATTAGGTTGATGTGGAAAGTGTAGGCAAAAACGTTCCACCCTACACAAGCACTACAATGAGGAAAATAGAAGTAAATGAGTCACGGCAATAAATACTTGTCAGGGATTCTATAGCCTTGTTCACATGTACTTGGCATGCTGCCCGGCAAAGATCTGGGCTTGATCTCTAAGGCCTAGTGCACACCGGAGCGTTTCCGCTGCGGTTTGCGATCTGCTTGCGGGTGCGGATCCGCTAGGGTAATGTAGTTCAATGGGCTGGTGCACACCAGAGCGGGAGGCATTTTGCAGAAACGCAGACTCCCGGGCTGCTGCAGATTTTGGATTGCGGATGCGTTTCTGCCTCAATGTTAAGTATAGGAAAACCGCAAACCGCTCTGAAAAACGGCACTTCAGAGCGGTTTGCCAGGCGTTTTTTGTTACAGTAGCTGTTCAGTAACAGCTTTACTGTAACAATACATGAAATCTACTATACCAAAACCGCTACACAAAACCGCAAAACGCTAGCTGAAACGCTGCAGAAAAATAAGAAAAAGCGTTTCAAAATCTGCTAGCATTTTGCGGATCTGCTAGCGGTTTTTGGTGTGCACTAGGCCTAAGACAACGTTGCAGAGATGAGGCTGTACAGATGCGTCGCTAGCGCCACACTGTGTTGCTATGCGGAGGGGAGTAAGTGCAGAGACCAATGCTGGTCAAGGTGTGTGTGTGTGTGGGGGGGGGGGGGGAGATTATCGGGGGCCACTGTACACACTCGGCTAAGTTTTTTTTTATCTAGTGTTTGTACAAAGAAGTTTTACTGTTCCCTACTCTACAAAATGTTTTTTGTATTTGAC
The DNA here is from genome assembly GCF_040937935.1 of Hyperolius riggenbachi. NCBI lineage: Eukaryota > Metazoa > Chordata > Amphibia > Anura > Hyperoliidae > Hyperolius > Hyperolius riggenbachi. Next base: position 164,583,301 of record NC_090648.1, read on the forward strand.
TCTTCTGTGCTTCATGCTTATCAGTCTGTCTATCTTATCGGACAGCATGAACATTTTATGGCTATGTATACCATGTTTAGGGGGATTATACACCCTAAGGACACACACGTTTAGGTTTTGTTTATGTGATAATTTATGTTTTCATGGTATGTACTTACATGTCCTGTACATATATTTTCCAGCACCCACATTCAAATCACAAACGCTGACTTCAAGTCTTTAGTGTGCTCATCTTGTGGTAGAGAAGGCTTCAGAAATGCCAAGAAAACTTCTTCAGTGGCAGCTCAAACAGTTGGTTTTGCAGCAGCAACCGTAAGTTCCAACAAATTCCTAATGTCCTCACAAGTGCCTCAAACCTGTAACTGTTGCCCATTACTGTCTGAGGGCTTCTCCCTAAATTCTTTGTACTAAAGATTGATATTGTGAAAACCAATGATGACCTCAAGTTTTGCACTTGCGCAATTTGTAATCGTAATTTGTAATTATGACACGTAATTCATAGTTTTTGGAAAATGTGCAATATTGTTGTAATTCGTAATGTTTTGTCATAATTCTGTTCGAAAACGTAATTTAGTGTTTAATTTCAGGTTACTCATAATTTATTTTAATTACGAAAAATTAAGCGAAAATGTTGTTCTTATTTTTTTTTTGGGGGGGTGTGTAAATGCAAACTTGTGCCTAATTACGAAATCATAAAAATATTTAAAGAGAACCCGAGGTGGGGATCTTAGAGTTAAATCTATACACAGAGGCTGGGTCTGGCTATAGTGCCCAGCCTCTGTTGCTAGTTGAATATTCCCTAAATCCCCCCTGCGCTCTGCACTAGCCCATAAATTACAGCCGCACAAATCTGTGTGCTCTCTGTGCCGTCACTGATGTGTATGGAGTGCTCTCTGTGCCGTCACTGATGTGTATGGGGTGCTCTCTGTGCCGTCACTGATGTGTATGGAGTGCTCTCTGTGCCGTCACTGATGTGTATGGAGTGCTCTCTGTGCCGTCACTGATGTGTATGGGGTGCTCTCTGTGCCGTCACTGATGTGTATGGAGTGCTCTCTGTGCCGTCACTGATGTGTATGGGGTGCTCTCTGTGCCGTCACTGATGTGTATGGGGTGCTCTGTTCCGTCACTGATGTGTATGGAGTGCTCTCTGTGCCGTCACTGATGTGTATGGGGTGCTCTCTGTGCCGTCACTGATGTGTATGGGGTGCTCTCTGGGCCGTCACTGATGTGTATGGGGTGCTCTCTGGGCCGTCACTGATGTGTATGGGGTGCTCTCTGGGCCGTCACTGATGTGTATGGGGTGCTCTGTGCCATAATTTATATGTACGAGGCACATAACATCATATTATTGATGTGTATGGGGTGCGAAGTGAAAATGTATGTACACACACACACACACTCACTCACTCACTCACTCACTCACTCACTCACTCACTGCAAACAGCCTATATATTGTAATCGGTTCAGAAACTAACCTATTACTGTGAGAAAACAAACAACCCTGTAATTGCTAAAGATACAATTTCAAGCTCTTATTCACTGTTTTTGTCCTTGCCACATACATCTTCCCAGAGTTAAACACTTCTGTTACCATCTTCAACCTTAAAGAGAACCCGAGGCAGTTCCATGGGGGGCAGATGGTACACAAAGGCATGTTCTCTGCCTCATGACATGCCTCTGTGTCCCCACACCAACTCTCTCTGCCACCCTATCGCCGCGCTATAGCCCCCCCCCCCCCCCCCCCCGAGATTCGCGGCCGGCAATATTTGTCCCTATCTCGGAGAAAAACATAGGGGAAAGAGGTTCCCTGTTTTAAACGCCCGCCAGGGGCGTTCCTGCAGTGTTTCCAGAGCTGCCATTGGGCAGCTGTCTCTCCCTGGCCGCGCCCCCTGCTGCTTCCCTGCCTCCCTGCACGCTGTGAATGAGAGAATAAATCTCTCATTCAAGCATCGTGACCCAGAGGTCCCAAAAGTGTGGCCCACAGGAGCAGCGGGGAGTGGCGGTTTTGATGTCTACCTGAACCGCTCAGCACCCCCTCTCCTTAATTTTATGAGCCCACCTCGGGCTTGCTTTCAATTATTGACCTTAGGTTAACAAATCTCTTCATTTACCTAAATAAAGAACACTATATTTCAGTGAAGAAATCTTTCCCATCCAACGTGTCATTTTGACAAATCGTTTTTCTTCCTGAATGTAAACGTACGATTTCTTAGGTCCAGTGACTTTCATGCAACCCACCACACCCCATTCTATTTCTGGCAAAATTCATCTGATTTTTTTCTGACCTTTATGATCAGTTGTTATCTAAAAAAAACCTACAATTCTGATAGAACTTATTGATCAAAATAATGTATCTCCCTTTTTTCACATAATTGATCATTGTGGTCATATTCTAGTAAAATGGAATGTGTGTGGCCACCATAAGCGTAAGTCTGCTACACACATGCATTCAGGTGCTATAAGAAGTTACATCCCTCATACTTTTATTGTTACACCTTTCCTCTTTGTATCATCTTTCACGTGGCTTTGGCAATTCCCTCTCTGCCTCTCAGTACATTTCGCAGAATGATGACTGTTTAGCTAATGGATGTGGTTAGAGACTAAGTAGATATATTATACCACTTAAAACATTAATTTTATTGAAAACAGGAAAAATGGAATATATGGCAAATTGGTTGTGATGGTAACATTTTCTAACCACGCGATTAGCTCATTCTGTTAGACGAAGAAGTGACACAGAAAAAAATGACAGTACAGGTAGTCCCCGGTTAACGAACGAAATAAGGACTGTAGGTTCATTATTAACCTCCAGAGATGCTAAAGGCCACTGCTCAGGCCCCGCTGGGCCGATTTTTGATAATTTTTTTTTCTAAACACGCAGCTAGCACTTTGCTAGCTGCGTCTTTGCCCCGATCATCTCCGCCGCTACCCGACGCGAAAGAGGGCCCCCCCCCCCGCAGACCCCGTGCGCAGCCTGGACAATTGCCGCCAGGCTTCACTTTGGGGTGGATTGGGAGTCCCTGTGACGTCACGCCGTTCGTCGCCATGGCGACAGGGGAAGCCCTAAAGGTAATCCCGTTCAGAACCGGATTTCCTTATGGGCGTGATCGCCGGCGGCGATCGGAAGGGTGGGAGGGAGGCAGCAGAAAGGGGACAATCATGTAGCTAGCGCTAGGCTAGCTACATGATCAAAAGAAAAAACTCATGCGGCCGCAGAAATTGAAACGCCCAGCAGGTTAACCTGAATCTGTTCTTAAAGGGAACCTAAACTGAGAGGGATATGGAGGTTTTCTTTTAAACCATACCAGTTGCCTGGCTCTTCTGCTGTTTTTTTTGGCTGCCGTAGTGGCTGAATCACAAACCTGAAACAAGCATGCAGCTAATCCAGTCTGACTTCAATCAGAGCACCTGATCTGCATGTTTGTTCAGGGGCTGTGGCTGAAAGTATTAGAGGCAGAGGATCAGCAGGACTGCCAGGCAACTGGTATTATTTTAAAAGAAAAATCCATATGCTTTTCAGTTTAGGTTCCCTTTGTTTGAACATTGTGCCATCTCTGTCCCCGTACCTCTTCTGTGTCACCTCTGCCCTCTGTACCTACTTATACAAGTTTAATAGCCGTTTTTTTTTTAAATCGATTTTCTCAAAAACAAGTCCAATTTGAAATATTTTTTTTTTTTTTTTACTTGTTCCCATGGAAACACAGAATCCATGCCGTTCGTATCGGCAAGTCATTCGTAATTCTGGGACTACCCGTAATAAATTGGGGAAAGCCTGGCTTTTCCCCCCCTACATATCCTTTAGCGCTACTGTGTAGTATTCTATGCTCTAACACTCACGCCAATCAAAGAGAACATACTGTACATAGATGATTGATTCACACTTTCATTATGGCTTTGTATAAGGGGACACAGTGCATAGTGCTCCCAGCAAATTGTGCCGGTACACGATAGAATCGTAACAATAGCTTGGTTTTATACTTTGCTTAGCTCTATACATCTGGCTAGATTTTAACAACCTCCTCTTCCCCCCTCATCCTTTGCCATCCAGTGCCTTTCTCTTTATGAATGTGTTAGGGGATTTGTTGAACGGCCTTCCTGTATGCATCCACCATAGCCAGGATTACTTTATTGAAGTATAGCTGATCGATCTTGCCTGTCTCTTCCACTAGGTGGCAGCACCACCCCAAAGTTTTCAGATGCAGCTTTTGTGTTGTCTGCTGCCTTTTTCCTATGTAGAATTCCCAGCATGATTAGCATGGCAGACGGGTCACAATGTTTCACTTCACAAAATAAAACTAATTAGGACAAGCTGGAGAAATGATATAGTTTCCTTTCCATTGTTGCCTAAAGGGCCTTGATGACCCTTTGCTCACTGTTGACGGACTGATTAGCTTGCACTGCAGTTGGTATGGCATTCCACCAGCATTAATCAGTTTTCATGGATTAAAAAACACGCGCGCACACGTACAAACACACACACACACGTACGTACGTGTACACACACACACACTTTTTTGTTTTAAAGGTAACCTGAAGCGAAAAGTATATAATTGTATGGAGGTTGCCATATTTACTTATATTTACTTTTAAGCTGTCCTGCTGATCTTTTTGGCTGCAGTGTCTAAATCATACCAGAAACAAGTCTGCAGCTAATTTTGTCAGATTTTACAAAAATGTCAAACACTTGATCTGCATATGCTTGTTCAGGGTCTATGGCTAAAAGTATTCGGCTCAGCAGGATAGCCAAGCAAATAGTATTGCTTAGAGTCTCATAAAATTCAGGTTTTTATATTAAAAATATCTTTAACATCATTGCCCTAACTAAAATTCTGCATCCCCGCGGCTGAACACTAACTAAATCCCCCTCAAACTCCCCAGCAAAAATCCACAACTTTCTTGGTCACGGATTTTGCTGCTGGAGGAGGCAGAGCTTTCAGCTACAGCTCTGCCTCCATGTGCGTCAATCAGTGCGTGTCTCCGCCTCTCCCCCGCCCCTCTCAGTGAAAGAAGATTGAGGGGGCGGGGAGAGGTGGCGATCCACCGCTGATAGCCGCGTGTAGAGGCAGAGCTGCAGCCAAAAGCTCTGCCTCTTCACGGAAGCGCACCCCGCAATGTGCCCCGGGGAGTTTGGGGGGATTTAGTTAGTGTTCAGCCACGGTGATGCTGCGTTTTTAGTTAGAGTATTGATGTTAAAGAGCTTTTTAAAATAAAAACCTGAATTTGAGGAATCTTCAGAATTTCTTTAAAAGGAAAGAAATATGGCAGCCTCCTTATCCTTCTCACTTTAGATGTCCTTTAAGGAATAACCATTAACAGAAATATTTAGTAAGACAAGAATGCTTAAGTTTGTACTTCTCGCATCTCTTGAGATTCACCTTTACAAGTATAACTTTAGAAATATTGGATTGCTAGGAGTTTACAGCTTACACAGCATCACTGTTTGCGCTGCTTTTTTTGACTAAGCAAATAAGGAGCGTGGGAGTTATTTATGCTAACGGTGGTTTTATTTTGATACCATACTCCTGACAGTTCATAAATGTTTAACAGTTCTTTTCATGTAACCACAACTAGAGAATCAGATAGACAAAATAGATACAGAAATTTTTTGTTGCGCTTTTCTCCTGGCAGACTCAAAGCACCAGAGCTGCAGCCACTAGGACGTGCTCTATAGGCAGTAGCTGTGTTAGGGAGTCTTGCCCAAGGTCTCCTACTGAATAGATGCTGGCTTACCGAACAGGAAGAGCTGAGATTCAAACCCTGGTCTCTTGTGTCGGACGCAGAGCCCTTAACCAGTACACTATCCTGCCACTGCGATGATTAAGTTGGTTATAAAATAAATTAAGGGGTGCTGGCAGTGATAGAGCAAATAAAGATTGTGCACTTGCCAATAAAAGGTAATTTACAGTGCATTTGTCTCCTACATATGTACTTACATGTGTTTTTAAATTTTACACATTTTTCATGATAGTTGACTTTCTCTAATTGTCATCAGGGACAACCTGAGATCCGGTCCCACCCAGGATCTGTGGAAACACACTATCAAGAAGTTTAAAGGCCCCTGCCCTCCCTTAATCCTCAGTTCATCTGTTTCCGTGACGGAAACACCTTCAGAAGCAAGCTCCCGTTTTGTTTTTTTTCTTTCCCTCACCAGAGGGTGAGTCTTTTCCCTCAGAGGCAGCAGCAAGTGCGGTGGAGTGACGGTTTACAGAGGTAACGCCGAGCCGCAGACCTCCTCTGAATCTTTTTTTGGTATATGGCCTCTAAGTTGGGTGTGTGGGCATCATACCTTTTCCCCTCCGTCGGACGCCGGCGCTGCAAGGCGCATCCGGTCTGTTCTCGGCCAATCGCGGGCTCCGTAAGTGACTCAGACGCTGGAGGAGGCAGAGGGAGCAGGCTGACGTCACGTGGCCATGGAGGGGGCGGATACGGAGAGCCAGGAAATTTTGAAGCGCGAGACTGAGGTTACGAGCGCTGCAGCTACATCCTCTTCACAGGTGCAGCCATCCGGTTCTGGGGTGGTAAGTCCTCTTGCTGGAGGGTGACCTGTATGTTTTATTTATCACCTATGGATGGCAACTCAGTCCTATGTCTTTTGTTATGTGTTTTATTTTAGGCAAGGACTGAGCCTAGGACTACTGTTCCTCCCAAGTATAAAAGATGTGGATTGTGTAGCTCTATGATTGCTCTAGAGGCCCCCAGAAACCGATGCCAAGCCTGTACTGATTCTATAGTGGTTTCTGAAACTTCTAATATTCTGAAAGGGGTAATGGAGACTGTCAATAAGAATATGCAGGAGACTGGATACATTTAAAGAATCCTTTGTTCCACCTCCTGCTGAGTCCCTTCCAGGTCCCTCTCTTAAGCTGGCCATACACTAGGCCGATTCCCGCCAGATCGACAGCAGATTCGATCACTGGGATCGAATCTGCTGTCACATCGTTCACGCTACATGCCGAATTTCGATCTATCTCGTCCGATCGCTCCGTGCGGAAAATTACCGTCGATCGCCCGTGGGTAGGGAGCGCGTCGCTAGCGGCGTTCGAGTGCCCGACGACCGACGCAATGGAGCGGCAATACATTACCTGCTCCGCCGGCGTGACTTACCCCGGTCACCGCTGCTCTGTCTCCGCGCTGGTCTCCGGGTCTTCACGTCTTTCTGCCCGGCAGGAAGTTTAAACAGTAGAGGGCGCTCTACTGTTTAAACTTCCTACCGGGCAGGAAGAAGTGAAGAATGCCGGGGCCGGAGACCAGAGCGGAGACGGAGCAGCGGTGACCGGGGGCAGTCGTGCCGGCGGAGCAGGTAATGTATGCGGGGGCGAGCGGCGGCAGCACCACCACAGATTGTGAACGGTTTCATGCTGAAATCGGTTCACAATCTGTTTGCTGTAAAGGTAGCCATACGATCCCTCTCTGATCAGATTCGATCAGAGAGGAATCTATCTGTTGGTCGAATCTGATGGCAAATCGACCAGTGTATGGCTACCTTTAGTGTTTTCTCTCAGCCTTCAACTATTCCTGATGTTTTGGGTGATGAGGAGGAGGGGGAAGATAGTCTCAGGAAGAGGGTGAGCAGCCCCAGTCAGAGGGTTCAGAGAAGGAGGAAACCGTAAAGACTCCCAGGTTTTTATTCACTCCTGATGAATCTTCTGAGTTACTCAAGTCCGTGTATTCTATGGAACAAATTTAAGAATCCGTTCCAGAAATTACCCCTCAGGATCAGGTGTATTCAGGTCTGGGTCAATCCACCGGTAGTGTTTCCTATTCATAAAACCTTGCAGGAAATGTATTACCTCTCAGTGGCAAAACCCTGAAAGGCCTTTGTTTATACCTAAATCAGCAAAGAGGAAATATCCTTTTGCTCAAACAGAAATTGACAAATGGACTAAATGTCCTAAACTGGATGCATCCTTGTCTAAATATTCCAAAGATTCTGACATATCGTTTGAGGATGCTGCTGTTCTCAAAGATGTAATGGATAAAAAAGTTGATGCCCTTAAAAAAACTTGAGAATCAGCTGCTATTAGTTCCATTCCAGGTATTTCATTCTCCTGCATTTTGCGTAACCTTAGAATTTGGATGGATAATTTAGTCGATCAAATTTCTAGGGGCATTCCTCTCAAAGATTATGCGGCAGTTTTTTTTTTTTTTTGTTTTTTTGTTTTTTTTTGAAGAACTCTCCACAAAGTGAATGTTTATGTTTTCATAACCGCGCATTAAGAAAACAAGCATCTTTTTTTGGATTGACGCAAGAGATTATTTTTTTGTTTTCTTCAGCAACCTTTTTAAAATCTGAAAATGTACTACACAATGTAACACTTTTTATTTATTTATTTATTTTTTGGGGGGGGGGGTTTAATAAACCTAGGAGATCTAAGTGAATTCCTCCCTGTGGAAATGTAAGAGTGAAAAGAAGCGCCAGCAGGATAAAAGGTTCTAAAAGGCTTAAAATCCCTCAGGAGGTGGTGGTGGACTCGCCTCCCCGAAGCAGACAAGATACTGTCAGTTTTATGACAACAGGTTTATTAATCTACTCCAAAACAAACAGTGCAACGCGTTGCACGGGTATGTTCCCGTTTCCTCAGGCAATAAACAGATAGGAGTACACAGTATAGTCTCAAGGTCACGAATAGCGCCTCTGCTCAGACCTTAAGACTATACTGTGTTACTCCTATCTGTTTACTGCCTGAGGAAGTGGGAACATACCCGTGAAACGCGTTGCACTGTTTGTTTTGGAGTATATTAATAAACCTGTTGTCATAAAACTGACGATATCTTGTCTGCTTCGGGGAGGTGAGTCCACCACCACCTCCTGAGGGATTTTAAGCCTTTTAGAACCTTTTATCCTGCTGGCGCCTCTGTTCACTCTTACATTATCAATATCCACCCAGGGGAGAGGGGTTGATCCCCATTTTTCCTGATCTACAGAGAGCGACTTTTAAAGGGGCTCCGAGCAGTGCAGAAACTATGAAAAGATGCACATCATTTTGAAGCTCTCTTTCTCCTTTTTCCAACGATATATAAACCGCCACCCTACGCCTTTTAGTTTTCGCTATTTTCGCGATCAAAATTGCCGCGGCCGAGATTTCAATTGCGAAAATAGAGAAAACTAAAAGGCGTAGGGTGGCGGTTTATGTGTCGTCAGAAAGAGGAGAAAGAGAGCTTTAAAATGATATCCATCTTTCCATAGTTACTTGTATTACACAGGACGACTTTTTCTCAAAGTCAGCAGCTCCATTCAGCAGAAAAAAGTCGCCCTGTGTAATACAATGTAACTATGGAAAGATGGATATCATTTTAAAGCTCTCTTTCTCCTCTTTCTGGTGACACCTAAATCGTCTCCCTACGCCTTTGTTTTCTCTATTTGCGCGATCGAAAACGCTGCTGCGGCAATTTTGATCGCGAAAATAGCGAAAACTAAAAGGCGTAGGGCGGCAGTTTATATATCATTGGAAAGAAATAAAGCTTTAAAATGACATGCATATTTCCACAGTTTCTGCACTGCTCCGAGTCCCTTTAATCCTGAGTAAGGAAAGGTCTAATCTCCTCACCTGCCTATACAGTGGTTGCCTAGGCGGTAACCCACGTTTGTGAGTATATACATTATATACTGTTCATTTCCAACCCCTTGTTTTGCATACTACACTATATTGGGCTCTCGGTATTTCTTTTGTCTTTATCCTTGTGGAAATGTACATGAGGGTCATCCTAAAAGTAACAGCTGTTTGTTTTTATCTTCCGTGCTAGTTATTCTTTCTGTGTAATGTAAATTTCATCCTCCTCTCATTCCTGCTTTGCTTGTCACGTGACTGCAGAATGCCGGTAACTGTTTAGCAGCAGTAACAGGACCAACTTGCAGGGTGAGGAGTGTGATGCTATTACAATGAAAAGTGAGAACCTTGTTAAGATATGATGCATGTTTAAAGGAGATCATTCTATGAAGAAATAATCAGAAGAAACCATAGCCTTTCTTCAAATATCTGCTGTCTAAAATAATTTTTTAGCTCTCTGCAATTGAAAAAGTAGATGAAAAATATTGCCAAAACTATCTTGCTTGCTGATGGCTTAAAAAGGCACGGTATTGATCAGGTGTAAAAACGTCACCTAGGTGCAAACTTAGGAGAAAAAGTGAATTGAATAAGAAGGGCCAGTGTGTCTACAGTAAAAGAAAACCTTTAAATGATCAAATGAAAACTGCTTTTTACTTTCTGGATAGCCCTCGTAGGTGGGGGGGGGGGGGGGGGGGGGGGAGACTGAACATCTTTATTTTATACAGCACCTTTTGCACTGTATGACTTCCCCGTTGCTTGTGTGTACCCAAGCAATTCATGGTAAGAAATAGATTAACTCTATTAGGCTCCTCCCATATTACCAGAAATTCAGTGTTCTGTTGTAATTAGCACATTAGTAGAGGTTCTGAATACCAAGCATTTTGGTACATTACTTGGAAATCCTATTCCCTAACTTGGAAACCATATGTAATTGTTAAGGGCTCTGCCTCTGACACAGGAGACCAGGGTTTGATTCTCTTTTAACTCACACCACAGATTTTTAATTATATTCAGGTCTGGGGACTGAGATGGCCATTCCAGAACATTGTGCTTGTTCCTCTGCATGATGGTGGATTTTGAGCAGTGTTTAGGGTCGTTGTCTGATTGAAATATCCAGCCCCGGCGCAGCTTCAGCTTTGTCACTGATTCCTGGACATGGGTCTCTAGAGTCTGCTGATACTGAGTGGAATCTATGCGCCACTCTGATAAGATTCCCAGTCCCTGCACTGGCCACACAGCCCCACAGCAAGATGGAACCACCACCATATTTTACTGTAGGTAGCTGGTGTTTTTTCTTAAAAATGCTTTTGTTTTTCCTCCATGCATAATGCCCATTGTTATGCCCAAATAACTCCATTTTAGTTTCAGCAGACCATAGCACCACGTACGAGAGGAATCGGCACAGGATACAGCTAGTATGGCTTATCCTTCTCCTGCACAAATTCCCATCGATATTAACCACTTGAGGACCGCAGTGTTAAACCTCCCTAAAGACCAGGCCATTTTCAATAAATTGGCCACTGCAGCTTTAAGGCCAAGCTGCAGGGCCACACGACACAGCACACAAGTGATTTCCCCCCCCCCCCCCTTTTCTCCCCACCAACAGAGCTTTCTGTTGGTGGGGTCTGATCTCCCCCCAAATGGTTTTGTTTGTGTATTTTTTTAATAAAAAATGTTTTTTGTTTTTTTTTAAACTATTGTACGCCCACCTCTCCCTCCCTCCATCCGCCAACCAATCCCCGTGATCAGCTGTCATAGGCTTCAGCCTATGACAGCCGATCACCTCTGTGCCTCTGGAGGGGACAGCCGATCGCCACTGGGAGACTGATGCGCGCGATCTCCTGCAAACTGAAGCCCCAGGACTTTACGTAGATCGGCGTTAGGTAGTTAAATACTATTCCCCCTCCAGGCCGCCATGGATGTAGGGAATGAAATAATTCGGCTTCCAGCAATTGCTGGAGGCCGAATTATAGTGTTTTTTAAGTAACTTCAGCTCCGTCTTTTGACGGCGCTGAAGTTACTCACTGCTGTGCCCAAGTCTCCTGCGCTGGAATGAAAGTGTTCGCACAGCACTTTATTCCAAAATGAAGCTGGCTTGTCCAAATGTGCTTTAGCATACCTCAAGCGGCTCTGTTTGTGCTGTGGGTGGAGAAAAGGCTTCCTCTGCATACAGCAGGTCTGTGGGTTGACTCTGACTGTTCTCACCATTTGTCGCTTCTGTTTATCCGAGATTTTTCTTGGTCTGCCACTTCGAGCCTTAACTTGAACTGAGCCTGTGGTCTTCCATTTCCTCAATATAATCCTAACTGTGAAAACACACAGCTTTCTGTATCCTTCCCCTAAGCCTTGATAGTGAACACTCTTTGTCTTCAGGTCATTTGAGAGTTGTTTTGAGACCCCCATGTTGCTACTCTTCAGAGAAATTTAAAAGAGGAGGGAAACTTACTATTGACCCCCTTAAATACTCTTTCTCATAATTGGATTCACCTGTGTGTGTAGGTCAGGGGTAACTGAGCTTGCCAAGCCAATTTGAGTTCCAATAATTTGTTCTAAAGGTTTTGGAATCAATAAAATAACAGTGCCCAAATGTATGCACCTGCCTAATTGTATTTAAACAATTATTGCGCACTTTCTGTAAATGCAGTAAACTTCATTTCACTTCTCAAATATCACTGTGTGAGTCTCCTATATGATATATTTAACTGACATTTTTTATCGTAACAACCAACGATTTACACGGGAAAATCATGACAATTAACAACGTTGCCCAAACTCTCTTATCCCACTGTAAGTGCTTCAGAACTTAGCACTGTAGCCGACCTAAGTTGGGTCAGTGAGCTCAGAGAAGCTCTTTTGTATAGATAAGACTCATATCTTTGCTACTAATGTTCTATTTCTTAGCTGTACTACACATACAAATCATTATATCATAAGTTTATTTTTACTCAGATTCCCTTTAAATCATATCCGTGGAGCAACTGATAGCATATTCAATCTCCTTGTGCCTGGTCTATATCAAGAACCGGTGTGTGTGTGTTATATATATATATATATGTATGTATGTGTATGTATATGTGTATATATGTATATGTATATGTGTAGATAGATAGATATATATTCTTTAAAAGCAATGAGCTTGATTTACGAAAAGTGTGTGTATATATATCTCTATATCTATATCTTAACGTTTTTCCTGTTTAGACAGTTGTCTAATGGAACTGTAGCCAACTGCCAACTGTGTGGCCTTTGTGAACATCCATGACTTCAGCTGCTGTTTTCTCAACTATTCTATGAGAGAATGCTGATTGCTATGGGATACACACATTTCTCTATATCATTAATTGAGATGTTATGAGCCTTCCAATGTTGCAGAAAAAGAAAGGGAGGGGAATAACAAAATGAGGCATATTTTCATGACTAAATATTCTTCCTTTTTGAGGTATAACTGTGCGCAGCTTACTTATAAAAGGTTTCCATTTGCCCAGCTTTATTAGTGTGTTCATTTTTATTGTGGAAAACTGTGGGGCTCAGGGTCCTTTTTACACTTAATGCGTTGGTATGCGTTAGTCGGCATTGGTACACGTTTTTCCATAGCAGTACATTGTGAAAAAGCTTTCAGTTAAAACGTGTATAGTGGGAACTGTGCAATAGGAAAACATGAGCATTACTTTGAAAACCAGTTGTCTTTCAGTTCTGAGAGAAACTGACTAAAGAGACACTAAAGCGGAAAAAAATGATATTATGATTTGTATGTGTAGCACAGCTAAGAAATAAAACATTAAGATCAGATACATCAGTGTAATTGTTTCCAGTACAGGAAGAGTTAAGAAACTCCAGTTGTTATCTAAATGCAAAAAAAGCCATTAATATCTACGACTTTCAAAGTCGTGGAGAGGGCTGTCTTCCGACTTTTATTATCTCAACTGTTCCTGAACTATTTACTTTTCCTCTGCCAGGGGAGAGTTCATTATTTCACAGACTGCTCTGAAAGAATCATTTTGAATCCAGGGTGTTGTGTAATCTGCACATATTAGAGAATGATGCAATGTTAGAAAACACACTATATACCTGAAAAAACAAATGTGAGAATATTTTCTTTGCTGCTAGTCTTCTAGTAATTATTCATAGTACACAACCATTTCATTATATCATATATTTTTTTTTTCGCTTCAGTGTCTCTTTAAGTGTAAAGGGCCCTTAGCTAGCTAGGACAACTACTCCACTATAAACTGCCTAACCACTAGCGGAACACCAGACACAGTTTTTCTGCTTGGCTTTGAATGGAGAGTTCCACCTTCACTTTCTCCAAAATGACAAGAATTGATGCTGAATCTTTTAAGTCAATGTGTGTCAGTTTCTCTTCATTCGTGCAGAGACATGTAATCTATTTCTATTGGGGGGGGGCGCACATAATTCAAGCATCGACTATCGCTGGTGGCAGTATGATCTTGTTTTCTTTGTAATTTGAGTTCCGGCTACTGCCGGTGCCCAAATCACTCACTGTGCGCCACTATAGTTGTAATACTCATTACGGTCAATGGTGGCACCCTAATCGTCAGCGCAGCGCTGTGCACACTCAAAAGCGAAAAGATGGCATATATTTTAGGCATGTGATCAGTCACTTTAAAGGTGCTCATTTACAGTGTGATATTATCATTTTCAATATTTAAATCAGTTGTATTTTTATTTTAAAAATCCATTGTCGATCGGCAATTTCACAATTTAAAGGGAACCTGAGGTGAAAATATACTGAGATAATCGTATCGTCGTCGTTTTTTTTTTTGTTTTTTGTTTGTTTTTAAAGAATCTCAGTTTAATTGTGTATCAGCTAAAAAAAAGAAAAGAAAAAAAGTTTTTGATGTTTTCCTGTCTCAACTGAACAGAGATGTGCCTTCTTAAAACAGTAGATATTTGCCATCATTCAGGTTGGAGTGAATATATGAGGTCTCCCACAGTGAATCACTGCTGAATATACAGTTTGTCACTTTGTTGTCCCTAAAATCCAGACACACCTCCACAACTGCTGGAATGTAATGATGTGTCAGCTTGTTAATTAAAAGAACTGTCACTTGCATAACTGCTGTTTTTAAAGAAACCCTGAACTGAAAATTAAGTCAAAGTAAACATACACATACTTTCCTCCTGTGTAGTCTACTCACCAATCTTTCTCCTCTCCTGCATCCTGTTTGCCCCCTGTGATCAATGGAATTCTTCATCCTCCATTTTGAAAATGGCCATCACCCTATAACAGTTTCTTGGTCAGCATACTGTTAAACTGTAATATCACCCACTTGAGCCATAAGGCTCGTACACACGTCAGATTTTCGCAAACGACCCGACGTTTGAACGTCTGGTCATTTGGACAGTCTGTTGTTCACCTGATAAGACTGGATTTGAACGATCCGCCAAGCGGATACACCCGCCCGATTTGATGTCCAAACGACCAGACGTTCGAACGTCCAAACGACGGGTCGTTTGCGAAAATCCGACGTGTGTATGTACCTATAGGGAAACGTGGACATTAACTTGCTTATCAGTTGCCCTTTCAGTTATAACTGACAGCAACTGATATATTTCAGTTCTGACAATTTTGTCGGAACTGTTAGGAATTGTAAGAAAAAAATGGTGAGCTTCTGAGAGGAACTGACGGATAGGTAAGTATGTAATATCCATTTGCAGGTGCATCATGTGTTTATTTTAAATAATTTTACTTAGTTCAGGTTCACGTTAACTAAGCAAACAAGGTACACAGCCTAGTTATTTGAATGATTGGCACTGTAGATATACATCTGACTCATCATGTAACATGTCACCTTGGGTGCACTTTAAGGAAATGATCAATTAATGCAGTCATTGAAGAATGGTCGGGCTCAACAGCTTTTGAAACAATACGGTCAGAATAATCAGAGAAATTAATCTATCACTAAAAATTGTACCATAAACAGGAAAGCTATTGTCCAGTGTGGCAGATTTATTTAAAAAAAGTAGAAAAAAACTCAGAAATCACATGTACAGAAGTATTCACAGCCTTTTAGGATTTGTTGATGCAGCAATTACAGCCATAAATCTTTTTTAAATATTTATTTATTGTATTTATAAAGCCCCAACATATTACGCAGCACTAGCATGATGCCAGAAGCTTGGCACACCTATCCCTGGCCAGGTTCTTCTTTGCAACAGCTCTCAAGTTCCATCTGGTTGCATGGGAAGCGTCAGTGCACAGCCATTTTAAGATCTCTCCAGAGATGTTCAATCAGATTCAAGAGTTAGTGGGCTCTGGCTGGGCAACTCAAGGACATTCACAGTTACCCTGAAGCCACTCCTTTGATATCTTTGCTGTGTGCTTAAGGTCGCTGTCCTGTTGAAAGATGAACTGTGGCCCAGGCTGAGTTCAAGAGCACTCTGGATCAGATTTTCATTCAGGATGTTTGTCAATTGCTACAGTCATCTTTCCCTTTATCCTCACTAGTCTTGCAGTTCTTGCTGCCGAAAAACATCCCTACGTGATTGCAGCATGATGATGCCGCCACCACCATGCTTCACTGTAGGGATGGTAGGCCTTGGGATGAGCAGTGCCTGGTCTCCTCCAAACGTGCTGCCTGGCATTCACACCAGAGAGTTAATCTGTCTCATCAGACCAAAGAATTTTGATTTCAAAAGGGTTTATTGGCATCATAAGCATATCAAGAACATACACAGTCATGAAAAATAATGGTGTATATATAGGATTACAGCTGGTTACATGAGAAATGCATCATGCTGATAGCAGCAGAAATAAAACTGTTCTCCACTTGCTGCGTAACTTATCATAAACTGAAAACCTATATTAATGATCCATACACCTGCCATTCCCAAATTGATAATAATTTTGTTTCTCATGGTTTGAGAGTCCTTCAGGTGCCTTTTGGCAAACTTCAGGCAGGCTGCCATATGCCTCTTACTAAGGAGTGGCTTCCGTCTGGCCACTCTACCTTACAGGCCTGATTGGAGGATTGCTGCAGAGATGGTTGTCCTTCTGGAAGATTCTCCTCTCTGCACAGAGGACCTCTAGAGCTCTGGTTCTTGGTTACAACCCTGACTAAAGGCTCATACACCCATCAGACTAGTCTTTGGAAAATGAAAGATCACAGACCAATCTTACCACCCTTCATGTAGTATGAGAGCTATACCTTCACAGTCTTTTCTATGGAGCTGAACTCCCCATCAGAAAAAAATCTTTGCAAGATGCTGCACACACAGATGCTGTACAGACACAAAAGATCAGTATCTGCAAAAGATTTGTTCCTGCCAAAGATCCGTTCCTGCAAAATGCATTCATAGTCTATGAGATCTGCAGATCATCATACACACCTTGTTTAACTGACATTCATCTGCAGATCTGAAAATCCATCCTGGTGGATCTGATCTGCAGATGAATGTCAGTTATACAAGGTGTGTATGATGATCTGCAGATCTCATAGACTATGAATGCATTTTGCAGGAACAGATCTTTTGCAGATACTGATCTTTTGAATGTCTACAGCATCTTTGTGTGCAGCATCTTGCAAAGATTTCTGTCTGATGGGGAGTTCAGCTGCATAGAATAGACTGTGTAGGTATGGCTCTCATACTACATGAAGGGTGGTAAGATTGGTCTGTGATCTTTCATTTTCCAAAGACTATGGTCTGATGTGTGTATGAGCCTTAAGGCCTTTCTACCCCAATTACTCAGTTTAAATGGCTTACCAGCTCTAGGAAGAGTCCTGGGGCTTTAGAACTTCTGCCACTTACGGATGATGGAAGCCACTGTGCTTTGGGACCTTCAAACCAGCAGAAATTTTTCTGTAAGCTACCCCAGGTTTGTGCCTTGAGTCAATCCTGACTCTGAGGTCTATAGTAAATTCCTTTGACTTCATCCTTGGCTTGTGCTCTGACATGAACTTTCAACTGTGGGATGTTATATAGTGTGTGCCTTTCCATAGCAGGTCCAATCAACTGAATTTACCACAGGTGGACTCCAATTAAGCTGCAGAAACATCTCAAGGATGATCGAGGAAACAGGATGCACCTGAGCTCAATTTTGAGGTTCATGGCAAAGGCCATGTATGTTTGTTGTTGTTGGTGTTTTTTTTGTTTTGTTTGTTTGTTGTTTTTGTGTTTGAATAGATTTGCCAAAACCTCAATTAAACTTTTTACATGTTGTCATAATAGGGTGTTAACATTATTGCCCCTCTTAAACGCTGCATCCCCGCAGATGAAAACACCCTAAATCACCCCAAACGCTCTGGGGTACATCGCGGGCTCTTTCCGCATAGAGGCAGAGCATTTGGCTGCAGCTCTGCCTCTATGCGCGTCAATCAGCGTGGATCGTGGGGCAGAGATCAGCGCTGATTGATGTGCATAGAGGCGGCAGCAAAATCCACGACCAAGAAAGCTGTGGATTTTGCCGGGCAAATTCGGGGAGATTCAGGGTGTTTTCAGCCGTAAGGATGCAGCGATTTAAGAGGGGCAATAATGTTAATGAGGTTTTTAAAGTAAAAACCTAATTTTTTGGAGACTTCAGAGTCTCTTTAATTCATTTTGGAATAAGGCTGTAACATAACAAATTGTGGAAAAGTGACATCCCGGATGCACTGTATATACATTCTTCATAAGTATATCTGTACAATGGGTAATAACTATTTATTTTTGACTGCGGAAGTCAAACTATAACCGCTTCTCTTTAAAGAGGAACTGTCGCAAAAATCTTAAAATTTAAAACGCGTAAAAATAAGAAGTAAATTTCTTCCAGAGTAAAATTAGCCATACATTTTTTTTCTCCTATGTTGCAGTTACTTACAGTAGGTAGTACAAATCTGACATTACCGACAAGTTTTTTGGGTTGGTCCATCTCTTCACGGGGGATTCTCAGCATGGCCTTTATTCTTTATAAAGACATTCACTGAAAAAGATTTATACAAAGATGCTGACCCGCCTCCCTGCTTGCTTGCACACTTTTTTGCCAGTTGGATATAGCAACTGCCATTCACTAAGTGCATTTAAAAATAAAGAAAACCCTGAGAACCCCACCCCACCCCCATAAGAAGATGAGCTAGTCGAACTTCAGTAATGTTAGATTTCTACTACTTACTGAAAGTGTCAGCAACATAGTAGAGAAGTAATTTATGGCTCATTTTACTTCGGAAGAAACATACTACTTATATGTATATGTTTACATGTATTTTACATTTTAAGATTTTTCACAACAGAGGTCCTTTTAAGTAATTGCTCTAACTGCAGTTTCAAGATAATTTGACCAATGGAATGGAGCCCTTCCACAACTGTTTATTGGGATTGGGTGGAATGTTAGTTTCAGTAGGTGAATGGGCTACTTGATGCTGCCTGACACATCGCTGTGAATCCACCCCTGAAATCATGATGAGACCTAGAGCTGCGGTTAAGAAAGCTGTTCAGTGCCTTGTCACAATGGTAATGACTGGGCTATTTCCGAGCTCCTGCAAGTCTTGAAATGACTTGTCCATTTCTGTAGTGTTTCTGCTTTTAGCAAGTGTTGAAATGTGAACTGGCTGACAGTTCTGCTTTCTAATACCTCCCGTAGTCTTTTATCTCCACGGGAGCTGACATCTAGTCTGTCTACTAAGCCGTCTGGGCTACAGCAGGTGTTCGTGTTTCTACACACCGTCCAAGTCTGACCGCCATTCACTGCCTCAGAGAAATCTGCATTACATTACAGAACAATCCCAGACTGTTTATTTTAATGGAAGAGGGTTCACACGTGATGCAGTCTCTAACCTGCATGGAATACTAAATGTACGCATCCAAGTACAGACAAAAAAAAGCATGTCTATATTTAAAGCATAAGGACCTCTTCAAGGCCTTGAAGCCCTCGAAAAAACAATGCATCTTTCAACTTGACGGTCAGTGGGTGTTCCGTTAAAAGGCATTTTATGGTTATAGATTAGTAGCTGGCTGTTCCATTTATTCAAGCTGCTTAATTTGTAAGCCACAATTTTCTTTTTCCAATTTTCACCCTATTTGCCACTCAGTATTTGTTGTATAACTGTTTATTGCTTAGATCAGTATGGATGGCTCCTTGCTACCTCCTACATGGTGTGTTTTTTTTTTTTTTTTTTTTAATGGCTGTGTGTTGTGATGTATATCCTGTAGATAGAATGTCTGGCTGGTTGTAGTGAAAAAGCATGTAAAGATTCTATTTAATTTTAGTCATTGTTTTATTTTATTCGCTCCTAACACTGTTGTATTTTGTCTTTCTGTTCTTGTCCTACAGAAAGCTGTTGATAAAGGTATTTCTTACGTAAGAGTGATAGTAAAAGGCATGGGACCTGGAAGACAGGTGAGTAGTAGTGAGAGGTATATGGAGGCTGTCATATTTATTCCCTTTTAAACAATACCAGTTACCTGTCTAGCCGGCTGATCTTCTGCCTCTAATACTTTTAGTCATAGACTAAAACTAGTCCTTGGTAAGAGTACTTGTAGAAGGTACAGACAGGAACAAAGAACATCTATCAGGCCCCAGGCAATATAACTGTGGGTACATGTAAGAGTGATGTGCAGGTACTCTGCAGGAGAATGAGGCTATTCTTCCTCTATTACACATTCTTCGTGCACAATTTGAACCAGGTTTATGGGTGATAGACAACACCTCTGTGTTCAATGTGCACAACATTCTCAGTGGATTCCCTGCAGCTCTGTGGGGAGTGCATATGTAGAGTATAGTACTACTGTGTAACAAAGTAAACCTGAGACAGATGACATTAAAGTTTTATACATACCTGGGGCTTCCTCCAGCCCCCTTCAGGCTAATCTGTCCCTCGCTGTCCTCCTCCACCACCTGGATCTTCTGCTATGGGTCCCGGTACTTGAGCCAGTCGGGCGTAGTCCGAATGCACACACTCCGCCACTGGGAACGTACTACACCTGCGCAGCACTATTGCGCAGGTGCAGAATGCTCTTGGCTGTGGAAGCGGCACACGGCCGGACTGCGCTGACTGGATGAATTACCGGGACTCATAGCAGAAGATCCAGGTGGCGTAGGACAGCGAGGGACTGATCAGCCTGAAGGGGGCTGGAGGAAGCCCCAGGTATGTATAAAACTTTTATTTTCATCAGTCTCAGGTACCCTTTCATTCGTCACCAAACCAAGTTTTAACAACATATCAAATGATTTGATTTCATGAGCAAAGGGAGTGCATAAATTTGCATAAACCAGCATCCGTGCAGAATTATTTCCATCTCATTGATCATCTCTATTAGTGACACCGCTACACATAAGGCTTACAGCTTAATTCCTACAGCATAGATGTTATTTAGTGTATATATAAGAGATTCCTGTGTACACATATATATATACAGTCACAATCAGATATGTGTATCTGACTTTAAAAATACGGGGACTGCTTTACTGAAGGTTTTATTTCATTTTTGTGGACTAAGCAGAGCTAATACTGTATATATAAATTTATGATGACTATTATCTGAGAAATAGAACATTTTATCATATTTTCTATTTTAAAGAGACACTGAAGCGAAAAAAATATGATATAGTGAATTGGTTGTGTACCATGAATAATTAGTAGAAGATTAGCAGCAAAGAAAATATTCTCATATTTTTATTTTCAGGTATATAGTGTTTTTTCTAACATTGCATCATTCTATAATATGTGCAAATTACACAACACTCAGCATTCAAAATGATTCTTTCGGAGCAGTCTGTGAACTAATGACCTCTCCTCTGGCAGAGAAAAAGTAAATAGTTCAATAACAGTTGAGATAATAAAAGTCAGAAAACAGCCCTCTCCATGACTTTGAAAGTCGTAGAGCTTAATGGCTTTTTTGCATAGAGATATCAACTGGAGTTTCTGTTTCTTAACTCTTCCTGTACTGGAAACAATTAGACTGATGTATCTGATCTTAATGTTTTATTTCTTAGCTGTACTACACATACAAATCATAATATCATCATTTTTTTTTTCGCTTCAGTGTATCTTTAATTACAGTTTAAATTCATTAGGAGTCTGAGTTGGTGCATTTTTTCCTGACTCCGACTCTAGGTACCCAAAAATTGCTCCGACTCCACAGCCCTGGATCCTCAGGCATAGATTTAAAGCAAATTATAAAGCCTTATTGTAAAAAAAAAAAAAAAATACAAAAATAAGCTCGGTAGGTTGACTGCATGCATAGAAATCTGCACTCCAAATGAAATGGAGCCTTTAAACTTGATGCGCTCCATGTTGTGTTTCATTGTGTTCCACATCTCCCTAATACTTCCTCCTTCTGGGTTTGAAGGAGGAAGTATTGGGCGGGACAAGGGGAGTGCTTGTTAGTTACACTCACCAACTTGCTGCTTGTATATTAGCAATAAACAGTATCTTTCTCCACAGCATGAATCAATCCAACTTGCCTAGTAAGGTTGTTTACTGTAGCTTGGACATAAATGACAATGTGTTTCACTGCCTTTACCCACTTCTTCAGGTAAAAATTATTTTTTTCAGAAAAACATGCTGGAATTGAAGGGTCTGTACATACAATACAGGCGCTCCTAGTTCAGCTTGTTTCTCTGAAAGACGATGTTCTATGACTTGAAGAAGTGGGTAAGGCCGGTGAAACGCATCCTCATTTGTGTCCCAATAAATATTTTTTTTTAACATTCCATTCCTCACCTCAGTAAGACCACTTTTTTGTATAGCTTACAAGAGCCATATATACCCTGGGGCTAACTCAACTGCTAACAGATCTTTTAGTTTGTGTGTGTGTGTGTGTGTGTGTGTGTGTGTGTGTGTGTGTGTGTGTGTGTGTGTGTGTGTGTGTGTGTGTGTGTGTGTGTGTGTGTGTGTGTCTCTCTTATTAGGCAGCAAATATTTGAGACCTCATCTTGAGTCTTATCAGAACACGTTGGGATTGCTCAAATGTTCAGTGCAGTTGTGTGACTGTGATCATATGCATGCGTGTGACACGGCTGTCCCCCTGGGGGACTAGAGAGCGATTGGCTCTGATAGGCAGAAGCCTATGACAGCCGATCGCGTGATTGGTCGGCCGGGGGGAGGGAGGGGATTGGTTTAAAAAAAAAAAAAAACTTAGTAAAAAATATTGAAAACATATAATCATAAATATTTATTAAAAAAATTAAATAAATAAACACAGGGGGGCAAACAGACCCCACCAACAGAGAGCTCGGTTGGTGGGGAGAAAAAGGGGGAATCATTTGTGTGCTGTGTTGTGCGGCCCTGCAGCTTGGCCTTAAAACCGCAGTGGCCAATTATGAAAAAAAGAGCCTGGTCTTTAGGGGGGTTTACCACTGTGGTCCTCAAGTGGTTAAACACAATTCAGTCCAGGTTTGTAGAACCATTTATTTCCTCTACATCTCAACTATTCTGCAAACACATCTGTTTCAGTGTGACCAGGGCTGTGGAGTCGGAGTCGGGGCAATTTTGGGCACCCGGAGTCGGAGTCGTGGTTTCAGAAACTGAGGAGTCGGGAGTCGGATAATTTTTGTACAAAATCCACAGCCCTGTTAAGTATTAGACTAAGGAGTCGGAGTCGAGGAGTCGGAGTCTGAGCAATTTTGGGTACCCGGAGTTGGAGTCGGAGTCGTGGTTTCAGAAACTGAGGAGTTGGAGTCGGAAAATTTTTGTACCGACTCCACAGCCCTGAGTGTGACCCAGGTGAGTGCTGAAATCCATTGTCTTATTAGGGGATGGCGGTTTAGGTTTTCTAGATCACCTGTGGTATCCCCACTTAAAGAGTATCTGTATTGTTAAAATCGCACAAAAGTAAACATACCAGTGCGTTAGGGGACATCTTCTATTACCCTCTGTCACAATTTCGCCGCTCCTCACCGCATTAAAAGTAGTCAAAAACCGTTTTAAAAAGTTTGTTTATAAACAAACAAAATGGCCACCAAAACAGGAAGTAGATTGATGTACAATATGTCCACACATAGAAAATACATCCATACACAAGCAGGCTGTATACAGCTTTCCTTTTGAATCTCAAAAGATCATTTGTGTGTTTACCTTCTGTCCCCTTCTTCTCTCATGCACTGAACATTACAGGCTTCCTGCAGACAGCTCTGCCTGTGCCTGTGTTTGTAATTCCTCAGTATGTGTCAGCCAGCTACTTTCACAGCCTAACAGAGGAGGGTTTTTATCCAGCTCTCTTCTATCACTGATAAGATAGCAGAGAAGCTGCTGGCTTATGTAAATAAAACGCAGACTGGAGTGTGCATAGAGGAACAGACCAGCACAGAAGTGTTGGCAGCCTTCCAGACACAGGCCGACAAGTCTGACAGGGGAAAGATGCATTGATTTATTACAGAGACCGTGATAGTACAAAGTGCTGCAGTGAGCCAGAACAGATTAGAATAGGTTTAGGAACTTGTAGGATGGTAGAAAAAACGTTGTAATTTTTGTTACAGAGTCACTTTAAGATGTCTAGCTGCAACTACAAGGAACCAAAAAAAAAACGAAAAAAAAAAGCAACACAGCGTACACCTTATATAATTGCATTGATAAAACCAAATCTGTAAATCACTCTGAGGCCCCATTTACACTTAATCAGTTGGTATGTGTTAGTGCGCGTTGGAACGCATTTTTTCCATAGCAGTGCATCGGGAAGAAAATTTCAGTTAAATGCGTGAAGTGTGAACTGTGACACAGGAAAACGTGGGCATTACTTTAAAAATCAGTTATCTTTCAGTTATAACTGTGAGCAGCTGATTAACGCGGAATAAAATCCAGCATTTCTTCTTTGCTCTAAATAATAATTATTTACAGCATATTATATACAACCAGCATTTTTTTTTTCCTAGAGCAGCATTGAAAGGGTTACACACAGGGCTGGAAAGTTCAGTGCAGAGAAATGTGGATGCATCCAAAGTGTAGATTATCTTGTGTTTACTTAATTGTATCAAGTGAGAAATGTGACACATTCTCTGACTGTGCAGCCTCTGCTGAACACAGACCAAACCCAGTTATTAATAAAATGCAAAGTCAGCTCACAAAGCAAAAAACTGTACTGTTGGGAACGTATAATTTCTAAATAAATAATACTACTTATGCATAAATGCAAATATGACTAGACAAATAACATATTGCGTTTTTCTCCTGGCTGACTCTAAGCGCCAGAGTTGCAGGACGTGTGCTATAGGCAGTTGTAGGGAGTCTTGCCCAAGGTCTCCTACTGTATAGGTGCAGGAAGAATAGAGATTTGAACCCTAGGTCTCCTGTGTCAGAGGAAGAGCCCCTAAGGCTCACAGACACGAGGCACAACTGTCGCCACAAACACATGGCACGCGCATGTCTGGGCGACAGTTGCGCCGTGTGTATGAGGCGCGCACCCCGAACTGTCGCCGGAGACTGCAGTTGCAGTGCGATTGAAAAGATCAATCGCCGGCAACTTCTGTCTCCGCAACTGTCGCTAGTCCACCACGCGTACTGCGTGTGTATGTGCAGACTAACGACAGCTACCCACAGCCAGAAGGGAGCTTCCGGCGGGGGGACGAAACTTTCGGCGACCGCTTCCGCCCCGTCTCTGCCTGTTGGGCAGAGACGTGTAGACAGCTGTCGCTCAGGCGGAGCTGTTGCGCACACGTCTCCTGTGTGCTAGCGACAGCAACAACAGTGGACCTGTGTGCATGAGCCTTTAACCATTACACCATCCAACCTCAGCAGACACAGTGCCTGCAGATAGCAGCAGCCAACCTGCACAGTAACCATTTACAATCTGTTCCTTACAACCTAATTTTTTTTTTATTTTTTTTTTTTTTGCAGTATGTCCTCAAAGGGTTAACGATGGGAGGACTCGAGGTGGTATCCATTACAGATAATACCCCCATGCCACACAATGGCTGCCGTCCACGCAAACCTCGCAGATTATAAACAAGAGCGCACTAGGAGGAGTGAAATGAACAATGGCGTTCTTTGGACACTGACTATAAGAAGCCAATCGCTCCAAATGGTTTCCTGGGATAGGCTGTTCATTCATGAAGTCGTCTTTTGTAAAATGAAGAATTTTTTTTTTTTTTTTAATTCTTGAGGCCATTTTGAGGCGCTTGGCAAAAAGGTTAATGCAGGCTCAGAAAGGAGAGTGGAGGAGGAGATTTTGTTGGAACCAATTTTTCCTCTTTTGCTTTTAAGATGCCTTTAATAAAATGTCAGAAAATGTTTCAGACCAACCTTTGTGTGGTGCCAGCTTTGTGCGTGTGGATGTTTTTTCCCTTCTCCCCCATGCCTGTGTCCTTGAAAAGTACACAAGAATTTTATTCTTTTCAAAAATTACTGATAATATAAATCACCACATAGAAAATTGCTTTTGCAAACAATGGGTTATTCCCTAGAAGCATAGTAGTGAGAATCCATTGTAAATATAGCTGAAATCAACAAGAAATGAAGCACTATGCATGAACAAAAAGGAGGAATTTTTAAAGCAAATGTTCAAATGTCATTTTAACAATTTGCACAACCTTTTAAAAATATTGTTGTCTGATAGATGATAGAAGTCATGTAGTATAGGAGAAAAAATATATAATGCCAATGATGAAGGTATAGGAATATGTAGAACCTATTAACATCTTTTGTTGCCAATATACTTCAAGACACTAAATTAGGATTTTATACCTACTCAGTCTCAATGTTTACTTATTAAAGGATACCAGAGCTGAAGACACTTGAAAAAACGGGTTCTCCTCCAACCCCCTCCTTTCCTGCCCAAATGCCCTCCGGCAGCTTCTGACGGTTTGGGCATTAGTGTGCTGGCGTGGATTCACATGTCTTACATAACGCGGCCGGAAGGGCATTGTGCAGGACATCATGCTTAGGTCATGTGCAGTGTGGTCCCAGCTACGTGATGTAGGACGCGTGCGCCTGCGCACTAATGGCCTACGCCGAAGAAACTGCTCGGGGGAATTTAGGTAGGAGAAGATGGGGTAGTGATGGGCATCAGGACAGCTTCACATACTGTACATGCCTGCTTCCCCCGTTCCTCAAAGTGTCTTCAGCTCTAGTATCATTTAAGTGCTCCTGAGTTATTATTCCTGTAGGAGCTGAAACACACACCCACACAGACCACTTTAAAGGGAACCAGAGAGGAACGAGGGGTGAAAAAAGGCTAAGATTTTATACATACCTGGGGCTTCTTCCAGCCCCATAAGCCTGAATCGCTCCCACGCCGCTGTCCTCAGCTTCCTGGATCCGCCGGTACCGGGCCCGTCACTTCCGGCGGACGCGACCAATTGTCCGCATCACAGGGGCTCCCTCCATACATGTACGCATGCGGCTGCGCAGTAAGCAGCCACATGCGTATCTGTATGGGGAGAGCACCCTGTGATGCGGAGAATTGGCCGCGTCCGCCTGCCAACTTGCCGACTCGCGGCAATGACGGGACCCGGTGGTGGCGGATCCAGGCAGCGGAGGATGGCGGCGTGGGAGCGATCCGTGCGTATGGGGCTGGAGGAAGCCCCAGGTATGTATATCTCATCCTCTCTGGTTCCCTTTAAAGGGACTCTAAGGAGTAAAAGAAAACAAAATCGGAACATACCTGGGGCTTTCTCCAGCCCACCGCCGTAGGGCGGGAGGTCCCCCGGCGTCGACCTGGCTCCTCTCCCGGTTCCTCCGAATAAATCACAACCGGCGACACTGGGGCTGAGTGTCGGGCTGACACTTCCTGAGAGATGACACATGTCGTCATCACGCCGGCCGCTACGTGTCATCACGACGGCGCGGTTTACATTTAGAAAGCCGCGCATGCGCAGTATTCTCACACCGGCCGGTGATGACACGTATCGGCCGGCATGATGACGACATGCGTCATCGTTCAGGAAGTGTCAGCCCGACACAGCCCCGGTGTCGCCGGTCGTGATTTCTCCAAAGGGACCGGGAGAGGAACCAGGAGCACGCCGGGGGACCTCCCGACCTACGGCGGTGGGCTGGAGAAAGCCCCAGGTAAGTTACGATTTTGTTTTCTTTTACTCCTCTGAGTCCCTTTAATGTTAGGCTCAGGCCTTACTGGGGATGTATTTATTTATTTTTAATTAGGCAGTGTTCTAAAATTAGCCCATCACTGCAAGAATGGAAAAATTAACCTTTTCAACGAGGCTATACACAATGTGAAATTGAAGAGATACTTAGCTCACCTGCTGGCAATATTTGTATTCTTTTTGCTACTGTTGTAGGCACTACAGTGGGGATTACAATTATTTTCTATGCCTACTCATACATGCATTATATTTTTCCATCCAATTTCTGCCAGATTCAGTTGCTCTGACCAAATCTTATGGTAGTTGTGACAATCCAGCCCTGCGATCCCGTCGAGATCTGATCCTGTTAGCGTACGCAGGAAGTACGGGCGCAGACGGACAACGAGACCTGTTGCTGGATCGTCAGAGGTTGAAGAAAGAAAAAGCGACTAGAGCGTGCCAATCCCGTCTAATCTGCTCCCGTTAGCATACGCAGGAAGTACGGTGAACAGACTGACAAAGATTGGTCGCGCAGCTGCCGACAATATGTAATGGGACAAACATCCACCAATCCCGTATTACTAGGCCACTGGTGCCATGCAGGTCTCATGCACTAGAGACTGCTGGAGGCAAATTCACTGTGTGCGTAGTAAACGGTTAAGATCGGTTGGAGGTGCCCATACATGTACGATTCTGATTGTATATACAATCGGTAAACTAAAAATATCGATTTCGTGCTGGAAATCGGGTAAATACACTGCCACCACTCTTCCAGTTCAGGGAGGAAGAGACTCCCGCAGTCACAATACGGTAGCCAGCCCAATCACGTTCAACACGCTCCAGTCACCGTTCGGGGAATAGGCACTTACGACGGCTTAAAGACTGTGAGCAATGTGACGTTCAAGAAAGGTTACTGGGTCCCTATATGATGCAATCTCGAATTGTATTTACAATCGAAAAACGAAAGTTATCGATTTCGCATAGGAAATCGGATACTAGCTAATCCTAGAAGGAAGAAACGGTTACTTACAACCTAGCTAGCAAATCAACAATTTATAAGCAAATCATAAAACAATGCGGTAGTATGACTGACTCTTCAGAGGGCAGATTCGTTATAGCAGCAATTAGATGACCAGAAAAGGCACACGACTGAACGATAAAAATCGTTAGTTTATTTTTTAAACTACATACACACATCTTATTTTAGAACACATTAATTTAACAGAGAGAAGAAAAGAAACAGAATGTCCGAATATACAGTTCAAATACCGTTATTGGTGGTCCATGCGTCAATCAAAGTCCAGAATGGCCGATTGCCATGCGGCCTTTGTGAAAAAGTTCCAAGATGGAGGTTTTGGGCCCGTGTCCTGCGGGCTGGTCGATTTGATGTTACTTTGACATCAGATTCAAGGTAAAGGACCTGGACTTTTGGGGTCATGTCAGTTATGTTCCTCACTGTAGGTGGGAGGAGTTATGACACGTACAAGTCCAGCCTTGTGCAATTTGAATAAGGCAGTGCCCCCTTAGGCAGGGAGAGGTTTTGGGCCAATTCATATTTTGCCCGCTCTCAGCATGCCCGTAGGTAATATCAAGAACCCGAATGAATATTCATAATCAGCATAAGTGTGTGAATCTGCTAATACCAAACACAAGGAGTCTGGATCGCTAATAGCACCCCCCCCCCCCCCCCTTTTCACCTTACTGGCACTGGTTCCGAAAGATCCAGAGGGCTGAAAATCTCTCAGGACCAGTGTCATGTGGAATCTAATAAACTCCGTGAATTTGAGGGAACTGCGATCTTGCGAACACCAGTAATATTACCAAACTGTGCCTATTTATTAACCACTTAAGCCCGAAGGGTTGAAATTTTTTTACATCCGAGCAACTTTCACCCCCCATTCATTTGCCAATAACTTTATCACTACTCATCACAATTAATTGATCTATATCTTGTTTTTTCCGCCACCAATTAGGCTTTCTGTGGGTGGTACATTTTGCTAAGAGCCACTTTACTGTAAATGCATTTTAACAGGAAGAATAAGAAAAAAATGGAAAAAATTCATTATTTCTCAGTTGTCAGCCATGATAGTTTTAAAATAATACATGCCTCCATAATTAAAACTCACGTATTGTATTTGCCCATATGCCCCGAGTATTTCACCGTTAAAATTATGTCCCTATCACAATGTATGGCGACAATATTTTATTTGGAAATAAAGGTGCATTTTTTCCGTTTTGCGTCCATCACTGTTTAGAAGCCCATAATTTATTAAATCATATTGATATACTCCTTTGACATGAATATTTAAAAAGTTCAGACCCTTAGGTAACTATTTATGTTTTTTTTTTTTTTTATTTATTATTGTAATTTTTTTTTTTTTAATTTAAACTTGTATGTGGGTATTTTTTGGTGTGGGAGGTAAACAGGGTTTTTTTAATATATTTATAGGTTTATTCTTAAAACTTTTTATTTTTAGGTGTAATTTACTATTTGGCCACAAGATGGCCAGAATCAAAAAGTCCTGGGAGCGATCGATCTGGCTCCCAGGCAGAAGAAAGGAGACCAGAGCTCAGAAAAGCCGCAGCGTCTGAAGAGACGCTGTCGGCTTTTCTCCGGGGAGGTCCGATCAGCGAAAGGGATTTATAATCCCTTTCACTGATCGGTGGGCTAGCGGCCAGCAGCGGGGGCGCGCACGGGGGGGGGGGGCCCGCGGGCGCGCGCGCAGCCCAACTGGACGAGAAATCTCGTCCAGTTGGGCTTAAGTGGTTAAATATAGTTTCTAAGTCTCCTTTCAACTCAGGCCACAAGGCAGCTACGTGTCGGACTCCTGCTGGGTCGGTGCCAAGCCGTCTACCAGGGGAGGCCTAAATTGGTTCTGTCAGGCTGATATCTCACCTTCCTCTGATGGATAAAATGTAGAGAAACCGAGAGCCCAATATAGTGTAGTATGTTAAACCATAAACGAAGTAAGGCACATACCCTTTTTCATTACTAATACCACTCATTGCAAATCTGTGTAAAAAATACCCCATAGCCCATTACTATCACGAGCACCATAGCCTCTACCCCCTATTGTTTACTTGTACACCCAACTTTTGAAGCTATCTCCACAAAGCAATTTTTCATATGGTATGCTTTATGACATGTAATATATTAATATGCATCTTGTAACTGCAGAATTCACTATAGCATAATGTACTGTCTCTTGTCTACAGTTTTGTCCCCACTTTATTGCCTGATGAAGCGGGCTCGGCCTGCGAAACGCGTTGCACTTTTGGGGTACCATATAATAAATGTGATTGCTACTTTTCAGACAGTCTTTCGTGTCTGCTTTATGGAGGTAAGTCCACCGCTTCCTCCAAGCAAATTTTAAAGGTTTTATCCACTTTTATTCTGCTGGCGCCTCTGTTCTCCTACTGCATTCCTCTGATGGATGAGCTATATAACTACCCCGCAAGGCTAGGTGACAAATTCCACCCTTGGATGCGAGAAGCTATGTGGTTAGCCAGTGTTTGTTAGCAGCCAGAGAGTAAAGGTAGCCATACACTGGTCGATTTGCCATCAGATTCGACCAACAGACAGATCCCTATCTGATCGAATCTGATCAGAGAGGGATCATATGGCTACCTTTACTGCAAACAGATTGTGAACCGATTTCAGCCTGATACTGTTCACAATCTGTAGTGGTGCTGCCGCCGCTTCCCCCCCCATCCCGCATACATTACCTGCTCCGCCGGCGCGACTCCCGGGTCTCCGCTCTTCTTCTCTGGTCTGGTCTCCGGCATGCTTCCTTTCTTCCTGTCTGGGGGAAGTTTAAACAGTAGAGCGCCCTCTACTGTTTAAACTTCCTGCCGGGACAGGAAGAAGGGAAGCATGCCGGAGACCAGACCAGAGCGGAGAAGAAGAGCGGAGACCCAGGAGTCGCGCCGGCGGAGCAGGTAATGTATTGCAGCTCTATTGCGTCGGTCGTCGGGCACTCGAACGCCGCTAGCGATGCGCTCTTTACCCGCGGGCGATCGACGGGATCGGACGGAATGGATCGAAATTCGGCGTGTAGCGCGAACGATTGGCAGCAGATTCGATCCCAGTGATCTAATCTGCTGTCGAAACGGCGGCAAATCGGGCCAGTGTATGGCCAGCTTAAGAGGGAAAAAGGAAGGGGATTTTAAACCAACAAATGTCAGGTTGGTTGGTTTGCAAAGAAACTGGCGTTCGTAACTCCATGACGCATTCGATATGTCATATCGACGGCGTCACAGTAGTCGATTGTTGTAAAATGTCCAATCGACTTTGGGTTTGATTTTGGCCTAACGTTGGTTGAAAGTGTGATCAAACGGGATGAAAATTTTCCATCAAACAGAGGAAAGGTAGTTTATCGATAGGCCACAGCTTTGGGCTGCATCTGTGCTTGCTTAAAGGGGCACTATGGCGAAAAATTGTAAAATTTAAAATATGTGCAAATAAGAAGTATGTTTTTTCCAGAGTAAAATGAGCCATAAATTACTTTTCTCCTATGTTGCTGTCACTTACAGTAGGTAGTAGAAATCTGACAGAAGCGACAGGTTTTGGACTAGTCCATCTCTTCATAGGGGATTCTCGGGGATTTATTTAATTTCAATAGCACTTAGTGAATGGCAGTTGCTCTGTCCTCCTGCCAAAAAACTGTGTAGCTAGCAGGGAAGCTGGCCAGCATTGTTTAAATCCTTTTTAGGGAATATCTTTATGAAGAATAAAAGCCCTGCTGAGAATCCCCTATGAAGAGATGGAGGGGAGATGGCCCCCCTTCCCCACTGCTGTGCCCGCTGCTCCCCTTCACTGTGCGATGGGGGGGGCTAAAAAAGACACCTCACGGCTGGGCGCCATTAGGGACCCAGCGCCCGGGGGCACATGTCCTACCCCGCCCCCCCATACTACGCCCCTGGTTGCGACCACACCGGGACAAGAAGGGCCCTCACTCAATGGCAGTATAGGCACTTAGTTGGTCCTGTGCTGGTAATGATCACTTTGAATGGTAGTAGTCATTAACAAAATGTCTCCTGCTTTCTCCTCTAATACTGTGGTTGTCCATGGCAGGTTTTGGTGCACCATATTAATTATGTATAGAGTGCTTGGGGGCCCCATGTAAAACCTGCACTAGGGCTCAAAGCTCCTAAGCTACGCCATTGCACACCAGTGCCTAAACGTTCATCATTTTAAACCTGTCCTTTTTGGCTTTAAATATGTATTGCTTTTATATAATAATTATATTTTTGAAACCAAGACGAGTTGCAACAGTTCTTTGTTTTTTTTTTTTATGCCCTTTGGGTCCTATAGGAGAAAAGAGCTTTACAAATGTTTTGTTGTTCTAGATTATGCATAGGCTATGAAAAGTATTTTGATACTTCACAATTTACTTGTAACCATTTTTTTAAATCTTTAGCCTATATTGCTAGTGAACATCTACTGAGTTCACAATAAGTGAATAGAAAATTCTTTAAATGATGGCACCTAACTGAACAAAGTACAGAAAATTCCTTGGTAATATGTTAGGGTTTTTCTTCCCTCCATGAATAGCTTTAGTTAGATTTGCTCCTCAAAGTCTGGACAATTGAGAGTGTATGATGCACTCTGCCCCTGAAAAGAGATGGAATAAAGGACATATGAGACCCTTTTTATAGGACGTGCACCTTCGCCTTGACATTTTACTTCTAAATAAATACTGATGTATTGTTATTTTAGATTAAAGTTCTCCACAAAGGTTGCAGAGAGAAGCAAAATAAGTAAGCAGGATCAAATGGTACATAAAAGGAAAACTAATTTGACAACTGCATTTTTAGAGAAAGAAGGAAAAGAATAAAAAAAACTTATTAACCTTGTGGTGCCCATACATGGTATAATAAAAATTCAACAAAATCAATTGAATCGAGCAAAGTCGAAAAAAATCTTTTTATTTTTTTTCAAATCAAGAAAACGATATCCCCTCTTTGGATTTTTATTAAAAAAAAAAATCGGATATGTTGGAAAAATGTAATTTTTTTTCTGGATTTTATTACAAATCGAACACTCGTTTATATTGCCTTGAAAACAACAATGCGTTTTTCAATCTAACAGGTAATCGAACGATGTTATCTAATCGGGGGGAAAAAATGAAAAAATTGAACCTTGTATGGGCACCATTAGAGTAATAATCACAGGGTTTTAATAATATGTTACACTTGTCAGTGAATTTATATTTGTTTGTAAAATAAACTGCCTCATTCCATCTCTGTGAATTATATTCTGTACAGAGAAAAGCGTTCAGCAATAAGAACCCATTGGTACATGAGCTCTCAGCGCGCCCATAAGCCAACATGAGCACTGGCTTAGTCCTGTGCACTGTTATTAATAATTACCTAATGGTGCTTTTCCTCTTTAAGAGCGCAAGAGATGGGCTACCATGGCAACCGCTTTGGATTTAACTCACTCAAGGCCTCATTATAGGCATCAATGCTGTGGCTTTTTTATGTATGAGGGGGTATACTGTTGTTAGACTAATAGCAACTCTTGAAATCTCTACAAGCTTATGTGTAGAATACTGTAAAGTAAATAAATTACACATAAATACATGGTGCTATTGCTGATAACGTTTTTCTTCAACAAACAACTATGGCTAATATGTTTGTTACGCACCACCTTTATCTTAAAACAGACCCAAACTCATAATAGGAAATCTGTCAACAAGTTGTAACATTGCAGGACTTCAGAGAAAAGTTTTTGTTTTCTTTAATTTTTAATTTTAAGCGTTAAAGAAAACCTGAAGTGGGAGGTATATGAAAGCAGCCATATTTGTTTCCTTTTAAACAATACCAGTTGCCTGTCAATCCTGCTGACCACTTTGGCATTAGTGCCTGAATCACACCAGAAACAAGCATGCAGCTAATCTTGTCAGATTGTTTTCAGAAACATCTGATCCGTATGTTTAGGGCTCATTCACACCTATGAGAGTGTTCACATCTGAGCGGTCTGTTTCCGATCCACTCAGCAAAGCGCTTCCTGTACCATTTTCGGAGCGTTTTTGCTCAATGGAAGGTACAGGGAAATTGCAAAGTGCTAGAAAAAGCGCTTTGTACAGCAATTTCCCTAGTTGACGTGACATAATGAGATAGACGTGTATGTACAGTGCCAAGCACACAAATGACTAGGCTGTGTTCCTTTTGTTTTTCCTCTGCCTGAAAGAGTAAAACATCAGGTATGCAAGTGACCGTTTCTGTCCAGGTCGGGACTGGGTCGGACTATAGCGTAATCCTCACTAATAAGGAATTACAGCTATAAAACCCTTTCCTGTCAGTAAATGGCTTCTGAGAGCAGAAAAGAGACACAAAGGGTCAATAGTTCATAGATTTGAGCTCTGGCATACTTCAATGCATGTGTCATTGAGTAGAGACTCAAACAGTAAAAGCATAAAACTAGATTTAAATATAAAATAAAACTGCAGGATATCTAAAAAAAAAAAAAAAAAAAAAAAAATTTTTAGGAGAAGGAAGATAGATTCAATTGTTAAGCTCATCAGTTTATTTTCACCTCGGATGTCCTTTAAGAATAAATACATTGTATTTTTTACATTGTATTTGTATTAAAAACAAAAAAAATAACAGCTATAGCCAACAGTAAAGCAATGAATGAACGGCGACTGATGGCAACATAGCAGTCTGAATAGAACAATGGTGCGATGGTCTACCGATGAGATCATTAGTGGAAGCTCAAAACTGAGGACCTGGAAGTATTAAAAGGGAACCTAAACTGAGAAGGATATGGATTTTTCCTTTTAAAATAATACCAGTTGCCTGACTCTCATGCTGATCCTGTTGTCTCTAATACTTTTAGCCACAGCACCTCAACAAGCAGGCAGATCAGGTGCTCTGATTAAAGTCAGACTGGATTAGCAGCATGCTTGTTTCAGGTGTGTGATTCAGTCTACTGCAGCCAAAGAGATCAGGAGAGTCAGGAAACTGGTATTGTTTAAAAGAAAACATCCATATCCCTCTCAGTTAAAGAGTATCTGTATTGTTAAAATCGCACAAAAGTAAACATACCAGTGCGTTAGGGGACATCTTCTATTACCCTCTGTCACAATTTCGCCGCTCCTCACCGCATTAAAAGTAGTCAAAAACCGTTTTAAAAAGTTTGTTTATAAACAAACAAAATGGCCACCAAAACAGGAAGTAGATTGATGTACAATATGTCCACACATAGAAAATACATCCATACACAAGCAGGCTGTATACAGCTTTCCTTTTGAATCTCAAAAGATCATTTGTGTGTTTACCTTCTGTCCCCTTCTTCTCTCATGCACTGAACATTACAGGCTTCCTGCAGACAGCTCTGCCTGTGCCTGTGTTTGTAATTCCTCAGTATGTGTCAGCCAGCTACTTTCACAGCCTAACAGAGGAGGGTTTTTATCCAGCTCTCTTCTATCACTGATAAGATAGCAGAGAAGCTGCTGGCTTATGTAAATAAAACGCAGACTGGAGTGTGCATAGAGGAACAGACCAGCACAGAAGTGTTGGCAGCCTTCCAGACACAGGCCGACAAGTCTGACAGGGGAAAGATGCATTGATTTATTACAGAGACCGTGATAGTACAAAGTGCTGCAGTGAGCCAGAACAGATTAGAATAGGTTTAGGAACTTGTAGGATGGTAGAAAAAACGTTGTAATTTTTGTTACAGAGTCACTTTAAGGTTCCCTTTAACAAGCCACATGTGAGGTTTTAGAATGGAACGATCATTTATCATCGCCCGATACTAACAACTTTCAAATGAGACACCGATTATCTGCCAAACAGATCCGGCAGGATGGATCACTTACATGGACATAAATAGTTGATGTCTTTTAGCGTTGTTGTACCTCTATTTATTTTTTAACAATACTCTGCCGACTGTTGATTCTCATTTGTTAAGGAAGACAATGGCTTGCATTTGCCCTCTGGTATTAAATGTGGAATTTAGCTCGAGGTGCTTTTGTAATGGTACTGTAGCTTTAAACTTTAAGATTCTCGGAGTGTGAGTTATGCTGCTGTCAGTCATGTATGACACTCACACTGAAGGAATACATTTCCCCAGCATGCAGAACAACATGCAGGGGAAGCCTTCAAAAAAACATTTCTATTGGCTCGATACCTCTGCGGTCGGGACCAAGAAGTCCGGTCTCTGCTAATCTCAGGGCCGGCAGCAAGCCAAGAAGGGGGCATTGCCATCAAAGTAGCCGCTGCTGGGGTCACACATTGAGATGGTCAGGAAGTAACAGAAGACAGGAGTCTGAGCATGCTGGTGCAGTGTCTGATCATGCTACACTGCATCGGTTGGGGGCAAAATGCTATTCTGTGCCACCTGCCTACATACCGTGGGGTATTACCTCCCTACACTCCACGGCAGCTCATTCACCGGGCATACTCCTCTGGTCATCTGCCGGGCACTCTCACCACATGGGTCCTGACCTAGGGGCACCCTGCCTGCAGTTTCGCTGATCCCTCACACCGGTCGACCAGAATTACCTGTGGATGCTCCACTTGCACCAGCCTGACACTAAGTAGCAGATGGAGGACTCCTGCTGGGGAGGTGATGGAGTGCTCTGAACTTGTGGACTCAGGGGAGCATATGCTGCACATACACAATTAAAAGAATCAAAGGATGTTTGAAAAGCATTCATAAAAAACCATTTGAGAGGGCTGTCACCCACTATATAGGGTACTTGTCCAATAGAATTATTAATAAAGGGGTACATCTTGTAGCAATGTTGAGAAACATTAGTCAATTGCATTGACAAATAAGAATCCTCAGCAGAAAGTCTTCTATCTCCCCCTCTTGATTTTTTATCCCCTCTTCCCACTATGCAGACTGGAAATGTTCAGGCAGCAGAGCCCCACGCCTGCTCAGTTTTCTGGCAATTCCAGCCTGCATGGTTTATTAAGGTTTCACGTGCCAATTTTGATAAACATTTTTAGTAAAAAATATATATTAAAAAAATAGATGGAAGGAACTCTTCTGAACTTCAATGGACAGATACATGCAGATGCATTCAAATGCATTTCAATGGATAAGACAGACACGTATGGGAGGACTAAAATGAAAACCAATGGATTACAATGCATTTGTTTCAAGTTAGTATTCACACATTTTTAGTCACATGGGCCTCAATTCATCAAGACTTATCAAATTTGTTAACGACAGTTCGGTAAAATACCGAATTCGTTAAGTTGATTTCAGGATTCATCAAATTTATCTACAGCTGTTGGTAATCATGCGGTAATCATTCGTTAGTGATGCGTTAAAACGGAAGAAAGTGCAATTCATGAAAATGAAAGTGGGCGTGGTTTAGCGTTACATTTAGGATTAGTTATCTCCTTTACTGCTCTGCCGTAATTCCTGTCAGATCATTGCTGACAGAGAAGATGGAGCCATTTGAAGTAGTTCTGTATCAGCTGAGAGTGATTCAAAGGTACAGAAGGGCAAGAATAAGGACTACAACCATATCAATTTGCAAGAGAATAGATTTATTTGCTATAACAGGACATCTGCATTTCTCTTGAATCATCTTGTAAGAGAACACAAGCAGTGTCAGAGTTAACTAATTTGCTAGCTGCGCTATATTTTTTTAGAAAAAGCTCCTATCAAGCCGTAGCTGGCAAAATTGTAGGATTGTCCCAAGCCACTTCCAGAATCCTGGTCCAGGTGTTAAGCCCTATTCAGAATGTTGCTACGTAGTGTTCAAAGGACTGCCTTTTACCCACAATTCCATGGGAATCTTATGGCCTTGTGTTAAATTACCACTGTAAAATGGAAATATCGACACGTTACCGAATGGTTACCGAATTGTTATCGATGTATTATCGAATTCACACCGAATGCGGAAAAACCTTTATGAATACAACTAGAAATCGATAAACTTCGAAATCGGTAATTTAACAAACTGGAAAAAGTTATCTCAAAGACAATGATGAATCGAGGCCGTGATCCAAATTGCACATTGTTCAGTGTCTGAGTTCCAGGTTTTCCAAGTTTTCTATCAACCATTGTGAAAAGAAGCCTTATACAGTTGGTGTTTATCAGATATGAATATATTCAGCAAACTCTGCATTGCTGCTCTCCGCCTTCACAGAATTTCTACAGAATGCATTGCAGTTAAAGGGACTCCGAGCACCCCTCATGGGTACGCCTTTAAGACTCCGACCAGTACTGCAAAGTACTTAAAAATGTTTACCTTTCTGTAGCTTGTGCTCTCTTCTTTCAGTTGATGCCTGAATTATGCCATTCTACACCAAATAGTTTTCGTTCGATTTCAATTTCAAAATCGCGGCTGCCATCTTGGCTATGTTATAACTTCCGGGTTACCCCTGTCTTTTCTATTAGAGAAGTGCATCACTGAATGAAGCAGGAAGAGGAAGTGACACGCATAGCCATTGCAAGAGGCTCCTCCAGAGGGGTCATAGCACGACTTTGTTGGAAGTCGTCTGGCTTAAAGGAATGCCCAAGAGAGGTGCTCGGAGTCCCTTTAATGCAGATGGCAAAATAAGTGGTCTGTTAACGTTTCTAAGGAATTCCAAGGTTTAAAATATGCCCGATTGCACAAAAAAATTGCTACAAATAATTTTTGATGTGCATGGGGCTAGTTAGAGTTTAAATGGGGAGGTGTCACAATGTCAGATATGGAAAATCAACTTGGCAAATGTTATCTTTTGTTGTTTTTCTTCTATGCACCTTTTATATGCAATAAATATTTTCATTTATGAATGTAAAGAAAGGTGAGGTAAGTTTTTAGAATGGACAAACATAGACTAAATAATGTATAAATAATTATTTACTAATACATTAGCAATTTAATCTATTCTCTTATATTCAGTAAAGTTCATCTTTAAAGAGCAACTGTAATAAAAATAACATAATGAATAAAATTCCTTTTTTTTTTTTAATATTCATCAATAAATTATTTAGTCGTTGTTTTCCTATTGTAAAATCTTTCATAACCCCAATTTACATTCTGAAATTTATCACAGGTGGTTGACAACGTGCCAGGTGATCTCTGCAGAATGTTTGTTACGAAGAGTTCTAAGGCCAGTAGAAAATATATCTGATGTCCCAGATTGCTCTGCGTGGAGGGAAAATTCCGCATATTTAATCAGCCTAGGCTAAGCATCACTGGGAAGGTGGGGCTACATACTTATATACAGCTATATATAGATATAGGAAGTGTTTCTGATGTTGAAACCAAGAAAATTACCATAAAGGTGGCTACACACTATGCAATCTAACTGTATAATTGTATACAATCTTAACATCCATATATTCACTGCGACTTGGATACATTTTTCAGGTAGTCTCTTATGCTACATATAAAGTGGTAAGATTGATTATTGATTGTACAATCAGATTGCATAGTGTGTGGCCACCTTTAACCACTTAAGCCTATCTGGACAAGTATATTTGTCCAGATAGGCGCAGCTAGAGGCAAACTGGACGAGAATTCTTGTCCAGTTTGCAAACAGCGCTACTGGCAGATGCGTGGGTCGCAGCCCGTGTACCCCGGCGGTTTTACGTGCCGGCGATTGGGGAAGAGAAAGAAATGCTTCTCTGAACCAATCGCAGTGCCTGTGATGAAAGGACATGACCCCGATCAGAGGCCATGTCCATTCATAACAATGTAGTAGAAAACAGTGTACAGCAAGCACCCGAGGAGGGAAGAGATGATGTGCTATGACTTGCAGCGTCTCTGCACTCCAGACACTCCAACAGCTCCTCCACAGTCAAGTCAGCACCATCCGTTGTATCAAAGCTCTTTATTGAGTAAAAAGTAGCATAACAGACATCATCAACAGCGACAGCAGTGCTGTGGTTCGGTCAAAAGACCTTTCTCAAGCTGCATAAGATAAATGTCACACTATCACACACTCACCATGTCCTTAAATAGTGCCTCTAAAATCCCAGCACCAATCGGCTTCAAGATCCCTTAGCCAATCCACACAAGCAGCGGCCAGGTGGACTGTATGGAGAACTGCAGCCCCTAACATGCAAATGAGACCATCCCATAATATCTAGACCAGTCCCTCCCCTCCTAGATACATCATGCTGCTAAAGAGCGGACCACAGTGTAAACCGCTCGTTTAATATTCAAAAATATGCGCTCCTGCGCACTGTCTCACCCTATGCCGACAGCATAGGGACTCCATCCGACAGCATAGGGACTCCATCATATTCGCAGAGTGAGAACCGGGGGGTGTGAGTGGTTAAACACAGCCGCAGTATGCCCCTTTTTTGTATTTGTTTACACACGTGATGCCGACTAAGTAGCCGGATATACAATACAATAACATTTCTATAGCGCTTTTCTCCCATAGGACTCAAAGTGCTTAGGCTCTCTGATTCAGTAATTGGTAGTAGGATGAAGTATTCACACAACAAAAGTTATATTTCTGCAAATGCCAAACTGAACAGGTGGGTTTTCAGTCTGGATTTAAACACGTCCAGGGATGGAGCTGTCCTGATCTGTTGAGGTAAGGAGTTCCAAAACGTAGGGGCAGCATGACAGAAGGCTCTGGGACCAAAAGTTTCCAAGTGGACTCTTGGTATGACTAGATTATTAGAACCTGTGGATCTGAGAATGCGGGGATTGCTACGTAGCTGCAACATATCTTTCATGTATCCAGGGCCTAGATTATTCAGGGATTTAAATGTCAGTAGGCCGATCTTGAATAGGACCCTCCATTCTATAGGTAGCCAGTGAAGGGAGTGCAGGACTGGCGTTATGTGGCAGTGACGGTGTTGGTTGGTTAGCAGTCTGGCAGCAGTATTCTGTATCAGCTGTAGGTGGTACAAGACCTCTTTTGGAAGGCCAGTGTAGAGAGCATTACAGTAGTCCAGTCGGGATGTGATGAAGGCATGGACTAAGGTTGGCAGATCTGCTGGGGGATGAGGTGCTTGATTTTTTTGCAATGTTTTTCAGGTGAAAATAGGATGATTTCACCACAGCAGAGATTTGAGTTCTTATGTTTAAATCCCCATCAATTAGAACTCCCAGGCTACGCACATGATCAGAGCTGCGTAGCTCCGTGCCTCTTATTCCCAGTGGTGAAGACTGCAAGTTAAGTTGTTTTGTTATCATGCTCTGCCCTCCAGTCAGAAGGACTTCAGTTTTGTCTGCATTTAGTTTCAGCCAGTTGTCATTCATCCATTGCTGTAGTTCACGTAAGCAGGCGTTTATAGCTAGAGTTGGGTCTGTCACACCAGGCTTGAAGGAAAGATATAGTTCGGTGTCGTCTGCATAGCAGTGGTATGTCAGGCCATGTTTTTGGATTAGTTTTCCAAGCGGTAACATGTAAATCGTGAAAAGCAGGGGAGAGAGGATTGAGCCCTGGGGCACCCCATACTTAAGTGATACAGGGGTGGACAGGAAAGGCCCCATAGACACGTTATGGGTTCTTCCACTCAAGAAGGATTGGAACCACTGAAGAACTATGCCATCAATGCCGCAGTATTCCTGTACCCTGTTTATCAAGATGTCATGGTCAACTGTATCAAAGGCTGCAGAAAGGTCTAGCAGTATGAGGATCGAGCACTCTCCGCTGTCTCTTGGCATGAGCAGGTAGTTGCATATTTGGATGAGGGCAGTTTCAGTGCTGTGGTGTTTCCTGAAGCCAGACTGGAATGGGTCATAACTGTTGTTTTGTAGGATTTTGGCTTCTAGCTGGAGGTAAACAGCTTTTTCAATTAGCTTGCCCAGAAAGGGGAGGTTAGAGACAGGTCTGTAGCTGGTCATTGCATCTGGGTCCAGGGAGGGTTTTTTGAGGAGAGGCCTGATGATTGCTTCCTTCAGTAAAGCAGGAAATATCCCTGATTGTAAGGAACAGTTAACAATTTTGAGGAATACCGGTACGAACAGGTCGGGGCAGTTCAACATGAACTGTGTTGGGCCAGGATCCAGGCCACAGATAGTTAGGCAGAGGTGAAGGAGGATGCTTGATGTGACTTCTTCATCAATTTCTTTGAAGTTTGACCAAGGTGTTACGTTGTCTCTGCTAATGGTCTTCGGCGCTATATTAGGCTCAGATGCTGTAAGTTGGATGGCGGGCCTTATAGCGGAGACCTTATATGCGTATTATTGGTTGCTATGGACTTAGGAGCATTAGGTTGACGCCCCCTAGTGATGCACGGTCATGTGACGTGACGTAATGATGACGTTGTGCATTCAGGAAGCGGCTGCAGATGCTCTCACACACCAAGGAATACTGCTGTCGGCATAGGGTGAGACAGTGCGCAGGAGCGCATAGTTTTGCATATTAAATGAGCGGTTTA
Organism: Hyperolius riggenbachi; assembly: GCF_040937935.1. NCBI lineage: Eukaryota > Metazoa > Chordata > Amphibia > Anura > Hyperoliidae > Hyperolius > Hyperolius riggenbachi. The sequence goes on from NC_090648.1 coordinate 164,626,100, forward strand.
CACTGTGGTCCGCTCTTTAGCAGCATGACATATCTAGGAGGGGAGGGACTGGTCTAGATATTATGGGATGGTCTCATCATTCTAATGTATGGGCACCTTAAGAGATTTTGAGTGTCAGCTGAGGGCTGCACTATATGTCATGGGTAACGAGTTGGGTTGCCACTCTGTTAGCATACTGTACACCGGTCCTATTGACAATGACTACAGTAATTTGTGACTGTGATTTAATTTTGATTCAGTGATTTAATTGCTGATTCAGAGATGTAATCTGGGACACCATTTATTTATTTTTGTATTCACATAGTGCTGACATCTTCCCCAGCACTTTACAGAGTATCAATGGTAATGTTGGTTGAATACAGCAGCTTCTCGCTTAGCCACAGTTATAAAAGGTAATCCAAGCAGCTGCTAAGGGTAACCACTCCAAACTGGAACAAAACAAATGCAAAACTGAATCCTCAGCGCTTGCTATCCTGTAAGTCAGCCACTTCTGGAAGACCTGCAGTCAACCAGTGCGTAAAAAGTGTCACAGACCGGTGACCGCCACCACAACAACCAGAAAAAGAGGATCAGCGCCTTTGCAAAAGACGCAAAACTTTATTAAGCATCAAGTCACATAAAATAAGTTAAAATACTCACAGTGTGGGCCTTTATGACAAGAACCCAGCTGCATTAAAAGCGCATCAAGCATAACAGAGGACGCAAATAAACCTTTAGGTGCAGATCACACCTGTGCCCAGTCTTTCTTCCCGACCAGTTTTGGCATTCTGCTGTCGTCAGGGGATAAGAGAGACTGAGCTGTACTGGGCTTTAACCACTTCCCGACCGCCCACTACACAGGGGCGGCGGGGAAGTGGAGCCCTACAGGACGGCCTCACCCACAGAGGCGGCGGTCCATTTAAGGGCATGGGCGGAGCGATCGCGTCATCCGTGACGCGATCCTCCGCCGGCGCCTGTCACCGCTCGCTCGCCGCAACATCCCGCCGGCTATACGGAAGCGCCGGCGGGATGTTAACCCCGCGATCGCCGCATACAAAGTGTATAATACACTTTGTAATGTTTACAAAGTGTATTATACATGCTGCCTCCTGCCCTGGTGGTCCCAGTGTCCGAGGGACCACCAGGGCAGGCTGCAGCCACCCTAGTCTGCACCCAAGCACACTGATTTCTCCCCCCCCTGCCCCAGATCGCCCACAGCACCCCTCAGACCCCCCCCCTGCCCACCCCCCAGACCCCTGTTTGCACCCAATCACCCCCCTAATCACCCATCAATCACTCCCTGTCACTATCTGTCAACGCTATTTTTTTTTTATCCCCCCCCCCTGCTCCCTGCCCCCTCCTGATCACCCCCCACCCCTCAGATTCTCCCCAGACCCCCCCCCCAGACCACCCCCCCCCCTGTTTACTGTATGCATCTATCCCCCTGATCACCTGTCAATCACCTGTCAATCACCTGTCAATCACCCGTCAATCACCCATCAATCACCCGTCAATCACCCCCTGTCACTGCCACCCATCAATCAGCCCCTAACCTGCCCCTTGCGGGCAATCTGATCACCCCCCCACACCAATAGATCGCCCACAGATCCGACATCAGATCACCTCCCAAATCCATTGTTTACATCTATTCTCTCCTCTAAACACCCACTAATTACCCATCAATCACCCATCAATCACCCCCTATCACCACTTGTCACTTTTACCTATCAGATCAGACCCTAATCTGCCCCTTGCGGGCACCCAATCACCCGCCCACACGCTCAGATTGCCCTCTGACCCCCCCTTATCAATTCACCAGTGCATTAATTACATCTGTTCTTCCCTGTAATAACCCACTGATCACCTGTCAATCACCTGCCAATCACCTATCACCCATCAATCACCCCCTGTCACTGCCACCCATCAATCAGCCCCTAACCTGCCCCTTGCGGGCAATCTGATCACCCACCCACACCATTAGATCGCCCGCAAACCCGCCGTCAGATTACCTCCCAAATGTATCGTTTACATCTGTTATCTTCTCTAAACACCCACTAATTACCCATCAATCACCCCCTATCACCACCTGTCACTGTTACCTATCAGATCAGACCCTAATCTGCCCCTTGCGGGCACCCAATCACCCGCCCACACGCTCAGATTGCCCTCTGACCCCCCCTTATCAATTCACCAGTGCATTAATTACATCTGTTCTTCCCTGTAATAACCCACTGATCACCTGTCAATCACCTGCCAATCACCTATCACCCATCAATCACCCCCTGTCACCCCCTGTCACTGCCACCCATCAATCAGCCCCTAACCTGCCCCTTGCGGGCAATCTGATCACCCACCCACACCATTAGATCGCCCGCAAACCCGCCGTCAGATTACCTCCCAAATGTATCGTTTACATCTGTTATCTTCTCTAAACACCCACTAATTACCCATCAATCACCCCCTATCACCACCTGTCACTGTTACCTATCAGATCAGACCCTAATCTGCCCCTTGCGGGCACCCAATCACCCGCCCACACGCTCAGATTGCCCTCAGACGACCCCCCCCCCCCCTTATCAATTCGCCAGTGCATTAATTACATCTGTCCTTCCTTGTAATAACCCACTGATCACCTGTCAATCACCTGCCTATCACCCATCAATCACCCCCTGTCACTGCCACCCAACAATCAGCCCCTAACCTGCCCCTTGCGGGCAATCTGATCACCCACCCACACCAATAGATCGCCCGCAGATCCGACATCAGATCACCACCCAAGCGCAGTGTTTCCATCTATTCTCTCCTCTAAACACCCACTAATTACCCATCAATCACCCATCAATCACTCCCTATCACCACCTGTCACTGTTACCTATCAGATCAGACCCTAATCTGCCCCTTGCGGGCACCCAATCGCCCGCCTACACGCTCAGATTGCCCTCAGACCCCCCCTTATCAATTCGCCAGTGCAATATTTACATCTGTTCTCCCCTGTAATAACCCACTGATTACCTGTCAATCACCTATCAATCACCCATCAATCACCCCCTGTCACTGCCACCCATCAATCACCCCCTGTCACTGCCACCCATCAATCACCCGCTGTCACTGCCACCCATCAATCAGCCCCTAACCTGCCCCTTGCGGGCAAACTGATCACCCACCCACACCAATAGATCGCCCGCAGATCCGACATCAGATCACCACCCAAGCGCAGTGTTTCCATCTATTCTCTACCCTAAACACCCACTAATTACCCATCAATCACCCCCTGTCACTGCTACCTATCAGATTAGACCCCTATCTGCCCCTAGGGCACTCAATCACCCGCCCACACCCTCAGAATGCCCTCAGACCCCAGCCCTGATCACCTCGCCAGTGCATTGCTTGCATCCATTCCCCCCTCTAATCACACCTTGACACCCATCAATCACCTCCTGTCACCCCCTAGCACACCTACCCATCAGATCAGGCCCCAATTTGCCCCGTGTGGGCTCCTGATCACTCGGCCAAACCCTCAGACCCCCTTCCGATCACCTCCCCAGTGCATGGATTGCATCTATTTTCCCCTCTAACCACCCCCTGAGACACCCATCAATCACCTCCTGTCACCCCCCTAGCACTCCTATCCATCAGATCAGGCCCAATACAACCTGTCATCTAAAAGGCCACCCTGCTTATGACCGGTTCCACAAAATTCGCCCCCTCATAGACCACCTGTCATCAAAATTTGCAGATGCTTATACCCCTGAACAGTCATTTTGAGACATTTGGTTTCCAGACTACTCACGGTTTTGGGCCTGTAAAATGCCAGGGCGGTATAGGAACCCCACAAGTGACCCCATTTTAGAAAAAAAGACACCCCAAGGTATTATGTTAGGTGTATGACGAGTTCATAGAAGATTTAATTTTTTGTCAAAAGTTAGCGGAAATTAATTTTTATTGGTTTTTTTTCACAAAGTGTCATTTTTCACTAACTTGTGACAAAAAATAAAATCTTCTATGAACTCGCCATACACCTAACGGAATACCTTGGGGTGTCTTCTTTCTAAAATGGGGTCACTTGTGGGGTTCCTATACTGCCCTGGCATTTTAGGGGCCCTAAACCGCGAGGAGTAGTCTAGAAAACAAATGCTTCAAAATGACCTGTGAATAGGACGTTGGGCCCCTTAGCGCACCTAGGCTGCAAAAAAGTGTCACACATGTGGTACCGCCGTACTCAGGAAAAGTAGTATAATGTGTTTTGGGGTGTATTTTTACACATACCCATGCTGGGTGGGAGAAATTTCTATGTAAATGGACAATTGTGTGTAAAAAAATCAAACAATTGTCATTTACAGAGATATTTCTCCCACTTAGCATGGGTATGTGTAAAAATACACCCCAAAACGCATTATACTACTTCTCCTGAGTACAGCGGTACCACATGTGTGGCACTTTTTTACACCCTAAGTACGCTAAGGGGCCCAAAGTCCAATGAGTACCTTTAGGATTTCACAGGTCATTTTGCGACATTTGGTTTCAAGACTACTCCTCACGGTTTAGGGCCCCTAAAATGCCAGGGCAGTATAGGAACCCCACAAATGACCCCATTCTAGAAAGAAGACACCCAAAGGTATTCCGTACGGAGTATGGTGAGTTCATAGAAGATTTTATTTTTTGTCACAAGTTAGCGGAAAATGACACTTTGTGAAAAAAAACTATTAAAATCAATTTCCGCTAACTTGTGACAAAAAAATAAAAACTTCTATGAACTCACCATACTCCTAACGGAATACCTTGGGGTGTCTTCTTTCTAAAATGGGGTCATTAGTGGGGTTCCTATACTGCCCTGGCATTTTAGGGGCCCTAAACCTTGAGGAGTAGTCTTGAAACAAAAATGACCTGTGAAATCCTAAAGGTACTCATTGGACTTTGGGCCCCTTAGTGCAGTTAGGGTGCAAAAAAGTGCCACACATGTGGTATCGCCGTACTCGGGAGAAGTAGTACAATGTGTTTTGGGGTGTATTTTTACACATACCCATGCTGGGTGGGAGAAATACCTCTGTAAATGACAATCTTTTGATTTTTTTACACACAATTGTCCATTTACAGAGGTATTTCTCCCACCCAGCATGGGTATGTGTAAAAATACACCACAAAACACATTATACTACTTCTCCTGAGTACGGCGATACCACATGTGTGGCACTTTTTTGCACCCTAACTGCGCTAAAGGGCCCAAAGTCCAATGAGTACCTTTAGGATTTCACAGGTCATTTTGCGACATTTGGTTTCAAGACTACTCCTCACGGTTTAGGGCCCCTAAAATGCCAGGGCAGTATAGGAACCCCACAAATGACCCCATTTTAGAAAGAAGACACCCCAAGGTATTCCGTTAGGAGTATGGTGAGTTCATAGAAGATTTTATTTTTTGTCAAAAGTTAGCGGAAATTGATTTTAATTGTGTTTTTTCACAAAGTGTCATTTTCCGCTAACTTGTGACAAAAAATAAAATCTTCTATGAACTCGCCATACTACTAACGGAATACCTTGGGGTGTCTTCTTTCTAAAATGGGGTCATTTGTGGGGTTCCTATACTGCCCTGGCATTTTAGGGGCCCTAAACCGTGAGGAGTAGTCTTGAAACGAAATTTCTCAAAATGACCTGTGAAATCCTAAAGGTACTCATTGGACTTTGGGCCCTTTAGCGCAGTTAGGGTGCAAAAAAGTGCCACACATGTGGTATTGCCGTACTCAGGAGAAGTAGTATAATGTGTTTTGTGGTGTATTTTTACACATACCCATGCTGAGTGGGAGAAATATCTCTGTAAATGGACAATTGTGTGTAAAAAAAATTAACAAATTGTCATTTACAGAGATATTTCTCCCACCCAGCATGGGTATGTGTAAAAATACACCCCAAAACACATTATACTACTTCTCCTGAGTACGGCAATACCACATGTGTGGCACTTTTTTGCAGCCTAACTGCGCTAAGGGGTCCAAAGTCCAATGAGCACCTTTAGGCTTTACAGGGGTGCTTACAATTTAGCACCCCCCAAAATGTCAGGACAGTAAACACACCCCACAAATGATCCCATTTTGGAAAGTAGACCCTTCAAGGTATTCAGAGAGGGGCATGGTGAGTCCGTGGCAGATTTCATTTTTTTTTGTCGCAAGTTAGAAGAAATGGAAACTTTTTTTTTTTTTTTCCTCACAAAGTGTCATTTTCCGCTTACTTGTGACAAAAAATAATATCTTCTATGAACTCACTATGCCTCTCAGTGAATACTTTGGGATGTCTTCTTTCCAAAATGGGGTCATTTGGGGGGTATTTATACTATCCTGGAATTCTAGCCCCTCATGAAACATGACAGGGGGTCAGAAAAGTCAGAGATGCTTGAAAATGGGAAAATTCACTTTTGGCACCATAGTTTGTAAACGCTATAACTTTTACCCAAACCAATAAATATACACTGAATGGTTTTTTTTTTATCAAAAACATGTTTGTCCACATTTTTCGCGCTGCATGTATACAGAAATTTTACTTTATTTGAAAACTGTCAGCACAGAAAGTTAAAAAAATCATTTTTTTGCCAAAATTCATGTCTTTTTTGATGAATATAATAAAAAGTAAAAATCACAGGAGCAATCAAATAGCATCAAAAGAAAGCTTTATTAGTGACAAGAAAAGGAGCCAAAATTCATTTAGGTGGTAGGTTGTATGAGCGAGCAATAAACCGTGAAAGCTGCAGTGGTCTGAATGGAAAAAAAGTGGCCGGTCCTTAAGGGGGGTAAAGCCCTAGGTCCTCAAGTGGTTAAGTAGATTTTGTCACTTATGCTGAGGATTCAGTTTTGCTTTTACTTTGCAGAGTATAGTCTTATCACTTTAGGTACTTTCACATTGACACGTTGCAATGATGCAATGTAAAGTTTATGAAGAGTTCACACCTCATCATTTGCAATTCAATGCAAGGAATTTTGTCGTTATATTGAAAAACATGCAGTGCCCTCAGTAGCTCTGCTACTTGATGCAGAATTGTGTAAATTATTTATACAAATTACTGCAGCTTGAAAATAAAAAAATCGAATTCAACCTTCACTACATTCAATTGGTCCATTTTCAATCTGCACAAATTTGCACAGAAAATGTGAACAATTCTGCAGGAACACTGAATTCTTTACATGTCATTGACCATCCCAAATCTATACCATACATATACCCATCATAGTCTAAAGCCTGGTACAAACTTTCAATTATGATTGGCCAATCAATTTTACCACCTTCATGTGGTATGAAGATCAACAGATATTTAATACTATGGCCCATATGCAATTAACTTTTTCTCCTGAGTTTTCTCCTAGGTGATATTTTTGAACTTGCCAATAAAATGAATTTGAAACCACCGGCAAACGAGAAAATACTCAAAATAATTTTGGCAGTACTTTTTCACCTACTTTTTGGTACCTTTGGAATTTGCAAAGTGCTGAAAAGTTACTTTAAATAGAAGCTGAAAAATGACCTGCTGGGAGAAAACTCAGTAAAAAAAGTTAATTGCATATGGGCCTATGTGCAGATTGTGTAGGTAAACCATCATACTACAACATTGTTTGTGGAAAGGGTATTTTGTTCAGGGCAGTATCTGGAGAGTAGTGTAAGTAAGTAAGAAGGTGCGAGACAGTAAAGAGCTTTGCAGGTGAGTTTTAGAATCTTGGATTATATCCTTTGTGTGATGATCGAACACCTAGATGTTCGGGTTCGGTTAGGTTCGGCTGACGTCATCCAGCCCACCTGCCCCCTCCCGCCACCAGGGGGCGCCGGTCCTCCCGAGAGCGGGCCGGCGGGTGGCGGTACCTCGCGGGTGGGGGGGGGGGTGTTTAGGTCCGGCTCTCAGGAGGACCGGCGCCCCCTGGTGGCGGGAGGGGCAGGCGGGCTGGATGACATCAGCCGAACCTAACCGAACCCGAACATCTAGGTGTTCGATCATCACTAATTGGCAGCCAGTGAAGACGATGTCAGAGAAGAGTAGAATTAGAGAAGCAAGAAGAGAAGGGATGAGTTGTCCTTCATGATGGAATGGAGCTTGCACAATCAACCACAAAGTCCCATCTTAGAAAAACACCAAACAGAACATGGCTTCCAAAGAGTCTGATGCTCACTCCTGTATAGTAAAATACTAAAGCATTGTCATAATCACAAGTAATTGTTATTTAAAGGTGGGGACACCTTACTTAATCATCTCCATTGAGACTACACTGTCATCTATTAGGTAGAGAGGCAAATATTTAATGGATGTTAGCCCCAGCATTCAGAGCTCAGTATTTGTGCAGAGCACGACATCAAAGAGAGGTGTACCCACATTTTCTACTTGAATGGGTAGGGCAGAAACAAGATTTGCTGATGATCAGTTAGGATTTCAGTAAGCACCCAGTATTGACAAGAAATCTTGTGTTCCCAAAGCTGATCAATGTGCCAGTAGTGAATGAAAGCCAGCATCAGCGAGATGCTGGTATTCATCCACAAAGTGAAAGTCTAAAACACAAAGAACTTCCTGAACAAAAAGTTACCCTAGGCATTTTATCATATGTATGTCATGAGGGTATATTACTGTTATTTTTGCAAATAAGGGCTTGTGGTATAAAAAAAAATACTAAATGGAAAAAATACACGTTTATTTCCAAATAAAATATTATCGCCATCCATTGTACTAGAAACATCATTTAGATGTTGTTATAACTGGAAATGAGCAAATAAAATGTGTGGGTTTTATATACAGTAGTACCATTTATTTGTAAACTTTAATAGCTGAAACCTGAGAGAAAAATTACTTTTTAAAAAGGTTCCTTATTATTCACCTTAAAATATACACCATATAAAAAACAAAATAATTAGGATCACCCAAAGAAAGCATAGTTTGTGGCTAAAAAAACAATATATAGATCATTTTGGTGTGATAAACAGCAATAAAGTTATTGATGAATGGGTGGGAGGAGCCTGATATGAAAATTACTGTGGTTTTTAAGGGAAAAAAACCTGTGGTAGGGAAGTGGTTAAATGTATCACAGGTGGTGACATCTTAACTACTGGCAAAGGTACAGCAATATTTAGATATAGGAAGTATTTCTAATGCTGAAAGCAGGATCATTAATGTAAAATTTGGGTTATTGGGTATCCTGAATAATGCATTACATTCTTCTATATGTCGCTGCTGTGCCTTTTTAACAACTAAACATAAAAGCTACTAATTCTATTCACCACTATGGCCTTGATGAATCAGATTTTTTTCATGACCCTTTTTATCTTCTGTTTTTCTAACCTTATACTACACAGCACTTAGCAGGCAATGGCGTGTTTCAAATACTGGTTATTATTAACTAAAGGTTGCTAATACTTATCTAACTTCATTTAGGACTTTTATGTTTGTAAGTTGAGAAGAACTAGGAATAACTTTCGTTCATCAAGGCCATGTATATAAAAGGCAGATGGTACTTTATTTCTTTTCTGTTGGTGTTCCTGATAAGATGTTGCTTGTTTGAAATTATAGTACCTTAAAGCAGGGCTTCCCAACCCTGTACTCAAGTACCAGTAGCAGTGCGTGTTTTGGAGAAATCCACGGAGGTAGTTTATCAACTCTGTTAAAACACTAAATACCTCACCTGTGAATGTTTGTTGTTTTCTGTAAAACATACATTGTTGGTGGTACTTTAGGATGGGGCTGTCTTAAAGAGTAAGGGCCCGTCTCCACTTGAACCACAAGCGGCGGGACTTCCGGGTCTGCGGGTACGACAGCTTCACTTTAAAGCACACATGAACTTAAAGGGAATGTCCAAGCAAAATAAAAAAATGAGTTTCACTTATCTGGGGCTTCTACCAGCCCCATGCAGCCATCCAGTGCCCTCGTAGTCACTCACTGCTGCTCCAGTCCCCCGCTGGCAGCTTGCCGACCTCGGAGGTCGGCAGGACGCATTGTGTACATTTTTACGCAATCCCGCTACTGCAGGAACATTAACACATACATTTTTATGCGTTACTGGTTCAATGCGTACATTTTTACGCATTGAACCAGTAATGCGTAAAAATGTATGTGTTAATGTTCCTGCACTAGCAGGAATGCGTAAAAATATACGCAATGCGTCCCGCCGACCTCCGAGGTCGGCAAGCTGCCAGCGGGGGACTGGAGCAGCAGTGAGTGACTACAAGGGAACAGGATGGCTGCATGGGGCTGGTAGAGTCCCCAGATAAGTGAAACTCATTTTTTTATTTTGCTTGAACCTTCCTTTTAAAGGGGTTCTTTCGCGAATGGGAAAAAAAATGGTGGTCTATGCAAAGACTATTAAACATCCCTCTAAAATAGCGTGAAAAGATTTTCAAATAAATGAATGGTTTCCTCAAAGCAACATATAATCCTCAGTGTTTATAAACACTGACGGATGACGGACTGGGAGGCTAATCCATTTGTTAGGCTCCCTGCACACTGCAAATCCGTTTTCCGATTCTGTTTCCGATTCCGATTCCGTTTCCGATTTTCCTTGAATACATTCAACAGAAAAACGGATCAAAAAACGCAGCATGCAGTTAAGATTAAAAATCTGAATCGGAATCGGATGTAAAAACAGATTAAAAAGCGGAATCGGAATCTGAAATGCATGCAGTGTGCAAGAGGCCTAAGGGGTGTTTTTTTTTTAACTTACATTTCACAAACATAACTGCTGCCTACATCCTTTTAAGTGGTGTAATCCACTTCTGTCATAAATCACCGTTAGATGCACGAGAGGTTCAACAGCTGAAGGAGAGTGGCAGTGGCTACTAACAAACGAGTCACCGGCAGGGACTCGTGCTGCCCGATCTAAAAAAAGACTCTCTGATTCCCTGGCTCCGAGTCCTGTGTCTCCTCCACCCCTCCAAGAAAACTATGCGAGTTGCATGCTATACAACTAAAGAGCCAAATCGGCAGAAGCAGAAGTGATTCAAAGAGGCCAAGAGGAAACGGTTTTTATCCGGGAAAGTGGTGAGAGTGAATCATTTTTAAGAGAATGAATCATTTTAAGAGACTGAGTCACTCAAGCTGATTACAGGAGAAGTGAAATCGATCCACAGTGCTAACAAGGAAACGGTTCAATGAATCATTTCATGCTATGGGAGATTGAATCATTTAGCATGAAATGATTCATTGAACCGTTTCCTTGTTAGCACTGTGGATCAATTTCACTACTCCTGCAATCAGCGTGAGTGACTCAGTCTCCTAAAATGATTCAGTCTCTTAAAAATGATTCACTCTAACCACTTTCCCGGTTAAGAACCGTTTCCTCTTGGCCTCTTTGAATCACTTCTGCTTCTGCCGATTTGGCTCTTTAGTTGTATAGCATGCAACTCGCATAGTTTCTTGGAGGGGTGGAAGAGACACAGGACTCAGAGCCAGGGAATCAGAGAGTCTTTTTTTAGATCGGGCAGCACAAGTCCCTGCCGGTGACTCATTTGTTAGTAGCCACTGCTGCTCTCCTTCAGCTGCTGAACCTCTCCTACGGTGATTTATGACAGAAGTGGATTACACCACTGAAAAGGAGGTAGGCAGCAGTTATGTTTGTGAAATGTAAGTTAAAAAAAACACCCCTAACAAATGGATTAGCCTCCCAGTCCGTCATCTGTCAGTGTTTACAAACACTGAGGATTATATGTTGCTTTGAGGAAACCATTCATTTATTTGAAAAACTTTTCACGCTATTTTAGAGGGATGTTTAATAGTCTTAGCATAGACCACCATTGTTCTTTACCTCATTCGCAAAAGAACTTCTTTAAAAAATAAGAGGTACAGACTAACCAGCAAGCTCATGGTGACCCAGAACTCATTGGAGTGTGTAAGGGACTACAATGGTCCTAAAAGCCTTTAAAAAATAAACTGGGGCTTCTTCCAGCTGCCTGTCAATATAATTTTCCTCCCTTCCTGAATGCTGCTATGGCCCTGAAGCTCAGGTCAGAAAGGAAATACCTAAAAAGAAGAAAGCCTCTGGATCCTATAGAGGCTCGTGCATAAGGAGCTTCATGCTACTGGGCAGGTGTGACCGTGCTGCACCAACATGAGCACGGCCACACCTGCGCAGTAGCATGAAGCTCCTTATACATGAACTACGTAGCGTGGATCAGGGAGGCTGGCCCTAGAGCTGCGCAGCCGCACTCGCGGCCAGGCGGACTGCGCAGCCGCGGCCAAAGGAAGCGGCCATATTGCGGGTGGCAGGAGAGCCCGACCCGGGCCGTGGGGTCGGCAGCCGGCCTGGGGGGTTAATGAGCGGGGGGACCCGGCGGATCGGCACGGAGGGCGCGGACGGCGTCCTCCGTGCCATAAAAGATGAGGCAGGTAATTTACTTTTTTTAGCATTTTCGCCTCGTAAGTCGTTTAAAGAGGATCGTGCCCCTGATTACATTTCCAACATGCCCTTCACGAAAAAGATAGAAAGCTGGGCACGCACATCCAAATGCAATTGCAATTTATTATCTTCTTCAGCAATAAAAACACATTGGGACAGGCTACAGTACTATTACCGGGAGAGGTACAAGCAGTGGGGGGTTCTACAGCCGTTTCACGCCAATGTGCTGTGGCGCTTCATCGGGACATCTGAGCACATATACGTGAACCCCTTAAATACATGAATTAACATAATTGACATAATTAGTATAATTGAATAAATCACATACCATCATCATATGTTGCAGGTGTGTAGAGGGAGGGCCCCCAAGTATAGGAAATACCAAAGTCCTTTCCCAGTATAGGGCGGAGCAGCAAAAAGATAAGGATGAGATTATACATGTAATTTACACCCTGCCATATGGCGACCGGCGCACTTCCGCCACGCTGGAGCGCACACGCTCAGGCATATTTAGACCACATGCAACCTTTACATTGCATGGCGACCGGCACACTTTCGCCATGTTGGAACACTTGCCAAGGTCTATTTAGACCACATGTGACCTCAGCGTCGTATCCATGTGTAAATACGCGTCACTTCCTATATTGCTGGCTAAATGGATTGTGGAGCGCACTGCGTCTCACCAGAGAGCCACACATCGGGAAGGGAGTGATAAACGCACGTCATCTCCTACCAGAGGAAGGCACTGACGTGTCTCAGAACTGAAAGATGCTCCAGACCATATGAGTGGTTAAAGATCCAAGGGGTAGCAAACAAAGAATGGTACGCAGGCAATGAAAAACATCACCATCGGTCACAATAGGGGCAGAGATAACCAATGTTCATTCCTCCCCTCACACACAGCTCCAACCGTGACTACAGTGATAATAAAAAAAATTTGGCCATACGACCATATAACTCACCACCCAGGATACAATACAACACCCAACTGGGGGAGGGGAAAAAAGGAGAAGGGCACCAAATCCGCACCTGCAATAGATAAAAAAATTAATTGAATACAATGATGGCATGGTAGATGTCAAATGTTATTAAAGGGGAACACATCATAAATTAAAAGCTAAAAAAGGGGGCAGAAACTATATAAAAACATACCCAATTCTAACAGAATAGATTAGGTGCAGTATTATAGAAACACAGAGAGATTATTTTTCTCATTCAGCCCTAAACTGCCAGTTGCATCAAAATAAGAGATCCAAAAACTTTCTCTTCTTAGTCGTTTTTTGTTCCAGTCTCCCCCACGTCTGTCTCTAGGCATCACCTCAACACCAAAAAAGCGTAGAAGAGTGACCTCGCCCTGATGATGAGCATGTGCTCAATAACACGGGGGCTTCCTACACCATTATGTATGAACCTGCAATGATCTTAGTATCGATCTTTTAAGGGCCTTGTATTTTAAGGGCCTATGTATATCCTATTACAAGGACATATGAGAGCATATACAAAGCCCTTAGATTGACAGTTTATAAACTGTCTAAACTTGCTGGTCCTACCAAACCTGGGGAAGGAATCGCCCCTACATATAAAATTACAGCTAGAGCACCGTCCGCAACGAAAATTACCAACAGGACGATTGGCACCCAGCCAAGAGACAGATCGAGGACTTACAAATTCGCTTTGCGTTAATTTGTCTTTTAGACTGGGACCACGTTTGTAAGATATACACGGAAGGGATCTACCTTTTGCACCCATTAGTTTATCTTGTTGGATGATCCACCAGTTATTTTTACTTGAGGTTTTAATCTGTTCAAACATAGGGGAATAAGTGAAATACATATAAAAACGTTCAGGGGAAATTTGTTTAGTTGGTGTTGGCAGTTGTCCTCTATCTTTCCCAGCCGCCCTTGAAAAGGCATCCCGTACTGTCTTTTTTGTTATACCCCCTAGCCACAAATCTAGCCTCCAGATCCTCAGATTGACTGAGGAAGTCTTCCCAAGTGCTGGCATTATGTCTGAGCCTCAGAAATTGACTATAAGGGAGGCTTCTAATAGTGGCAGGGGGTGATAACTGGATGCATGTAATAATGAATTGGCTGATGTAGCCTTCCTGTAAGTGTTAGTGAGGATTAAGCCCTCACGGATAAAGATATTCAAACCAAGAAATTCTAGGCGTTGATCGCCCCAGTGGTGTGTGAAGACCATGTTGACATTATTACAATTAATGCCCCGGACAAACTCCTCAAATTCTGGTTGGTCACCTGACCAAATAACCAGGATATCGTCAATATAGCGGATCCAGAGTTTTATCCGGCTCAGGAACCCGTTCCTCGGGGAATAGTAGATGTAATTAGCTTCCCAAAGGCCCATGAAGAGGCCGGCATAGGTAGGGGCCACAGGGGTCCCCATCGCCGTGCCGACCTCCTGATGGTGCCATTCACGGTCAAAGAGGAATGAGTTCCTGGTCAGGAAAAACTCCAGACCTGCCTTCACAAACCATTGGAGGGCATCATCCTCCATCAGGAAGGATAAAAAATGTTTAACCGCAGCCAATCCATCAAAATGACAGATTCTACTATACAGGGATACCACGTCAATTGATGCTAAGTGATAGGATTCATGCCATTCAAAATCTCCCAATATGTTTATCACATCTGTAGTATTCCTCACAAAAGAAGGCATTGATTTCAACAAGGGTCTTAATTGAAAATCGAGATATTGAGAAAGGGGTTCCGTGAGGGAACCAATGGAGGACACAATAGGGCGGCCCAGTGGGTTCTCCAAAGATTTGTGTATCTTGGAGATACAATACCACACCAGGCTCCTTGGATATAATGGAATTAATTTAATTCGGCATGGTTCTATCCAGGACACCCTCGGTCACCGCTTTAGAAAGAAGCCTCCTTAGTTGTGAGAGGTAAGCAGATGTGGGATCAGTAGGTAACTTAGAATATGTGGACCTGTCTTGTAATTGACGGATACATTCTGCCTGATATTTCTCTGTCGACAAAACCACAACCCCACTCCCCTTGTCCGCCTCCTTCACAGTTAGATCTGGTCTACTCCGTAACCATTCAAGAGCTCTTTTTTCAGCTGGGGTTAAATTGGGGCGACCTTTGGGGTACAGAAGTGCCTTGCATTCTGCAAGGACCCTTTGCTGAAACAATTCAACTGATCCCCCGGGACTGTTGGTGGATGAAAGGTTGACCTATTACCTATGTTGTGAGGCAAGGGTCTATTCCTATCCACCAAATTCACAGTTCCAGTGTCGGCAAGTTCACATCGATCTTGTAAGGTGCGTGCGTCCCAATATTTCATAGAAAAACCCACCTGCTGAGGTACTTGTATTGTATGTACATAGATAGTTTAGACTGTCTAATTCCCCCTCATCTGTATCTAAGCACAAGTTGTAATTTGATCACACAGCTGAGTGAAAGCAGGAAGACAAACTGCAGATTTATTGCAGGATTTGTATTCGCTGTAACACAGAAATGTTTTATTATGGTTATTATGCTGTTGCTTTTCTTTTCGGGCTGAGAGGAAGTTCTGAGTTTAGGTCTGTTTTAACAGACCTTTTATTCACGTACAGTACTGCATTGGTTAACCCACAGATTCAGGACTGATGATGTGATTTACATGTTCTTGATCTTCTACAGAGCTCTTATGCTAGGTACACACTATGAGATTTTTTGGCAGATTTACTGTCAGATCGATAATTTCTAACATGTCCGATCTGATTTTCGATCGATTTCCGATCATTTTCTGATCGATTTCCGCTTTTCCGTTCACTTCAATCGATCGGAAAATGATCAGAATTTGATCGGAAATCAGATCGGACATGTTGGAAATAATCAATCTGACAGTAAATCTGCCAGAAAATCTCATATTGTTTATCAAACCTCTAATTACCAGGTCTAAACACTAATGTACACATTATGCTCCTATCGGTGCACACCCACCCACATCTATGAAGTCAACAGGGCCCTTTTCCACTACGGCGTTTGCGATGGCTGAATCGCAAAACCGCAAACTGCTAGTGATTTTTCAAATCGCTACAGTTTGCTTTTAACATAGGAATCGCGGTAGGTCATTTCCACTACCGCGATTCGTTTTTGGCCTGATCGCGATCGCGCGGCGGAGCGATTATTGCCACGATTTTGCTATGCAGTGCATAGCATAGCAAAATCGCGATCGCAAACGTCGAGAAATCGCCGGTAATTTTTTACCTTTTGCTATTCAGCAATCGCTACCGTTCAGCGTCAACGCTAGCAATTGCTAGTGGAAAAGGGCCCTTAATTAGGGACGTGTGCAGAGTGGAATGGTGCAATGGTGGAAACGTTTTATATTAGGAAGGTGGAGATTTCCACACTGGAAGAGCAGTTGTAAGTGTAAATCTCAATATATTCTCTAGATCTATTCTCCAGATCCAGTGCTTTCTAGCATTTGTACACTGTTAAGTCTTCCATACTGAGTGTGATCTAGCTGATCCCAGGAAAATGGGATCCCTTCCATCAATTCTGCCTAAAATATTTTGCATTTTCAAAAATCTAGGTACTTATTTTTCTCTTGATAAGCAAGAAAAAATGTTTGACTTGAGTATAAACCTAGGGTAGGAACCAAGGCTGCTACTTTTAACATCCCCATCCCATAGTGGGCTTCCCTCCCCATAGAGCATTCTCTGGCGACTATTGTCCCTCCTCTCTCCCCTATATAGTGTTTCCTGGTATTTAGTGGTCCTCTCCCTCCCCCATATAGCTTCCTTGGTGTCTAGTGTCCCCCTTCCCTCCCCCATATAACTTCCCTTGTGGCCTAGTGGCCTCCTCCATCCATCATATAGCATTCTCTGGTGTCTAGTGGTCCACCTCCCTCCCCCATATAATGTTCCCTGGTTTATGGTGGCCCCTTCCCTTCACCCTATAGTTTCCCTTTTGGTCTAGTGGCTCTTCTCCCTGCAATTCCTAATAGCAGAGTAGCGGCAGCGGAGGGCCTTCAAGAACCTGATCCAGCACTGGACGCAAGTCTTTCTCTTCTTCCTGGTTCTCATGCACGTCACATATATGCACGAGAACAGGAAAGCAACGGGTGAGTTGCAGCCACTGGAGGACATGTCACATGGGAGACTCAGTGTAGTGTAGTCTGGCGCTGGATCAGGAGATACTCTAGAAGAACCTCTGCTGCCACTATTATGTTATTATACACCAAGATTTTTTATTTTTGGGGGGAGGGGGGCATTTTAAGCGCAAAAAAAATCTTGGTTTACACTCAAGTATATATACGGTATGTAATGTGAAAGTACTGACCAGTTGATTTATACTTAGGGAGGGATTGATTGGCTTCCTATATACAAGTCTATTGTTGTCCTATGTATGCCTGGCTTTAATAAACCTTTTCCACTATCTGTGTTTCTTTTTAATTTCTTTATTTTCTTCTCTGCTCTGTGCTGTTTTTTGTCTCTTTTTGTTTTTTTTGCTGATAAGTATCTCTAGAGTAGTGAGCATTTACTCTCTTAGCCAAGCTTAGGTGGTGTTTGAATACAAAGAAGGAAAAAATTGAGCGAATGTCACACCTTACTCTAGTATACATATTAATATACATATACAAACATAACATGTTGTGCTTCTGATTGGTACAAGGGTTACTGTCTAGCGTTAAGTGGATACATCTGAGTTTTGACTCTCTGACCTTGCGTTTTTTGTTTTTGATACATACATATCCAAATTACTTACGCACGACCCGAAAGGTCGCTACGAGGTAAAGGGCACTCACGTTGTTGTTCCCTTCGTCTTGCATAATGCTCTCCATTCCTTTCTGCGTTTTAGACATTAATTGGCACTCAATGACTGCAAGACTCGCTTGCTGTCTTTTCTGTTCAACCGTCTAATAGCTGGCAGCAGAGGAACAAGGACTTGCTTAGCAGAATACTTCTTCTCCGTGAGCATTTTTTTTTTTGCCCCTCCCTACGTTTTCATTTTTCCCTTTCTCTGACCACCACCACTTCAGTTCCTCTATGCAGCTGAAAAACAGGAAGCGAGATAGGGCTGAGCATCAATTTATCCATACAGCAAAGTGCTCTTAGGTTCCTTTCAGACCATGCAAGTGATTGTTTGTAAAAGCCGGGTTGCTTTTTTTCCTCTTTATTCGGTCCTTTGTTTTTTTCGATCTTATCATCTGCTGCTCTTGGGGATGAGCCTCTCCGAAGGATGGATGCTGTATTCACAGACTTTACGTGTATCTTGGTGACACGGAGATACCATTCTGTCGAGCTTTAATACTAGATGTGATGTTTTAAAGATTACTCACTCTGATGCTATAAATGTTTTCTAGAAGTTATAGATACAAATTAAAGGATGGCCCTATAATGGGTCACGTAAAATTATCCCCCAAGCTGTATAGAGTAATACTCAGAACACACCATACAATTTTCTGTTATGCCGGGAATACACGGCTTGATTCTGAGTCATTTAGATAGCTCAATAGATAATTTCTGACACGTCCGATCTCCCGCGTGGTCGTTTTGCCGCTTGATTCTGCATTGGGGACAATGGAAAAAGATAAGAAAAACGAGCGGAAGATAAGATAATCGCCTGCAGAATCAAGCGGGCAATCGAGCGGCAAAATCGAGCCGTGTATGCCCAACAATAGATTTTCTGTTAGATTTACCTGCCAGATGGATAATTTCCAACATGTTGGAAATTATCTATCTAACCATCTATCTGCCTAGCAATTAGGCATTGTTCTACTCAGCAGGAGATAACCAGAAGACAGTGCACCAGAGATAATGACCAGTCTCTACAGAAAATAATCTAACAAAAAATCTAACAGAAAAATCTAATGCTGGGAATACACGGTTCGTTTCTGCCATGCGTTTCTGCTCTCAATCATTTTTGCCGTTCAATTCTGCAGTCGATTCTGTTATCTTCCGCTCGTTTTTCTTATCTTTTTCCATTCACTTCTTTCAGAAAACAAGCAGCCAAAGAATCGAAAGGCAGATCGGACACGTCGGAAATTATCTATCGAACCATCTAATCAACTTAAAAACGAACCGTGTATTCCCAGCATAACAGAAAATTGTATGGTGTGTACTAGGCTAGGCATTAGACATTTAACTACTATTTACCTTTTTCACTGCTCTATTAAAGTACGACCAGAAAAGCCTGGCCCTTATGAAGCCGGTGGGACTAATTTACAAAGAAAGGTGCAATAAGAACTGGAGTACACGTAAAGCAGTGCTGTAGACAACTGCTCAAAACGATGCTCCGGTTTATTCTGCAGTGGTCTTGATTAATAAGCCCATGTGTATCATAATGAACTGTCAAAAATTATAAGGAATTTCACTCAGGAAGAACTGGATCCTTCTACTGCAAGTGAAGCTCACAGATAAGCATCTCCCCTTGTTTAACCTCCTTAGCGGTAACCCCGTTCTGGACACGGGGTAAGCCGCTGGAGGGTGCCGCTCAGGCTCTGCTGGGCCGATTTACATAATTTTTTTTCTGCTACACGCAGCTAGCACTTTGCTAGTTGCGTGTGCATAACGATTGCCGCCGCCGCCGATTCGCCGCTATCCGCCGCACCGTGCCGCCCCCCCCCCCCCCCCCAGACCCCTTGCGCTGCCTGGCCAATTAGTGCCAGGCAGCACTGAGGGGTGGATCGGAGTGCCCGCTGACGTCATGACGTCGGCGACGGGGAAGCCCATACAGGGAATCCCGTTCAGAGTGGGATTTCATGCAGGGTAAAAGCGCCGGCGGCGATCGGAGGGGTGGGAGGGATAGCGAAGGGAGGGGGGAAGCATGTAGCTAGTGCTAGGCTAGCTACATACTTTAACAAAAAAAAAAATTTTTTTAAAGTGCTGCGCTGCCCCCTGGCGGATTTATTGTACCGCCAGGGAGGTTAAAACCATCCGTTTCATATTTTAGGTGACTTTGACTTGTTTCCTGAGAGGGAGTCAGATGACTGACTAGGGGGACACGTTAGGAAATATTATGGAAGACTAAAAGAATAAAAAATATGTAAAGTATATAATAAAATGAATTATAAATTAAAATATAAATATAAGCGGTTATTTAGTGCTTAAATCATTCCTATTGATTATAATGCTGTGCAATGGGACTCACTCCAATTTAAAGTGAACTGAAGTGAGAAGAATCTGGAGGTTGCCATACTATTTCCTTTTAAACAATACCAGTTGCGTGGCTATCCTGCTGATCTATTTGACTGCAGTATTATCTGAATAACACAAGAAACGTGCAGCTAATCTTGTCAGATGTGACAATTGTCAGAAACACCTGATCTGCTGCATGCTTGTTCAGGGTCTATGGCTAAAAGTATTAGAGGCAGAGGATCAGCAGAATAGCCAGGCAATTGTTTAAAAGGAAATAAATATGGCACCCTCCATATCCCTCTCGCTTCAGTCATCCTTTAAATTGAACCCGAGGTGAAAATAAACTGATAAGATAAACAATTGTTTTTGTACTTCTACTCCTAAAAAAATGACTTTTTTTTAGATATCCTGTGGTTTTATTTTATATTTAAACATTTACAAAGTAGATTGAATGTTTTGTTGCCTCTGCTCAGTGGAAGCCTAATAAGTGTCCAAGAGTTAGAAAAAGGTCAATAGTTCATGTATTTTATCTCCCTCTGCCCTCAGAGGTTGTATTCTGCAAGGAAAACTTTTATGGCTCTAATTAGCTTATCAGTGATTTATATTATATTCCCGACAAGGTACCGACAAGACAGAAGCTGTCATTTCCATGCTTAGAAATTAACTCTTTCAGACACCAAAATACAAGAAGTAAAAAAGCCCCGTTATTAATATGTTTTACACTGTACCGTGTCACAGTTTGCCTCGGGTACACTTTAAGGGATCCCATTGGTGAGTGTAATAACCAACAGGATATCCTGGCAGCAAATTCAAAGATGCTTTTGCCAGGAATCCTTATACTACCAAACAGAAGGGGCAAGCATCATCAACCATCAAATACAAGCATAATTATGCAAGAATACATTAATATGAAGTGTGCAGAAAGGATCCATGTCAATATGCAAATACCAAAAGAAAAGAGGATCCTATATAAAACCGCACCAGGAATCGGATATCTCAAAAACCGTAAGGTCGTTTTACAAACTAGTTTTTAGCATGTTCCTACTAGAGACCCTGACATACATAGCACATTTGGTATTGATGGCATGTACAGGGGCTACGCATTACACAATAAACTTCAGTCCAAGCCTTGGGAGTCTGAAATAAGCAATTTCTGACTATCGAGTTTGAACTCCAAATCGCCAATGTCTGAGTCAAACCTGGAATTCAGTGGAATCCATGTGCTCATCCCACACTGTTCAGAATTGCTGATGGTCCTCATGTTTTTTGCTTTGCTTATATTTAGGAAAAGGAGGGTGGGGGGAATGGCGGGCCGAGACAGCACAGGTACCCGTGTACTTGGCAAAATGATTCAGACCAACAAGGAGTACAAGGAGGGTTTTCTTTGTCTTCTGTGTGGGCCTCTTCCTCATTGTTGCACATGCACTCTTCTGTTTGCTTCAGATCACGCAATTCTGCTATAACTCAGTGTGCTGTCTTATGATATAACACTTGATCTGGCTTCTAGATAGCTGAAGGACATATGCAATCCTGTGAACCTGGCCTGGATTATTTCTTTTATTGTTCTAGCTCTCAATACATGTGCATGGACAGCACAGCAAGCTGACAACTACTAATGCGAACCAGTGTTTGCGGCTGTCATGCGAACCAGTGTTTGTGATTTTAAATTTTTGTTTTGCAGCTTCCAGGATGCTGTTGATAGGTGAGTGGTTAGGGAGGGGACTGTGTGGGAGATGCCTACACGCGGCGGTCCCTGTAAAAGATGTAATCAACGATTACGTCCAACCGAGCCTCTAACCTGAATGCTAATTTATGCAGATCCTGCTAGATCGGTGTGGCAAGCAAAGGGTGTATGACCGTACACCTGATTGGCTGACTGGCGCCATTGCCTGAACTGATAGTGAGCAATTGTGTGTGTTGCAGTTTGCATTCAGTTTAGAGGTGATGGGGGTGAAGTCCCTGGAGGTGAGAGAGCCAGGGCTCGCCCACATTTCCCTCTGGGTGTCGCATGGTGGTTTGGGGGCCCCAGTAAGTGAGAGAGACTGGGGCCCCTGGCTGTCATGCGAACCAGTGTTTTTGAACTACTAATTTACTAACCTTTTAGCAACCCTCAGTATGGTTAAATATGGCCTATGCCACATTTGCAAGATCACTTAAATTCTTGGAAAACTGCAAAAACCACATTAGAACCCCCTTTACCTGGGATTGGATAGGTCAAAAGCTTATAAGATTTCCATATAGGTCCAGCTTGTGCTCAAAAAGCCTGTAGCGATTGTTTTGTAGGTCAACTTGTCCTCAGAGGCGTACGAGAGAATTCGCTGCCGGGAGACTTGGGCACAGGATACAGGCGGTATGGCTTATCCTGCTGTGGCACAAGTTCCCGCGACGTGAAATACTATTCCCCTTCCAGGTCCACGTGGATAGTGGGGAATAATGTAATTCCGTTTCCAGCTATTGCTGGAAGGCAAATTACAGTGTCTTAAAAGTAACTTCAGCTCCGTCTTCTGACGGCGCCGAAGTTACTGACTGTGCGCCGCTATAGCTGTAATTCCTATTACAGTCCATGGTGGCGGCGGCTGCGCCCAAATCTCCTGCGCTACATTTGCCGTGTTCGCCTCAGAGGCATGTATTATTATTTTATATAGCATTGAGATTTTCTGCAGTGCCCTATAGAGTACACTGAATAATTCATCTCACTAAATGGTCCCCAAAAGGAGCTGACAATTTAGTGTTCCTAATATAGTCATTATACAGTCTAGGGCTGATCTGAGGGAAGCCAATGTTTGAGGATGGAACAAACTCCATGTAGGTAGTGTCTTGGCTGGGAATTGAACTTGAGACCCTGCGTATATTTGTCCCAGAGTACATGCAATAAACATGTCTTTTCTTCCTATAAAACTGTCACTTACAGGGGGTATTATAATCTGGGAATTCTGAAACTCTTACCAACAGATTTTGGACTAGTCTATCTCTTTATGGGGGTTTCTCATGATTTATTTTACTTTCAAAGGCACTCCTTGAATGCCAGTGGTTTGGTCCTGGCAGATTAGTAGCATGTGAATAGACAGGCTGGCTGTCATACTTGTGTATGTCCTTTTCAGGACTGCATAAAAAATAATAATAAAAAAAAAATGTAAAAATCCCCATGAGGAACTTCACACTACAAAACTCAATAGCGATCGCTAAATGCTTAGTGATTGCAAAGGTCTGTGCATCCCTCCATGGATACGTCTTCCCAGACCATCATGGACTCACCACCAAGCTGGCCATGCTGTATGATGTTACAGGCACATAATGTTCTCCAGGACTTCTCCATATTCTTTTACGTCTATCACATGTGCTCAGGGTGAACCTGCTCTCATCTGTGAGAAGCACAGGGGGCCAGAAGTGCACACGCCAATTCTGGTGTTCCGTGGCAAATGCCATTTTTTTCCACCAAGCACGACTGGGCCGTGCCTATTATTGGGTTTGGCACTTACAATACAATACAATAACTTTTCTATAGCGCTTTTCTCCCATAGGTCTCAAAGTGCTTAGGCTCTTTCAGATTCAGTAGTTGGTAGTAGGATGAAGTATTTGCACTGCAAAAGTTATATTTATGCAAATGCCAAACTGAACAGATGGGTTTTCAGTTTGAATTTAAACACGTCCAGGGATGGAGCTGTCCTGATCTGTTGAGGTAAGGAGTTCAAAAACGTAGGAGCAGCATGACAGAAGGCTCTGGGACCAAAAGTTTCCAAGTGGACTCTGGGTATGACTAGATTATTAGAACCTGCGAATCTGAGATTGCAGGGATTGCTACGCAGCTGTAACATTTCTTTCATGTATCCAGGGCTCAGATTATTTAGTGATTTGAATGTCAGTAGGCCGATCTTGAAAAGGACCCTCCATTTTATAGGTAGCCAGTGAAGGGAGTTCAGGACTGGCGTTATGTGGCAGTGATGGGGTTGGTTAACAGTCTGGCAGCAGTATTCTGTATCAGCTCTAGGCGGTACAAGTCCTTTTTTGGAAGGCCAGTGTAGAGAGTATTGCAGTAGTCCAGTCGGGATGTGATGAAGGCGTGGACTAAGGTTGGTAGATCTTCTGGGGGGACGAGGTGCTTGATTTTTGCGATGTTCTTCAGGTGAAAATAGGATGATTTCACCACAGCAGAGATGTGAGTTCTGAAGTTGAAATCCCCATCAATTATAACTCCCAGGCTACACACATGATCAGAGCTGTGTAAATCCATGCCTCCTGTTCCCAGTGGTGAAGACTGCAAGTTAAGTTGTTTTATTGTCATGCGCTGCCCTCGGATCAGAAGGACTTCAGTTTTGTCTGCATTTAGTTTCAGCCAGTTGTCACTCATCCATTGCTGTAGTTCGCCTAAGCAGGCGTTTATAGTTGGAGTTGGGTCTGTCACACCAGGCTTGAAGGAAAGATATAGTTGGGTGTCATCAACATAGCAGTGGTATGTCAGGCCATGTTTTTGGATTAGTTTTCCAAACGGTCACATTTAAATCATGAAAAGCTGGGGAGAAAGGATTGAGCCCTGGGGCACCCATACTTAAAGGACAACTGTAGTGAGAGGTATATGGAGGCTACCATATTTATTTCTTTTTAAGCAATACCAGTTGCCTGGCTATCCTGCTGATCCTCTGCATCTAATACTTTTAGCCATAGACCCTGAACATGCATGCAGCTGATCAGGTTTTTCTGACATTATTGTCAGATCTGACAAGATTAGCAGTACGGTGGCGTAGTGGTTAGCTCTCTCGCCTTGCAGCGCTGGGTCCCTGGTTCGAATCCCAGCCAGGGCACTATCTGCAAAAAGTTTGTATGTTCTCTCCGTGTCTGCGTGGGTTTCCTCCGGGCACTCCGGTTTCCTCCCACATTCCAAAAACATACGGATAAGTTAATTGGCTCCCCCTAAAATTGGCCCTAGACTACAGTACTTACACTACATAATATAGACATATGGCAATGGTAGGGATTAGATTGTGAGCTCCTTTGAGGGACAGTTAGTGACAAGATATATATATATATATATATATATATATATATATATACACTGTACAGCGCTGTGTAATATGTCGGCGCTATATAAATACTAAATAATAATAATGCTTGTTTCTGGTGTGATTTCAGACACTGCTGCCGCCAAACAGACCAGCAGGGCTGCCAGGCAACTGGTATTGTTTAAAAGGAAATAAATATGGCAGCCTCCATATACCTCTCACTACAGTTGCCCTTTAAGGGACACAGAGATGGACAGGAAGGGCCCCATAGACACTTTTTGGGTTCTGCCACTCAAGAAGGATTGGAACCACTAAAGAACTATGGCATCAATGCTACAGTATTCCTGTAGCCTGCTTATCAAGATGTCATGGTCAACTGTATCAAAGGCTGCAGAAAGGTCTAGCAGTATGAGGATCGAGCACTCTCCTCTGTCTCTTGCCATGAGCAGGTGGTTGCATATTTGGATGAGGGCAGTTTCAGTGCTGTGATGTTTCCTGAAGCCAGACTGGAATGGGTCAGAATGGCTCAGAGTAGATTAGGAATATAGATAATACAACAAAGCACAATGAACACTGAACAGTAGCATCAGTAAGACAAGATATGTTACAACATAGTGTTTTACTCAACAGTCTAATGGTCCAGTGGCCATAACCTTACAGACAAAAGAAAGTGAGGGTGGTGGTGCTGGAAGTGGAAGGGCATGGAAGAAGTTCAAGAGGTTGACAGCAGAGGGGAAAAAAGGAGTTTCTGTGCCTTGAAGGCTAATGGCTTGGTCAGAGGCATTTACACTAGTGGCCTTCTAGTGGTCATTTTGTTTTGAAAGTGCCTATCCTGTTCCTCTTTGCACAAAGGAGCAGATGTGGGTCCTGCTGATGGGCAGGGGGGATCCATCGCTCCTAGAGAGAGATGCCCGTTTCCTAGAATTTCCTCTATGCCATTGAGACTGTGCTGGGAAGCAGCATACCTTCAAGCAATGGCACATATTTACATACTATCCTGGACTACTTGTAGGGTCCAAGTATTGCCTTGTGCCAGTGGTTATACTGACCAATGAAAAGATGAGTTTGGAAAAATGTCAGTGCCGGCCACCTGTTAAACCTGTCCTATTTTGGTGGCTGTCCCATTGTTGCACTTCTACTGCACGTTATTAATTTTAATAATTAATACCAAAGCAACTGAAACTGTTTAACAACCCCCTGTGTTACCTAACTGGCCAGATCAATATCCAAGAAGTGTCGTTGGCTTGATGCCGTACTCTAGTTAAAACCTTTTAATTGTTTACAATCCATTTTCCCCGATCACTCACACCCCGCCCAGCACTTACTTTGGGGGAGGGGCATAGGTGAGCAGGGTGTGCTGGGCAGCGCTGCAGGGTGTCGGTGGGATCTCTAATTCCTCTCACTAGCAGGCAACCCGGCTTCAGCGGCGGGAGGCTGTCCCAGCTCCAACTTGCATGCTGCAGCCCTGCCCACTTACGCGCAAACAAGCATCATTATTATTTATATAGCGCTGACATCTTCTGCAATGCTGTACAGATTATAGTGTCTTGTCACTTAACTGTCCCTCAGAGGGGCTTACAATCTAATCCCTACCATAGGCATATGGCTATGTATCATAGTCTACAACCAACTTTGGGGGGAGCTAATTAACTTATCTGTATGTTTTTGGGATGTAGGAGGAAAACGAAGTTCCTGGAGGAAATCCACCGGGCACAGGTATAACATATAAACTCCATGCAGATAGTACCCTGGCTGGGATTCAAACCGGGGACCCAGCACTGCAAGGGGAGAGTGCTGACCACTATGCCACTGTGCTGCCCCCAGCATAATTCCATTATTACCCAGTGCAGCCAGGTGCTGGAGGGGATCATAGTGTCAGACTTTGTCCAACACTTTATCCGTATAGGGTGACATTGTGCTGGACCAGATCCGGCAGTGGCGCCCCCACAATAAGCCCAAATGCACCCATGTAATATTTACATGATGTGGGGCAGCAGCGGAGGGTGGAAACAGCAGGGACTTTTAAATACTGTAACCACTATAAATACAAATAAATACCTTACTAGTATATTGTCACTTCAGGTTTGCCTTAAAGAGAACCTGTGAGGTAACTTCAAATGAACATTACAGAGTTACCTTGCCATCAGTTCCTCCTAGAAGCTCAACATTTTCTTCTGACAATAATCCATTCCAGTTCTGACAATATTTTGTCAGATCTGAAATATATCAGTTGCTGTCAGTAAAATATCAGTTGCTGTCAGTTATAGCTGTGAGGAAGACTGATGTACCAGGTAATGTCAATGTTTCCCTATGGCGATGTTACAGTTTAACTGTGTGCTGACCAGAAAGCTGTTATGGGGTAATGGCTATTTTCAAAATGGAGGACGGAAAATTCCCTTGATCACAGTGAACAAACAGGACACAGGAGAGGAGAAGGAGATTGAGGAGTAGACTACACGGGAGGTAAGTATGACTTGTGTATGCTTATTTTGACTTTTAATTTTCAGTTCAGGTTTTCTTTAAGCATACATGTTGGTGAAGCAGCTCACCCTTGATGAAAGTGTATTACAGGGAGAGATGCCAGCATTCTCAGTATGGGGACTCCTCCCATCAGCTGTCCACAAAATGCATTAAGCAGGAGATGCTGGACGAAGATCCAGGATGGAACATGCAGTAGCATATGGTTTACCTCTGAATATTAATAGAAGCCGTCACGAGCTTTTAAACCTGCAGAGCACTGAATTGTAAAAAAGGCCTGGTCACTAGGGGGTGTAAGCCTGTGGTCCTTAAAGAGACACTGAAGTGGAAAAAAATTATGATATAATGATTTGTATGTGTAGTACAGCTAAGAAATACAACATTAGGAGCATAGACATAAGTTTAATATTGTTTCCAGTACAGGAAGAGTTAAGAAACTCCGGCTGTTATCTATGCAAAAGAGCCATTGAGCTCCACGACTTTCAAAGTCGCAGAGAGCTCTGTCTTCTGAAGCTTGTTATCTCAACTGTCAGTCACTGTATTTTATTTTTCTCTGCAGAGGACAGTTCAAAAATTCACTGGCCTGCTCTGCAAATTCATTTAGAATGCTGAGTAGTGTGTAAACTGAAAATATTAGAGAATGATGCAAAGTTATAAAAAACACTATATAACTGAAAATAAAAATATGAGAATATTTTCTTTGCTACTAATGTTCTAGTGATTATCCATACTACACAACCTATTCATTATATCATACATTTTTGTTCGCTTCAGTGTCTCTTTAAGTGGTTAATTTTCCTCTAAAGTTTTGGCTGTAATACTCGTCAAAGAGTCATTTTGCTCCAGATATTTGCGTGTTGGCTTCCTGTTACTTCAAATTATAATAGGTTTTTCCAAAATTAAGTTAGGGCTGGGACCCACTAAGTACGCTTTGGCAGCACTTGCCGGTCACCAGCAATCAGCTAAGCTCTTTGCCAGCGGCTCTTGATAGGGGTGGTCCCACTAGCAACAGTTTGGTAGTGATCCTGGAGCGATCGCATTAGTGGCTACAGTAGCCAAATTGCGGTTGCTCCAGGAAATCGAGGCAATTCTGCGATCATGCGGTTCTGAAAAGTGCCCGTAGTGGGTCCCAGCTCTTAGTAAATGTTTAAAAATATGTGACAATTACATTTACTTTAAACAATTGGTGCGTGGGTCCCCTAAAAATTCCAAGAAGGGATGGGCAGTGAGTGTGCAGCCCCCTTCCTCTACCAGATGAGGCTGTACTTATAACAACACTGGGGGCTGCTTTACAAGGGGGTTTCTGCCTCTTTTGTAAAGTTCCTTGCATTGAAGAAATATATATGACTTCTATATAAGGAGATGATGGTGACAGTAAAATAGATCAGGAGAAGGGAAAGGTGGGTGAGACTTGTGGTGGACTCTTGAAGCCCACGTTAATGTGGACTATCAGATATATTTGCTTACACTCAGGGGAATGAGTCTCTCTCTGATAAATTACCACCACTAGCTCTTGCCCATCATTGGGGAATCCTCAGTGCCATGTTGGGTTAGTGACATCCTGGATTCATAATCCCAACCTGAGGGTTAAAATTTAGCTGAAGGGGTTTGATGGGAGTTTCAAAGTTATTTTTTAGAATCCCTCAATTTAGCAAACTATACCCCTAGTGACCTATGCAGGTGATGAGCATTATATCCCGAAAACAAGCTTTTCCTTAGAATCCCAGCAGTGCCTGCTGCCTTACCTCTGAGGACAGGTGTAGTGCTGTACAGGAAGAGGTGCGGGATTCCCTTTTATATAGCCCTTAGAATAGGAATTAGACCCACCGGGAGTATTGGTTGAAGAAATAAGCCTAGCAGCTGTCACGTTATCATAGACTACCAATAACACTTTTCTCACTTTTACTGACTTGCATTCTCGTATTGTTGAGAACGTGGAAGGATTGCTGTTGTAGATGTTTTAAACATGTCAGAATCCCAATTCAAGCAAAGATTATTCTCTCTTTCATCACTTAGCCTTTTTGCCAAACGCCTGGCCGAGGCCTATTACATCATCGGCCTGATATTGTAGACGAACCTCGCCCTAAGTGAGTATCACACATCTACTATTCACTTATAGTTTATCAAATTTTGTATTGTATGTATGTTATTGTGGGAAGGTGAACATAAGAATTGACTAGTCAGATTGTTTAGTGACACACATAGCTTACCAGGAACAGGAAACCCTCCAATGCCCTGTAAAAGGATCTCTCCAGTCTTCCAACTACCAAGGAATAGTGATGCCTTGTAGGCTGCTACTTTAGCCCACAGGGTATCAATATGTGTAGCTATGTGATTAGGTGGATATTTTTGCACTTTAGCACAAGGCACCTAAAGCACTTGTCCCTTTATTTTCCCCTGATGAAGATTCCCGTTTTGAGGAATTGAAACATATAGGGTTTATGTAAATAGGGTGGTGTTTAATTGAATCTACTACTCGGTAGTAGCAATAGGGTATTGTACAGTGTTAGCCATTTCAGTTCCAGGAAAGTGCGGTACATTGCGGTATCTTCAAGCATAGTATAGGGTACTGTACCGTGTTAGCCATTTACCGCACTTTCCTGGAACTGGCTGCTACTCAGTGTGTTCGGTCTTCGATCTTAGTATACTGTGAAATATAAGGAACATTGTTCCTTATATTTTGCCTCTGAAGAAGCTTTCTTAGCGAAACAGCTGTCAGGCACCCCCTCACCCCCACTGTATACCCCACTGTGTCTGCATACCGTGGATTAAAGGTACCTCTTTTTACTGCAACAATGCCTCTGCTTTCTTCACTTCACATTATTACTGTTTGTCTCTGAGAGCATGCTGCAATATGGAGTACACAATCCGGTAAAACCCAGGACCTCTCTACCGGCACCTAGTGCCAGTCTTTCTCTCTCTCATTGTTTCAATCCTAGTATACTCTCTATAATGGATTGAAAACGACCTGAGTACCTATCACACTGTTTTCACTGCACTATTGTGTCATTATCAGCAGCTTTCTAGCTTCCTAGATATGACAGTTTTAGTTTTCCAATAAAAGTTATGTTTTAGCTATTTTCTTCCTCCATACAAGGTTATCCTCTTGTTAATTCTTTGATTTAGGTGTGTGTATATCTATGCGATTTTAGCAGCATTAAGGAAGCGCAAAGCAATGCGATCAGCAGGGATATCAGAAAGTGCAGTCTGCGCTATCTGATGTTTTCATCTATGCGATGTGATTCACCACAGAATCACTATGCAGGGTTGCATGCATCTTGATGTGTTTGCATTGCGATTTTATTCATCAATTCTGAATGGAATCACAATCAAACCAGGGAAATTCACAGTGTGACACAGTGCCCTGCGTCACGGTAACCACCTGTCATGCCTGCAGTGCTAGAGAGAGACAAGGCCTTACAAATCCCAGCCAGCAATTGGAATAGCAGTGGTGTGAACAAAGAAATTATTTATTGGGGGAATAGAAGGGCACTAATTCTCACGTACGTTAAAAAAGGGCGTCGGGGAAAAAAGGGCGCAGGGTTTTAAACGATAAGCATGAATAATGTTTATAATAAAATTGTGCTATATTTCGTTTAAAAATAATGTTTTATAAAGTTATAAATCATTAAATAATGTGTATGATATCGGCAATTGTAAAAACGTTAATCTTCCCTGTTTAAAAAGTGAAATGTATAATAAAGTTTTATAAAAGATGAATAAGAATTTTACTAAAACTATACCTAACCCTACTCTCACACAGAACCCTCCCTGTACCTACCCCTAACCACTAGAGCCCCCTGGTGGTGCCTAAACCTAAGACTCCCCTGGTGGTGCCTAAACCTAAGACTCCCCTGGTGGTGCCTAAACCTAAGACCCCCCTGGTGGTGCCTAAACCTAAGACCCCCCTGGTGGTGCCTAAACCTAAGACCCCCCTGTGATAAGCATTAATAACATTTAAAAAAAAATATTGTGCTGGTTTTCGTTTAAAAATGTTTTTAAAAAAGATTGTACTGTTTTTCGTTTAAAAATAATGTTTAAAAAATTATAAATCATTAAATAATGTGTAATCATGAGAAGCAGTTATAAAACATTAAAAGTCTCCGGGCGCCGTTTGTAAAACGTTATTTTTCTCCGGCTCCCTTTTTTCCTGCTGGGCACCCATTAAACGATATTTATTATGGGAGTGAATGGCGGCACCCTTTTTGTCCACCTGCCTCATGCGCCCAAATTTCCTGCCTCCCTAATTCTCCTTCATCACACATCACTTCATTACAGTATGAGGCAGAGATTACTAAATATTGCTCAGATCTGGCTATATACAGATGTATTACGATAATATGATTACTCATTTAATCATTTTGTTTCTTGTATTCCTTAGATGTGGACAGGAATATCTGGAGACGTACCTGTCTAGACATCACGGACCGATGCCATAAGTATTTGGATTCTGGGATGGGTCATGCCGGGCCGCAGGCTATCTATGCTGCTCTTACACTACAACGCTATGAGCAGGATAGTGAGTGACTGGGCCTGGCTAGGCCATCATACAATGTCATTCCATATAAATTCACCTTCCTAAAACAGAAGATATTTACAATCATTCAAACTTAAAGCTTTGTACATATGTTTGATTAAACTTGGCCAAGGCAGCCAATAACAACCACCTTTGCTGATAATCTACTGTGTGTACAGCATCCCGATCCCCCTCCATGCACCTGGCCGACTGCCAGTCAAGGGCATTGTTCTTCCCACTCAACTCGAACATACTTGTAGTTTGTTTATGCATCACTGTCAGTTCGCTGCTCACACCTAGTAACAGAACATCCTCGGCCCCTCACTGTCACCTGAGAGATTGAGTCCAGATCCTTTCTGACATGCCTTGTATGGCTGTACAGGGCCTTATAGCTGCTCACACACTCCCCACCATACCACCATAGTCACCAGCCGTGACAAAGGCATCTCTCCATCGTCACACAGGAATGACTCACTGGACAAGTGTCATTCTGCTATTGTGTGACTTACATTAAGGGCCCCCCTAGTCCTTAGTGTCAGTCACCACCAGGGCAGTTTTAGGATTTAGGCAGCGCCAGTCCTTAGTGTTAGTCAACGGGCAGTGGTTGGGATTAGGCAATACCAGGTGTAGGGTCTAAGTATTAGGCTCCACCAGGTGGTTTTATGGTTAGGCAGTGCCAAATGTCAGCACAATCTGTCTACTGCCTGTCCTGATCTGTCACCAGTTCACCTTCACCACTTACATCTGCCTGCTGCATGCTGATCCTTCATGCCTACCTACTTGCTGCCACCCCCTGCAGATTACATCATACGTCTAGTGACCAGCGAAGCCGTTCAACTGTGTGCCAAGCCAATCACTTTTGTAGACATTTGACATTTTCAATAAAATAGGTAAAATAAAACAAGATTGTAACTTTTTTGTTTTTTTTTTAAATGAAACTCAATGTGGCCATGGTGCCTATTTGTATAGTGTGTGGGTAAGTGTACAACTCATGTGGATCAGTGAACAGTGCTTATGTGTACATTGTGTGGGTAAACATACAGTGCCTATGTGTACAGTGTGTGGGTAAATTTACAGCAGCTATGTCTAGAGTGTGTGGGCAAGTGTACAGGCTATGTGTACAATGTCTGGGTATGTGTACAGTGCCTATGTGTATAGCAGTGGGTAATTGTACACTTTTTATTATCCATTTTTGTGCAGTTTTTTATAATGCAGGTGTGTGCTCAGGCCCTAAGTGAACACTGCATGAGTTTGCAGAACGTAGGTACGCCTGTTTGTGTACAGCATGTGCAAGTCATCTGACCCAGTTTTGATGCACTATATCATTGGACTGTGATGTATACTTGGTCGCAAGTTGGCAATAAATGCTGATAACAGGACAGTTCCCGTTCTGTGTGCTTTTGTTTTGCTACAACTTTATAAATCAATAATAATAAAATACGTATGTCTAAACCACTGGTAACAAAAGCGAGTACATCCCTAAGGGAAGAATGTCAAGATAAACAAACAAACACAGAACATTTATATCGCGCTTTTCTCCTAGAGGACTCAAAGCGCCAGAGCCGCAGCCACTAGGATGTGCTCTATAGGCAGCAGCAGTGTTAGGGAGACTTGCCCAAGGTCTCCTACTGAATAGGTGCTGGCTTGCTGAACAGGCAGAGTTGAAATTCAAACCCTGGTCTCCTGTGTCAGAGGCAGAGCCCTTAACCATTACACTATCAGCCACTGGATAATAATGCCCAAAGTGTCAATATTTTGTGTGCCCATTATTATTTACCATTATTATTATTTATAGTATTTTAAAGTGCCAACATATACAGCGCTGGACAATAAATACATACAATGATACAAAGGATGACAAACATAACGTAAGAAGGTTATACAGCATAGGAAAAAGTTATACAAGGCAAACAGGGTACAAAATACATGATTATGTGATTCTGGGCTGGTTGAGTAGGCTCAGTAATATGTAGTAAAGGAGAACATGATCATATAGACTACACCAGGGCAGGAAGGACCCTGCCAAATGCTTACAATTTAAGGGGAGATGGACACACTTGATAGAGCTGTAAAATAAGTATCTATTAGATAGTTACTGTGTGGTATGGGGTGGGTAGGCCATCTTGAAGAGGTGGGCTTGAATGTGTTGAAGGAGAGGGCAAGTCTGATGGGTGGTGGAAGGAAATTCCAGAGGGTGGGGGAGGCTCTTGAGAAATCCTGCAGGCACGCATATAAGTCAACTAGGAAATACGCTGGGAAATTAGGCGAAGATCATTTGAGGACAGGAGAAGGCGGCCTGGTATATACCTGTGAATAAGCTCTGAGATTTACTGTACATAGGGGAGGTTTTGTGCACAGATTTATAGGCCAGGCATAGAATCTTGAAATTTATCAGATAGGGAGCCAGTGCAGGGATTTACAGAGGTGGGATGTGAATGCGGAGTGGAGAGAAGAACGATTGAGCCTGGCAGTCGCATTCATAACTGAAAGGGGCAATGCGGTTCAAGGGGAGGCCAGACAGAAGGGAGTTGCAGAAATCAAGGTGGGAGATGAGGGCATGGATGACCAGCTTGGTAAGTGTCCCAGGTCAGGAAGGTGCAGATTTTGGAGATATTGCAGAGGTGGAAATTGCAGGCTCTGGTGATGTTTTGGATGTGGGGGATGAAGGAAAGGGCAAAGTCCAGGGTGACGCCCAAGCACCGGGACTGGGAGGTAGGGCAAGTGGTCATGTTATGGATTGTGAGTAGAAATCTGGGAGGGGTGAAGCAGCATGTGGTAGAAAGATCAGGAGCTCAGTTTTGTTGAGGTTAAGCTTCAGGAACCTTTTACTAAAAGAACACCAACGGTCTATAGTATAAATGTAAAATGTGGATATCTTTAATGATAGAAGAAATGTGACATATACAGTATAAAAATAGTGATTTAAAATCATCTGCGAGCAGCAGAGCTCTGGTAATATATTGCTGGCCAGCAACAATTAATCACACACCATCACACACTGGGCCCACACACACATGATCTGTGCATAGATCTATTGATCTCTAAGGCCTGGAACCCACTAGCAGTACGTTACTGAGCCATTTCTAAGCATTTGTGATTTGAAAAGCTCTTGCTAATGTAATGCTATGGGTGCGATTCCACTTGAGCAGTGTGATTTTATATAAATCCCCCATACCATTACATTAGCAAGAGCTTATCAAAACACTAATGCTGGAGATACACGGTACGTTTGTGCACCGTGTATCGAGCAGCTGATGCCGGGAGCTGATAAAATTCAGCAGGTCCGATGACCCCGCTCGATCCCCGCTGGTGGAAAATGACGGGGAATCGAGCGACTGATAAGGAGCGAGGACGAGCAGGGATCGAGCGTGGACAAGCAGGGATCGACCCGCGCGGACGAGCGGGGACGTGCCGGCATCGAGCCGCCGGCTCGATACCGACACATTATCGCGCCGTGTATGCCCAGCATGACACTTAGAAAAGGCTGCTAGTGGGTTTGAGCCCTAAGGATTGGATGACTCTTGCTTGTTAACTCCTGGGAAATTGGTAATACACTAACAGTTCACAGGTTTAATCAGCAATCTTCATATATCAACCAATTAGACAGCATTAGTGAGCTTTATAAGCATCAGTACTTTTGTCGTAATTGAATCCACATCAATAAAGCAGAAGTACAGGCCAAGATGCACTATATAGATCGATCAACCTGCTTGGCTTTGCAAGTACGGTGCTGACTGTGAGGTAAGGGGTCAAAGTTTAGCTCAATGACGATTTACAGGGGGCAGATTGGACACACTAGGTATTCGCCTGAGGGGCCGAGCTGGAATGGCCCAAAGTATTCGTTGGGTGAATACTTCGGGCCATCTTTAATGAGGAGATGGACTAGTCAAATTCCTGTCGGTAAGAGATTCAGAGTTGTCAGATCATAATACCTACTGTAAGTGACAGCTACACAGGAAGTAAAACAAAAAAATGTGTGTATGTATGTGTACAGTATGTATTTTCAATTTTTACGCTATAGTGCCCCTTTAACCACTATATTGCTATTCCAAATAATCAGTCTGCATATGCTTTTAAATGAAATTATTCAAAAAGAAGCAAAGCATTCCAGGAGCAGCCAATCCATTGTAAAAACTTTAAACTTTTAATATACTTCTTAGTAAAAGGACCACATTGGTAATAAACGGCTAAAAAATTCAAAAAAGTACAAAAACAGTTGATACTTAGCAGGTCACTGCAGATGTATAGAGGTGCGGAGGTGAAGTCGACGGCCGTTTCGCCCCGTAATGAGGGCTTTCTCGAGACCGATATGCTTTTAAATGAAAGTGTTGCATCAGAGAAATTATATGAATTTAGAGGAAATCTCCCTAAAGGCAAACAAAATCTTTTTTTTTTTTTTGACAGCTGTCACCAATACTGAGAACTGACAACATTTTTACCTAAAGCCGTGAGAGGAAGAACAGTTTAGGGAAAATCTCTCTTAAGGTTGCTACATATAAATCCATTGTTTAACTTAAGTTGTATAATGTAAACCAGGGGTCTCAAACTCGCGGCCCGCGGGCCATCTGCGGCCCTCGATACAATATTTTGTGGCCCTCGCCGGCAAAAGCTTCCTTATAGTTCGCTTCAGTGCTCCCAAGTAATCAGCCGCATCCCCACGGCTAAACGGGGCTGCAGAGCCCCCAAATCGCCCGGGGGCAATCCGCCGGCATTTTCTGGAAGGGGCAGAGCTTTCAGCTTCAGCCAGGGGTGCAGCTAAGGTTTTTGTGGTCCCAAGCGGACTGTAGTAAGTGGCCCTATCCTGCTCGTGCGCCACGGCGAAAAATGGGTGTGGCTATCCCGCATAAGTGGGCATGGCCATGACATGTGGGTGGAGCGGGAGGGCGGATTAAGGTGGGGCTGTTTGCGGGGAAAAATGGATGTGGGGTGATTGAGGCGCCCCAGAAGATGGGCGTGGCCATGACATTGTATGGGCGGAGCTTAACCGTAGCACAGCAAATATAGCCAACTATGACCATTAAATAATAAATGCAGCAACAGTTACCCCAGACACCAGAAAATAAAAACGCAATTTGTGCAACATTTCAGCAGAAAACAAACGCAATTTGTGCAACATTTCAACAGAAAACAAACGCAATTTGTGCAACATTTCAACAGAAAACAAACAGAATTTGGGCCACATTTCAGCAGAAATCAAACGCAATTTGGGCCACATTTCAGCAGAAATCAAACGCAATTTGGGCCACATTTCAGCAGAAATCAAACGCAATTTGGGCCACATTTCAGCAGAAATCAAACGCAATTTGGACACATTTTCAGCAGAAATCAAACGCAATTTGGACACATTTTCAGCAGAAATCAAACGCAATTTGGGCACATTTTCAGCAGAAATCAAATGCAATTTGGGCCACATTTCAGCAGAAATCAAACGCAATTTGGGCACATTTTCAGCAGAAATCAAACGCAATTAGGGCACATTTTCAGCAGAAATCAAACGCAATTAGGGCACATTTTCAGCAGAAATCAAACGCAATTAGGGCACATTTTCAGCAGAAATCAAACGCAATTAGGGCACATTTTCAGCAGAAATCAAATTAGGGCACATTTTCAGCAGAAATCAAATGCAATTAGGGCACATTTTCAGCAGAAATCAAATGCAATTAGGGCACATTTTCAGCAGAAATCAAACGCAATTAGGGCACATTTTCAGCAGAAATCAAACGCAATTAGGGCACATTTTCAGCAGAAATCAAACGCAATTAGGGCACAGTTCAGCAGAAATCAAACGCAATTAG
Organism: Hyperolius riggenbachi; assembly: GCF_040937935.1. Lineage (NCBI taxonomy): Eukaryota > Metazoa > Chordata > Amphibia > Anura > Hyperoliidae > Hyperolius > Hyperolius riggenbachi. The sequence goes on from NC_090648.1 coordinate 164,664,301, forward strand.
GGCCACATTTTCAGCAGAAATCAAACGCAATTAGGGCACAGTTCAGCAGAAATCAAATATAATTAGGGCCACATTTTCAGCAGAAATCAAACGCAATTAGGGCACATTTTCAGCAGATATCAAACGCAATTAGGGCACATTTTTAGCAGATAAACGCAATAAGGGCACATTTTCAGCAGATAAACGCAATTAGGGCTGCAAAAAGAAAAGAATTTACTCACCTGGCACTGGCAGAAGTCTTCTCTCCCCGTCTCCCGGCCGGCTCCTCAGGCGTGCAGTTCCCACGGAGCTCCCTCCCTCCCTCCAATCTCCCGCGCTGATTGAATGCAGGGCTACGGGAAGATGGCCACCCGAAGCCCTGTACTGGAGACATAAATAGTCTCCAGAGCAGGGCTTCGGCGGCTGCCATCTTCCCGTAGCCCTGCTCTGCTCTGCCAGCCCCGCGGGGCTGCGGGAAAACAGTGACGTCACGCCGACGTCACGGAGCCGCCGAGGCCCCTAAGATCTTGAGGCCCCAAGCGGCCACGTGGTCTGCTTTATGCCTCGCGGTGCCCCTGGCTTCAGCTCTGCCCCTCCTGACGTCAATCGCCGCACGGATCGCCGCCTCTCCCCGCCCCTCTCTGTGAAGGAAGAGTGAGAGGGGCGGGCAGAGGCGGCGATGCGCCACGATTGTGAAATTCCTTATGCGGCCCAGCCTCATCCTGAATTTGCCTCCTGTGGCCCCCAGGTAAATTGAGTTTGAGACCCCTGATGTAAACAATTGATTTTATCGATTAATCTAATTTTACACCACGCTCAAAGAGATATTGTATCAAATGTTCTACAAAATCAACTTAGATTTGCTGACCAATAAGAAAAGTTTCACTCAATGTTCCTATCATTTTATCTAAAAATCATAAAAATCAACCAATTAAGTTTTACTGTGTATGACCTATAGTTTTAAGGTGTCCACTAACGACACAATTTGCCAAAAGATCACTTGCAAACAATTCTTTGTAGGATGATTGGAAAAGATCGTTTGTGACCACTGATAGACAAAGATCTCCTAATCCATTATTAATCTGGTTTGATTGGTTAGGAGATTTTTGTCTGTTAGTGGTCACAAGCAATCATTTCCGATCATTCATACGAAAAATAATTTGTAAACGATCTTTCAGCACATAGTATTGTTAGTGACCACCTTCAAATGAGCAATGCTAAATTTAAATACAATAACTTGATTAAATTGTACGGGGTTGATTCACTCCTTATCAAAGATAACCCGCTTTATCAGAGATAGCGCAACTTATCAGAGATAACACGCCTTATCAAAGTTAACACACCTTATCAGAGTAGCCTGCTAATTGGCAATGGCACTCGTCCTGCCCTGAGCCCCTGCGGGTTCGTATCGCTCACTATACTACTCTGATAAAGAGTGTTAACTTTGATAAGGCGTGTTATCTTTGGTAAGGAGTGTTATCTCTGATTAGACGTTCTATCTCTGATAAGGCGTGCTATTTGTCATAGCACAGTTTACTGAATCAACCCCTACATGTGCAGAATCAATTGGTACTACAATTCAATCACAAGGCTGCGTTCACAGTGGTCAGTTGCTTTGTAGAATAATTCTGAATGTCAACTCACTGCCCATACAATGCTTTGGGCCTGTTCACAGTAATGGATCGCGGTATTCTAACTTGCTGCATGCAGGCTTTGTATTAAAGTCTATGGCCAGTCTCCATTACAGTTTACAGTCATTAAAATGCATAAGTTATGCAATTGACCACTGTGAACCTAGCCTCAATGATCACATTATTGATTATTGGTAGTGCCTTTTGTTGATCAGAATAATGGAATTGATTCATCAGTTTGTGATCGAATTATAGCACAATTTGATTGGCTGATGTGCTGTTTCGTTTGAAATTGAGAATTCCTCTTGAACAAAACAACTGAATGTTCCATTTGACCATTTGTTTTATAAAATTGTACCGTTGACGGGCACTGTAACAGGCAGAGGTTTCTAGTCTTCTCTGCAGTATAATAAAGTGGAAACATATGGGTTAGAGTTCCACTTAACAGTCATTCCTCCAAAAACTTTAAAGTGAAAGAGCTGTTCATTTTTGGGGGAGATTTGTAAGGCAAAGGGCCTACAATGTGGCTGCGATACTGTATAGTGTAGTTCAGCTATCTGTACCAATTGTAATTGGGTAATTGTATACTCAACAATCAAGTTGTGCATGATTGCTAAGTGCCACTATCAGCCTGAATAATAACCATCATGTAATTCTGATCAGTTTCTGGCATGTGCTTCCGCGGGCCAAGGCCAGTAGCAAGGGCAAAATCTAATAGGATTTCCTGAAGAAATTGTAAAGAGTAGAGCTTAAGCTTGCATTCTTATCTGATGAAGACAATTAATGTCTTGAAAATTTGACAAGTGCTGATTTTCAGGTTTAGAAAAAAAATGCTACTCACAAGAAATCCAGGTTTGATACCATAAAAAAAAAAAAGAGCCAACAATGGAGTATGGGTACTTCAAGCAAATGGACTAGCAAATCAGTTCAGGATAAACTGCTCCATCTAGTAAGAGACTTGATTTTGATGCTTGCACATTAGTAAGAAGGCTGTAATTGGAAGGCAGACTCAAGCAATGGACAGTAATAACCAGCGATTTTTACCTAAAGGGCTGGGAATCTTTGTTCGGGAACGGCTGCCACGGGTTCGCTGTATGTTCTAAATTGTAGGGCTGGACATGTCTGAAAGGAACATTAAGTCTAAGTTTTATGTTAATTTAAATAGTTTATAGGGCAATGGCTGGTCTGCTATGTAGATGTATCTAAATTAATATTTGAAAAGTTGGCGTTCACACTTAAAATTCATCCTTGCTGTCTTTTACAGAAATAATAATTTTAAAGAGAACCCGAGGTGGGTTTGAAGAATATTATCTGCATACAGAGGCTGGATCTGCCTATACAGCCTAGCCTCTGTTGCTATCCCAAACCCCCCTAAGGTCCCCCTGCACTCTGCAATCCCTCATAAATCACAGCCACGCTGCTGACAAACAGCTTGTCAGAGCTGGCTGTGTTTATCTCTATAGTGTCAGTCTGCTGCTCTCCCCGCCTCCTGCAGAACTCCAGTCCCCGCCTGCATCCCTTCCCTCCCTGCTGATTGGAGGGAAGGGACGGGGGCAGGGACCGGAGCTATGCAGGAGGCGGGGGAGCAGCTGAGACTGACACTACAGATGTAAACACAGCCTCACAGCACGGCTGTGATTTATGAGGGATTGCAGAGTGCAGGGGGACCTTAGTGGGGTTTGGGATAGCAACAGAGGCTGGGCTGTATAGGCAGATCCAGCCTCTGTATGCAGATAACATTCTTTAAACACACCTCAGGTTCTCTTTAAAGTGGACCTGAACTCAGAACTCATCTCTGCTCTAAGAGATACACAACAGCATAATAACCTTTAAACAAAAAACATGTATTTGTTACAGCTGATACAAATCCTAAAATAAATTTGCAGTTTCTACTTCCTGATTCATGGAAGCAGGCATATTGTTTACAGCCTGTACTTTCAAATGGGCTTATTTGCTAAAGGCAGTCATGTGACACGGGAGGATCTAATTACAACTTGTGATTAGACACAAATTAGGGGGAATTACACAGGCTGTCCTGTGCAAGAGTTCAGGTCCACTTTAACTTTCCTGGCGGTAAGCCCGAGCTGAGCTCGGGGTAAGCCGCCGGAAGGCACCGCTCAGGCCCCGCTGGGCCGATTTGCATAATTTTTTTTTTGCTGCACGCAGCTAGCACTTTGCTAGCTGCGTGCAGTGCCCGATCGCCGCCGATCCGCCGCTATCCGTCGCGCCGCAGCCGCCCCCCCCCCCAGACCCCGTGCGCTGCCTGGCCAATCAGTGCCAGGCAGCTCTATGGGGTGGATCGGAATCCCCTTTGACGTCACGACGTCGATGACGTCGGTGACGTCATCCCGCCCCGTCGCCATGGCGACGGGGGAAGCCCTCCGGGAGATCCCGTTCTTTGAACGGGATCTCCGGATCTCCGATCGCCGGCGGCGATCGGAGGGGCTGGGGGGATGCCGCTGAGCAGCGGCTATCATGTAGCGAGACTTTGTCTCGCTACATGAAAAAAAAAAAAAATTTAAAAAAAAAGATTTGCTGCCCCCTGGCGATTTTTTTGCAAACCGCCAGGAGGGTTAATAGAGAATGTAGAATTATAAAATTCTTCCTCTGTACCACGATGGTCTGAGCCATGGTTATGCGCTTTGAGTCCTACAGGAGAAAAGCGCTTTACAAATGTTATTTGTTGTTATTGTTGTTGTAGAACTTTTAGGTGTAAGGAAGAAATCTTATTCCTTATTGATAGTACATATATTACATATTGTTAGCAATATATACCGGCAAGCTCAGGTATAACAGCCATGTGCAATAAGTTAATTACGAGAATGTTCAGTTTACAGTAAAATTGTGCAATAATCATAGCGGCCATATGTCTCTGTTCCTGTGTGTGTGCATGTGTCTGTATGCGCATCAGTGTGCCCATGTGTATGTGCGTATAAAAGTGGCCACACACAATACAATAAAATGATCAGATTTTATAGCAATTTGATAAAATGATCTGATTTCCCGAAAGCTTTTTTTTATTTTTCTTTATTTAAGCAAGAAATCCAGTCGGATTTCCCTTTTTTTATTCTATAGAAGTCGATCGGGAGTGGTGGATTTTTCTGATTATTTTGTTGTGAAAATTGAATGGTATAAGGTTGATTGTCAATTCATTCATACATCCAAGCAATTTTCTCAGAGTTTTCAATAATTTTTTTCCCGCAATTGGGAAAAATTGAACACGTGTGGTACATTGGTCAGATTTTTCAAAAGTTATAATCAATCAGAAAAATGTATAGTGATCCTTCAATAGAAAAGAAAAGTAAAAAAACGTGTGTGTGTGTGTGCGTGCGTGCGTGCGTGCGTGCGTGTGTGTGTGTGTATTGGACTGCTTAGGTTTTCCAGTGTACTCCACCACTAAAGAACATTAGCAAATCAGTTCATCAATATATCATATTTTGAATAGAGAGAAGAGCTCACCTCGTGGCCATTTCCCTGAAAACAACATTTTTTTATTTTATCTGTTTTGGCTGAAAGTGCCAATCAGATTTGAGGACACACTGACAAGCTTACAATGAGAGAAAGAAGCATTTGGTCCCCTGATCATTTTGCTAGTTTTCCCTCTGACCAAGAAATGACCAGTCTATTTTTTAACCAGAAAAAAAGTTTATTGAACATATAGTAGTTATGAAATACAATAGCAGCCAAGGGTACACAACAACGCATACAAATACAGCACATAACAAGTTACAATGCAGTAAATGACCAGTCTATAATTGTAACGGTAGGTTTATTGTAGCTGTGAACCAGAGATTGACAACAAAAGAACCCTCAAAAACCCAGTGCCCCAAAGTCAAAGCTTGATGTGCATTGTAATGAGTGAAATTAGTATTTGATCCCCTAGAAAAAGATGATATAGTACTTGGTGGCAAATCCCTCCTAGGCAATCACAGAGGTCATATGTTTCTTGTAGTTGGCCACTAAGATATTTGACATGCAAACATGTAAGGTAAAAAACGTCTCTTAAATTAGACAATCAGCCAGTGTTTTTGTAGGTAAAGGTAATTTTAGGTAAAGTTTGACTCCAGACACTATCTATTTTTTTTTAATTATTTTATCTGAAGGAGTTTTATCTCTGGCCTAATGGTGGACGATTTTGTTTTGCTTCCTATGGTATTGCCAGACATATAAAGGCTGGTTTCACAAGCTTTTCTGTTGAATTGTCTCACCTTAAATGTTAATTTACAATTTATCTCTCCTTAAATGATTTAACTCATGATTTATCTCTCCATATGTGACTTAACATGATTTATCTGTCTGTATCAGTTTATCTCATGAATTATCTCCCCTTATTTGTTTATATCATGCATTAGATCTACTTATGCCTGCTACACACCATACAATTTCTCTTCAGATAGATGGGTCGAATAGATAATTTCCAACAGGTTTAATCTGATTTCCTATCGTTTTTCTGATCGATTTTATATAGAAGTGATCAGAAAATCGATCAGTGATCGGAAATCAGATCAGACCTGTTGGAAATTGTCTATTTGACCCATTTATCTGAAGAGAAATTGTATGGTGTGTACCAGGCTTTACAGTTAAAGCAAACCTGAAGCAAAAAAAAACAAAAACATATGAGATATTTAATTGTATGTGTAGTACAGCTAAGAAATGTAAAATAAGTAGCAAAGAAAAGAGTCTCATATTGTTTTCCAGCTCAGTTGTTTTCTATGCAAAAGAGCTTCTCTGAGCTCTTTGACCCCCTGGGTCAAATACAGTCCTGTTTTCTGAAGCACTTAAAGAGACACTGAAGCGAAAAAAAAATGATGATATGATTTGTATGTGTAGCACAGCTAAGAAATAAAACATTAAGATCAGATACATCAGTGTAATTGTTTCCAGTACAGGAAGAGTTGAAAAACTCCAGTTGTTATCTCTATGCAAACAATCCATTAAGCTCTCCGACTAAGTTAGTCCTGGAGAGGGTTGTTATCTGACTTTTATTATCTCAACTGTTCCTGGACTATTTACTTTTCCTCTGCTAGAGGAGAGTTCATTAGTTCACAGACTGCTCTGAAAGACTCATTTTGAATGCTGAGTGTTGTGTAATCTGCACATAATATAGAATGATGCAATGTTAGAAAAAACACTATATACCTGAAAATAAAAGTATGAGAATATTTTCTTTGCTGCTAATCTTCTAGTAATTATTCATAGTACACAACCAATTCACAATATCATATTTTTTTTTCGCTTCAGTGTCTCTTTAAACAGCCAAGAAACAGCGAGGGACAGCTTGAGATAAGGTTTTACTGTAGGAACAGTCAAAGGGTCATTATTTCTGCTTTGTTTTATAGCTTAAAAAAGTGTCCTTTTAAAACTGCAACTGTGACAGACTGATGCAGTGTTTTAAAAAAAGCTATATAACTGAAAATAAAAATATGAGACTACTTTCTTTGCTACTGATGTGTTATTCCTTTTCCGTACTACGGATCCAATTCATTATAAGTGTTTTGTTCAGATTTGTTTTAAGGTGGAAAAAAAACACTTTTTTTTTTTTTACATTTTTTAAGCGCTGGCGATTTTCAAAATCACCCTGAAAGCACTTGTGCAATGATTCTCTATGAGAAAGTTCACATCTGAGCGGTTTTAGATCCGCTCAGAAAAGCGGTGCATGGGCCATTTTTGAGGCCTCTATGGAAGGTATAGGAAAAAGCAAAATGCTCACAAAATGGCTTTGTGCAGCGATTGCGTGAGCATTTTTTAAGTATCAAAGAGTGTATTTTTCGTATCAAAAGAGTTCACTTCCTGACTGACGTCAGGAAGTGAAAAAAACGCAATCGGTCGGTAAAACCGCTTAGAAAAGTGGTTAAAAAAAAAGCACGCATGTAATCGCCGGGAATCGGAAATAAAAAAATCTACAAAACCGCCCAACGCAGACGGACACGCGGATGTAACGCAATACGAATGAGGCGCGAGGGAATCTCTCCAGGCAAGACGCATATTAAAACACATTTTTTAAAAAGTCTGTCAGGTTTTTACTGCTGTCAGTTTCCCAGTGAAGAGGTCATAATTTCCTTTGGTAATATCAGGGACAGAAAGTATTTATAAATTAATATTTGCAATGCAGACACAGACAACAATAACACCCCATTCTGTTTTTTCTCTCTTGACCCTCTCCCTTCTGACTTACTCCATCCTCACTTCCCGGATTTGGCCCCAGTCCTCACTGCCCTGTTTAACCTCAGGCTATCTACAGGCACTTCACCTCAGACTTCAAGCAGGCCACTGTACTACCCCTGCTCAAGAAACCCTCCCTTGACCACTCATTACTCTCCAACTACCGCCCTATCTCCCTCCTCCCCTTTGCCTCAAAACACCTTGAGCGCCTACTTCACAAACGCCTGAACCAGTACCTCAATGCCAACTCCCTGCTAGATCCGCTGCAATCTGGATTTCAGCCTGTCCACTCAACCTAAACAGCTCTCACCAAAGTGGTCAATGACCTCACCTTAGCTAAAGCTGAAGCCAAATACTCCTCACTGACCTGTCAGCAGCTTTTGACACAGTGGACCATGCCATGGGCATTCATGATTATGACCTTGCCTTGGCCTATCCTACCTCTCCAACTGCACCTTCACAACCTCCTTCAATGAGTCCTCATCCACTCCCAACCACCTCTCGGTAGTAGTCCCCCAAGGCTCGGTCCTTGGCTACCTACTGTTCTCCCTATACACATCCTCCATTGGCAATGTTATCTTCTCCATGGGTTTTAACTATCATCTGTATGCAGATGACACCCAGATCTACCTCCAAACCCCTGACCTATCCACCACTACCATGAACAAGGTCTCCTCCTGCCTATCAGTCATCTCCTCCTGGATGTCCGCTAGGTTCCTGAAACTAAACCTGGACAAAACAGAATTTATGATCTTCCCACCCCGGCCATCCCTGACCCTCCCAGTGTAATGCTGGGGGGTCATACTTTCTGACCACCCAGCGCAACAAGGCTAAGAGCTGGATGATGGAAGAGGCTCCACAGATGGACACAGGAGTAATGAACAAGGGAGCAAGATTGCCCAGAGCAAATGCAGCTCTGAGCCGCCTGTCAGGCTAGATGCTATACAATACACAACAGACGTAGTCGGTAACAGGCTTGGGTCATACACGTTAATTCAGATGTCAGTCGTATTGGAAGGATTAGGCAGATTCGTAGTCGAGAGGCAGGCAAAGGTCGGTACACAATACAATATGACAATAATACAACACTGACTGACTAGAGTACATATACAGTGGCTTGCAAAGTATTCGGCCCCCTTGAAGTTTTCCACATTTTGGCACAATACTGCCGCAAACATGAATCAACTTTATTGGAATTTCACTTGAAAGACCAATACAAAGTTGTATACACATGAGAAGTGGAATGAAAATCATACATGATTCCAAACATTTTTTACAAATAAATAACTGCAAAGTGGGGTGTGCGTAATTATTCGACCCCCTTTCGTCTGAGTGCAGTCAGTTGTCCATAGACATTGCCTGATGAGTGCTAATGACTAAATAGAGTGCACCTGTCTGTAATCTAATGTAAGTACAAAATAAATACAGCTGCTCTGTGACGGCCTCAGGTTGTCTAAGAGAATATTGGGAGCAACAACACCATGAAGTCCAAAGAACACACCAGACAGGTCAGGTATAAAGTTATTGAGAAATGTAAAGCCGGCTTAGGCTACAAAAAGATTTCCAAAGCCTTGAACATCCCACGGAGCACTGTTCAAGCAATCATTCAGAAATGGAAGGAGTATGGCACAATTGCAAACCTACCAAGACATGGCCGTCCACCTAAACTCACAGGCCAAACAAGGAGAGTGCTGATCAGAAATGCAATCAAGAGACCCATGGTGACTTTGGACGAGCTGCAGAGATCTATAGCTCAGGTGGGGGAATCTGTCCATAGGGCAACTATTAGTCGTGCACTGCACAAAGTTGGCCTTTATGGAAGAGTGGCAAGAAGAAAGCTATTGATAACAGAAAAGCATAAGAAGTCCCGTTTGCAGTTTGCCACAAGCCATGTGGAGGATACAGCAAACATGTAGAAGAAGGTGCTCTGGTCAGATGAGACCAAAATTGAACTTTTTGGCCAAAATGCAAAACGCTATGTGTGGCGGAAAACTAACACTGCACATCACTCTGAACACACCATCCCCACGGTCAAATATGGTGGTGGCAGCCTCATGCTCTGGGGGTGCTTCTCTTCAGCAGGGACAAGGAAGCTGGTCAGAGTTGATGGGAAGATGGATGGAGCCAAATACAGGGCAAACTTGGAAGAAAACCTCTTGGAGTCTGCAAAACACTTGAGACTGGGGTGGAGGTTCACCTTCCAGCAGGACAAACACCCTTAACATAAAGCCAGGGCAACAATGGAATAGTTTAAAACAAAACATATCCATGTGATAGAATGGCCCAGTCAAAGTCCAGATCCAAATCCAACCGAGAATCTGTGGCAAGATCTGAAAACTGCTGTTCACAAATGCTGTCCATCTAATCTGACTGAGCTGGAGCTATTTTGCAAAGAAGAGTGGGCAAGGATTTCAGTCTCTAGATGTGCAAAGCTGGTAGTGACATGCCCTAAAAGACTGGCAGCTGTAATTGCAGTAAAAGGTGGTTCTACAAAGTATTGACTCAGGGGGCTGAATAATTATGCACACCCCACTTTGCAGTTATTTGTAAAAAAAATGTTTGGAATCATGTATGATTTTCGTTCCACTTCTCACGTGTACACCACTTTGCATTGGTCTTTCACGTGGAATTCCAATAAAATCGATTCATGTTTGTGGCAGTAATGTGACAAAATGCGGAAAACTTCAAGGGGACCGAATACTTTTGCAAGCCAATGTACAGGATCTTGTAAAAAAATTAGCATATTGTGATAAAGTTCATTATTTTCTGTAATGTACGGATAAACATTAGACTTTCATATATTTTAGATTCAAATACACACAACTGAAGTAGTTCAAGCCTTTTATTGTTTTAATATTGATGATTTTGGCATACAGCTCATGAAAACCCAAATTTCCGATCTCAAAAAATTAGCATATTTCATCTGACCAATAAAAGAAAAGTGTTTTTAAAACAAATAAAAAGTCAACCTTCAAATAATTATGTTCAGTTATGCACTGAATACTTGGTCGGGATTCCTTTTGCAGAAATGACTGCTTCAATGCGGCGTGGCATGGAGGCAATCAGCCTGTGGCACTGCTCAGGTGTTATGGAGGCCCAGGATGCTTCGATAGCGGCCTTAAGCTCTTCCAGAGTGTTGGGTCTTGCGTCTCTCAACTTTCTCTTCACAATATCCCACAGATTCTTTATGGGGTTCAGGTCAGGAGAGTTGGCAGGCCAATTGAGCACAGTAATACCATGGTCAGTAAACCATTTATCAGTGGTTTTGGCACTGTGAGCAGGTGCCAGGTCGTGCTGAAAAATGAAATCTTCATCTCCATAAGGCTTTTCAGCAGATGGAAGCATGAAGTGCTCCAAAATCTCCTGATAGCTAGCTGCATTGACCCTGCCCTTGATAAAACACAGTGGACCAACACCAGCAGCTGAAATGGCACCCCAGACGATCACTGGCACCCCAGACGACTGTGGGTACTTGACACTGGACTTCAGGCATTTTTGCATTTCCCTCTCCCCAGTCTTCCTCCAGACTCTGGCACCTTGATTTCCGAATGACATGTAAAAGTTGCTTTCATCCGATAAAAGTACTTTGGACCACTGAGCAACAGTCCAGTGCTGCTTCTCTGTAGCCCAGGCCAGGCGCTTCTGCCACTGTTTCTGGTTCAAAAGTGGGTTCATGCTTCCATCTGCTGAAAAGCTTTATGGAGATGAAGATTTCATTTTTCCTCACGACCTGGAACCTGCTCACAGTGCCAAAACCACTGGTAAATGGTTTACTGACCATGCTACTACTGTGCTCTATTGGCCTGCCAACTCTCCTGACCTGAACCCCATAGATAATCTGTGGGATATTGTGAAGAGAAAGTTGAGAGACGCAAGACCGAACACTCTGGATGAGCTTAAGGCCGCTATTGAAGCATCCTGGGCCTCCATAACACCTGAGCAGTGCCACAGGCTGATTGCCTCCATGCCACGCCGAATTGAAGCAGTCATTTCTGCAAAAGGATTCCCGACCAAGTATTGAGTGTATAACGGAACATAATTATTTGAAGGTTGACTTTTTTTGTTTTAAAAACACTTCTTTTATTGGTCGGATGAAATATGATAATTTTTTGAGATAGGAAATTTGTGTTTTCATGAGCTATATGCCAAAATCATCAATATTAAAACAATAAAAGGCTTGAACTACTTCAGTTGTGTATATTTGAATCTAAAATATATGAAAGTCTAATGTTTATCTGAACATTTCAGAAAATAATGAACTTTATCACAATATGCTAATTTTTTGAGAAGATCCTGTATATTGTGCTGATACGCAATATATGAAATGTAGCTCTCAAATAACTCACTAGCTAAAGCACAAGTAATGATAATTAACAAGACAGACAACAGACAGACAGACAGAATGCTCAGCCAATCTAGTTGCTGTTTCAGCAACGGCAACATTCACACTGAGATAGACAAGACTAACAGGTAGGAGCGAACTAATGGCAACCGCTGCTATAGTTCGTTCTCAAGACAAGGCTAGAAGGAATACTACCAGTCACCAACGTGGTGCTGGCAGAATCTAACTATCAAGATCAGAAGGACTTCATTGACCCCTGCAGGTACAGAGCAAGGCATTATACATTTACAATAACAACTTTCACAGCATAGACCCAACGACAACTCAGAGAGCTGAACGCTATGTCGGGTGGGGTATGAAATGGGAGGCAGACTTTTATGCTGGCATCAGCCAATGGATGCAGATATGAAAATTCCTTGACTGCCCTCCACATCACCCAATCCCATGCACGCCTCCAGGACTTCTCAAGAGCTGCTCCAACACTATGGAACTCCCTACCTCCCCCTATTAGGGTTTCCCCCTCCTTCAACATCTTCAAGAAGGCCCTCTAAAAACTCACCTTTTTACTCTGGCCTACCCCCCCCCCCCCCCCCACACACACACACACACACTGGTGCTCTAAACCCGTAATTCTGGTCCCCTACCTTTCGTGTCCCTACCTCTCCCTCTGGATTGTAAGCCTTCGGGCAGGGTCCTCCTCCTTATGTCTCCTACCTGTTCAAGCACCTCCATTACCGTACACTTATCCATGGATCTGAGTGAACTCGACTTGCCTAATCTCCATGCTCCCCTCCAGTGACTAACTAAGCATTACCTTGTACTCATACTGTGCTGCATGATCTGGTTTGCATGTATTCCTGTATTGTCTGTATGTCACCCCTAAATATTGTCTGTACCCTAACTAATGTCCAGCGCTGCGCAATCAGTTGGCGCTTTATAAATACAATAAATAAATAAATCTTGTACGAAAAGCCCAAAAAATAAATAAATAAAATTACAAAATAAAGCATTAACAGATGAGCCTTGTCAGGAAATAGCATAAGGTTATGAAACGTTTGATCTCTTCTTATATGAGGGAACCTCTTTTCTTCTGTAGCATTTTTTTTAAATTTATGAAAATGATCAGACAGTAACTGCCGCATCTCTTCCTGGTAACTCCACTCCAAAGTACAGATCCGCTACTATCACTCTTTCATTTTAACTTAACAGCATCAAAGCAAACTGTTCAGTGCCCTATTTCATAGCTGGCAAAGGAGCATTCTGTGCAATTTAGGCCAATCTCACCTTCCCTGTAATCAGTGCTGAAGGTGCTATTAAGAGCTTAACTGGGTCACCACTGACAAATCAATCCATTAATTTCAAAGAACTAAGCAACTGGTTTCCAAAAGGCCATCTCCAGTAAGCGTGTGCCTCTCTTATCACCTCCTGATTTAGTCTAACTAGAAAGGAGGATAAGTCGGTGTAGCAGGAAAGACAAAATGATTGTAGAGTGTATTAAAAGTAAGTGACCTGAATTGAAATCAGACTGAGCACTCTTGCTTCAGTGGGTAGCTAGTGGTCTTTTCTTCCCTTTTTGACACCTTGGGACTCACATATACAGACATACTCTACTGCAATTGATTTTAACACCTCGCTTTCTGTAGGATTTCATTAAGTTTAGTCTAGACTGCGAATTAGAAGACTCCGGTTTTGCTGAAACAATGGGAAAGAAAAACTGCATTTAAAACATACTAGAAAACTGCTACCCATTGGGGCACTATGGGCCACCACATGACACAGACGATGTGCATGAGACAATATAATAAATTATGAGAAGCAGAGATTACTGAGGTAAGATGGGGGTATTAGTCACAGAAAGAACTAAGGTAAATACATAAGGGGACATGAGGTACAGAGAGCGCTGAGATAAAAGGAGGCTTAAGGTACAAAGAAAACTGAGGCATAATGATATAAAGAGAGAGCACTGATGGTTGGAGTTTTGAAGATAATTAAAGTATAATCAGATAAAAAAGGGAATAAAACATGATGCTAGTTTGGTACTGCTTCTGTATACATCACCTTTAAATCCATATCTAGATGAAATACAGTTTTGGCCAACAAATTGCAGGAAGGACATTGAAGTCTAAAGTTTTTTACCTTCACACCCCTGATCTCCCTCCCCCCGGCAGGTTGGATAAAATCTCCAGTAGCTTATCCGCTATTTCCACCTGAATGTCCAATATATTTCAAGACTGAACTCTTGATCTTTATCCTCATTCATCCAGTCCTCTCATCCATGTTTCCATTACCATCAATAACACATCCATTACCATCAATAACACATCCATCTACCCTGTCCCTCAAACCCGCTTCCTGGGTGTCACCGACTCAGCACTCTCCTTCACCTCCACATCCAGAATGTCTCTAAGTCATGCCACTTCTATTTATGCAACATCGCCAAAATGTGTCCCAACCTAACCCCCAGCACTGCTAAACTGGTTCATGCTCTGGTCATCTCCCATCTAGACTACTGCAACACTAACCTTTCCGGACTTCCTGAGAACAGACTCTCTGACCTCTGCAATCCATTATAATCCTCTTTAGTTGCCCACTTTGCATGCTCCTTCACTGGTTCCCTTTCCCATTCAGAATGAAATTTAAACTTCCTTGCCTAGCATACAAATCAATTCATCATACCTTACCTTCATACATCTTGTATCTCGTCCAAGATACTCTCCAACCCACTTTCTCTTCCTCTCCAACACTCTTTGGATATCCCCCCCCCCCACATCAATTGCTCTCTCGCGAGCCTCCAGGACTTTTCCAGAGCAGCTCCTACTTTGTAGAACTCCCTCCCCCATCAGGCTCACCCCCTCATTGAATGAGGCTCACTCATTCAAGTAGGTCTTAATGACCCATGTGTTTGCCGTCGCTTACCTGCTATCTACATCGTTGTAATCCCCTCCCTTGGACTTACACCCTTTTCCACCACCTTAGATTGTTAGCCTGTTTGGCAGGGCCCTCTTCCCTGTGTGCTCTTCTCCACCACCATATGGACTCACTGACTTTTTCTTCTATAGTTGTCCATACCTTACAATCTAGGCACCAATCTGTTGAAGTTGGTGGTTTCTGTGCTCAGTGCTGAGCGCCGAAAATACATGCCGCCATAGCAGTAATGTTATTCTGCATGGGGTGCGTAAGGGTAATACGGGGACTTCATATTCCTTCTCCCTCCGAGGTGCTACAACTCGAGTAGGAATAGTGTTTAGGTTCATTAAAATCTCTTGCTGTCCAAACAGCAGGTAGGTATAGGGACAGGGCACAGAGTCTGAGAAATGTTTTGCTGCTCCTTATATTATGCAGCTATACAGCATAGCAAGACTGGTTAACCAACAAGCTTGGCTAATTTACATTTTTTCTTGGCAGGTACTGTAAACCTTTTTCTGTGTCTGAGTTTAAACAGCATATTATCTATTTGTCTGCAGCCTTTTGAAAGCTAATATTCTTTTCTCTCATAAGTGCAATGCAACATCCCATCAGCCCTTGTGTTCTATTCCATAAAATGTCACAGCAAGACCCTGCTCTATGTTATGTTATGTTTCCCTGTAACAATTTTACTGAGCCATTAGTCTTAGCAGCAAGTTAAATATAGCTGAGAAAAGCATGATTTAGGGAAATAAAAGACTTCCTTTATAATAAATTCACAATCCCATGGGGCATATTAACAAATAGAAGGTGATCGAGGAAATAAGGTTTGAATCTGGTGGCTTGTCGGTTGTATAAAAGTACTGTATAAAGTCTTATCTGTGACAGTGTTTTGCTTACATACTGGAATAACATTGTATTTCTTCTGAATAAAAAATACCTTCCTGCCCATTGTTTGGACAGACATTTCTTATTACAACAACAGAATGTACTTTTGCCATCTGAATTTATTATAGCAGGCCTTGAACTTATCCTTACATGTAACTGTTTTAGGTTTGAGAATGATTGGTTTAGACAGTGTAGGGGAACAGCGATGGGTAGTTCGGCCGCTCCGGCCTATGCCAACCTATTTGTTGGATATTTGGAGGAGACACTAGTGTTCAGATCGTGTATGTACCAAGCCCACGTGGTTATGTGGGTGAGGTACATTGACGACGTGTTTGTGTTGTGGAGGGGGGGTCGTGCTGACCTCCTTAACTTCATTGAATTTTTGAACTCACTTTTTGTCGGCATTGTTTTCAACCCAGAAATCTCTGACAGCACTGTACCTTTTTTAGATGTCATGGTCTCTAAGACTATGTCTGGTTTGAGTACCACATTGTATAGAAAGCCGACTGACCGGAACACCCTGCTAATGTACAATAGTGCCCACCCTAGCCATTTGATGAATGGGTTGCCTGTTTCACAGTTCCTTAGAGTACTCAGAATCTGCTCAGATGTACTTGATGCAGAGAATGAAGTGAATAAAATGAAGATCAGATTCACTGAGAGAGGATACCCTGAACATATCTTACAGGGGGCAATCATTAAGGCATATGCTATTTTCCAGGGCACAATGTCTAAACAGGTTAAGAACAGCATTCCTTTTGTACAGGACTTTAGTCCAATGTCCACCAGTGTGAGAAGATCGGTTGAGAAGAACTTGTCTATTTTACAATCAGATAAAAATATAAATCCAGCACTTAGAGAAAGACCCTTGTTTTCCTATAGGTCAAGTAGGAACATTAGAGACATTTTGGTACAGGCGGATCCATGTGAAAAATATAACAGACAGCAACATGTATTTTCTACAAAGAAGGGATGCTACAGATGTTGCAACTGTAATGTGTGCAACTCTCTTATCACAGGTCCTTCCTTTGTGCACCCTAGATCCGGCAAAAGGTTCTTCATGAATGAATACTATAACTGCAACACTGAACATTGTGTTTATTTACTGAAGTGCCCGTGTGGCTTGGGCTATGTTGGCAAGACGACTGGGGCCTTTAAGGTCAGATTCCAACGACATAGGAGTGACATTCGGGTTGCAATTAAGGCGAAAATGGAGGGGAAACCTCTTGACTCTACTAAACCTGTGGCAGTTCATTTCGTGGAAATGGGTCACCGAGTTAGCGAATTAAGGGGTCTTGTTATTGATCGTGTAAGGAAACCCAGGAGAGGAGGTGATTGGGACAAACTCTTGTTACAGAAAGAAACATTCTGGATTTATACCATGGATACAGTTGCACCTAGGGGACTCAACCAGTTTAATTCCTTTGCTTGTTTTTTGAATGAAAGATAATGCTTCTCTCTACTGCTTGATTGACTATTGTCATGTCTTTCTGAGATATGCTTTTTGTGTCTTCTTTGATATATGTCTTTTATGATATAGGATGTAGATCCCATTATGATGTCTGTATAATATGCAACTGCACTGTTTTGTTTTGCAGGTCCCCCAGGAGCTACCCTTCCCTTGGTTTTCCTATTTTATCCTTTTCCATTTCCTTTCCCCACCCCGTCCCCCCTTCTTTCCCTGTTTTTCCTCCCATATTTTTCCTTTCTATACCTGTCTCCCTTCTACCCATTTCATTAGTAGTGGATATGGGGGTGTGGTCTGAATTGTTACTGTCCCTCGCCAAGAATTGTGTCCTTATCTGTAATGACACCCTTGCATAATTTATGACCTGAGGGTTGTCATCACGGATGTCCTTCCCGGATAATCCTTGTGCTGCAATATTTTTATCACGGCGAATTTCATTTTTATATGCTGCCCTTTGTATACTCTATGCCCTGAGGGTTGTCCTTTCCGGATAATCCTTGTGCTGCAATATTTATTTTTTAAGCGCTGCCCATCGCGTGTGCGCGTAACCATGGTTACGCGTCCCCCGGCTCGTTGTTCTCTAGTGATGACGTGACTTCGGGCATGCGTAGTGGCGTCCCGGCTGCTGGATCCCACGCACATTCGTTGTACACTCCTCTTCCTGGCCAGCGGTTCACTGGCACCTGCGGTAATCTTCTACGTCAGGAGCTTTGTGATTGGCCAGATGCAGCTGAACATGCCGGAAGTACGCAATGTTAACTCCGGCCGCTCGTGGTTGTTATACCGTTGAGGTGGGCAGCACAGGTGACCTTCGGTGGCGGGAATGGACGGCCAATCAATTTGAATATATTGGTGAGTGACAGTATTGCCTTGCATTATGTTTAGGACTTTTTCATGCTATTTAGCAAAAGTTTGCTATGAGACCCATTTGTGGGCATTATATACATGATGAGCACAGTTGTTCAGCTTGTGTCTTATGTGTATTATTAGCATGGATCGCCCCATACAGTACATGTTTACAATCTAATGAGTGGGCGTGTTTTCAGCTACAGTGGGTTGACCTGTTTTAATCTCTTGTATGTATTTAATGTGGTGTGCACTGTTCAGTAAAATGTTTGTCTGCACTTATCTGAAGAAGGGGACCTCTTGTGGCCCCGAAACAATTGTCATACTTTGTGTTGACACATTATGGTGAAATAAAAACTACCTTGTGGCTCTTTGGAGAAGCTGGTGTGCGAACCTATCCTTGAACTCATTGTTTGGACAGGGTTCAAAGGGACAGTGGGGCGAATAGATGATCTATTTTTAAGGAATTTATTGAAGTCTGTGTAGTTGATATCCATTCATTTCCTGTTCTCTGTGACACTTATTTCAAACAGTCAGAGACAGAAATCATATCCCTTCCGCACTGACCAACAAACATTTTGTTTCTCATGTGTATACCGGGCAGCATGGTGGTGTAGTGGTTAGCACGCTCGCCTTGCAGCGCTGGGTTCTCAGGTTCGCATCCCAGCCAAGACACTATCTGCCAGGAGTTTGTATGTTCTTCCCGTGTCTGTGTAGGTTTCCTCCAGGCACTCCGGTTTCCTCCCACATCCAGAAAAACATCCAGATAAGTTAATTGTCTTCCCCCTAAAATGGCCCTAGACTACAATGCATACACTACATGATATATACTTAGACATATGACTATGGTAGGGATTAGCTTGTGAGCCCCTCTGTGGGACAGTTAAGTGACAAGACAATATATACTTTGTACAGCGCTGTGGAAGATGTTGACGCTATAAATACTAAATAATAATAGTTATGTGTCTGTTGGTGAGATTTTCCTCTCTTCCTGTATTGAGTAACCCAGTTACCTAGACAGCCATAAAATCAGTGGAGTAAGAATAGGTATTGCAGAGTTTGCAATTACAATCAGGTGCAGGGACTTGCCTAGGGCCCTGTATCAGCCACTCCTTCCACTCTCCCAGGGGCATAATTAGGGGGAGAAGCCCCTGCGACTGCTGGGGGGCCCAAAGGTGTGTAGGTGTGGGGGGGGGGGGAGGAGGACACTACTAACCTACACTTTCTCTGATACTCCAGATCAGGGGGTTTTGTGGCTACACATGCTAAGGGTGTGTAGGCCCTATACATGTACTGCAGACATAGGTTTCCTGGAGTTATCTTACTAATATTATAAATAACAAAAGTTTGCTTTCTTAAAACAGAAAGTATTTGCGATAACTCAGGTTGGAGTGAGCTCTGAGATGTCTCCCAGTGCATCACTGCTGAAATATGCAAATCAACCATTGTCGTCCTTAGAAGCTAAACACACCTCCAGATCCGCTGGAATGCAATAATGTGTCAGCTAATGTGATGTGCCACCTCATATTATAAATGTGAAAGTTTGGATGTTTGTTACTCAATCACGCAACAATGGCTGAACGGCTTTGAAATTTGACACGCACATAGTACATTACCTGGAATAAAGTATAGGATACTTTTTATCTCCATAACCAAAAAGTAGGCGGAGCCAAAGACAAATTTCAAATAGGAACATGTAAACTGCCGCCATTCTTACACTGTTAATGGCAGGGTTCTCAAACTTTGCACAGTTGGTCACTGGGTGACTGGGATTAATATTCAGATAAGTGGGTAGGGTCCAGTGGCATAGCTAGGGTACTTGACACCCGGTGCTAATTATTTGCAGCTCTCCTGCTTAGCATCTCATCACCATGGTAACTCCGGCCTGCTCCTCTCACGTCTGTGCGAACGGAAGTATCTGGTGACAGGAGCTGATGCGGCCGATCGGCGAGGTTCTGCACTGAATTGGATTTGGGCCACGTGAGTATAGCAGAAAGGGGGCCACGGATGCTGACAGTAGTGAGGGGCCACGGCAGGAGGCCTGGCGGCACCCCTGTAAGGCTGGGTACCTGGTGCGGTCCGCTCTTGCCGCCCGACGCTAGGATCGCCACTGGTGATACAAAAGCCAATCAAAATTCACTTATTGATTTTCAAGGGGCATATTTCATAGCTGCCATTCTTGCACTTTTAATGGCAAAGTCCTCAAACCTGGTACAGTTGGTCATTCGGTGACTGGGGTTCAAATTCAGAAAAGGGAGTGGAGCCACAAACAGCCAATCAGATTTGTTTCATTTCAATGCAAATTATTGATGCCGAAGACTTTAAAGCTAACAAACTTGGTCATTGAGCAATTTAGTAATTGCGTGTTAGGGTTAGAAAAGGTGGGTGCAGCCAACAGCAGCCAAATACATACCTAGGCATCGCCGGGTCATCAGTGGGCAGAGACAAATGCAAATGTCACTGGGAAACTGTAAACTGCAGCCATTGTTACATTGTTAATGGTAGGGTTCTCAAACTTCACACAGTTGGTCACTGGGTGACTGGGACTAATATTCAGAAAAGTGGGTGGAGCCTACAAAAGCCGATCAAAATTCACTTATTGCTTCTCAAGGCAGGGGAATATTTAATTGCTGCCATTCTTGCACTGTTAATTGCACAAGCCTCAAACTTGGTACAGTTGGTCATCGGGTGACTGGGATTCAAATTTAGGAAAAGCGGTGGACCTACAGCCAATCAGATTTGCATCATTTCAATGCAAATTACTGATGCCAAAGACCACAAAGATCACAAATTAGGTAATTGAGTGTTTGAAAAAGTGGGCGGAGCCAACACCAGCCAAATACATACCCAGGCAACGCCGGGCATTAGCTAGTACAATGAATCAGAGCAGGGACAAGGTCCTCCAGCACCCAAAGCTGAGGCACCAAAGTGCGCCCCTCCATCCCTCCCACCCCAGCCGTCACACACTGATTGCTATTAGACTAAGAGGGCCACAGGGCCCACAACCTCCCCAACACCTTAATATCTAGTTATCTGGCTTGCAGTCACTGCCATGTATCCCCTTTTCTTATTTCTTTCTGCTTCATACACAATTAGGAATGACAACTAAATGAATTGTGCGCCCCCTCCTACAGTGCACCCTGAGGCTGGAGCCTCTCCAGCCTATGCCTCGGCCCGGCCCTGCAATGAATTACCTGACTACAGCTAGGTTTGCAGTGCATGCTCTGCGACAGTGGTCCAGTTGTCGGCCAGATTTCTTAACATAATGGCAATGGATCCCCTGTGCACTGAAAATCCATGCAACCGTGTGTTGCTTGCTACAATGGATGCATTGCTATTACATTTGGTGACACATCTGGCCGGCCGCTGATTTGCTGACGCAGTGCATTCACTGTGAAGCTAGCCCAACCACATGCTTGTTTCAGGTCTATGATTTAGACACCACTGAAGTCAAGGATCAGCAGGACAGCCAGGCAATGGGCATTGTTTAAAGGGAAACAAATGGCAACCCCACATTTCTCTCATTGGAGAGCAACATCAACTCTCTCCCAATCTTTGGATTATGTGAAGGCAGCAGCATCCATATCTTTCCAGAACACACTGCCTCTCATAAGGCACTAAGGGGTGCGGTGTCTATTACTTTAGAAGCAGCCCCTGCGACAAAAGGGGGAAAAGGAAGGAATACAGTGGTGGTCACATGACATGACAATTACTAATGGTAATTAAGATATGGATTTTTTTTTTCAATTGTCAACTTTATTAACTAGGGCATAGATTTCAATAGCCCGGCTCTGTGCATACAATCAGCTGCTCAATCTCCTCTATCGGCAAAGTCATCTCCTCCCTGGGTTTCAAATACCACCTATATGCCGATGATACCCAAATCTATCTCCACACCCCAACTCTCTCCCCCTCCACCATGGACAAGGTCTCCTCCTGCCTCTCAACCATCTCTCCTCCTGGATATCAGCTAGGTTTCTGAAGCTTAACATGGATAAAACCGAGCTCATAATTTTCCCGCCCCGCGCTGCACCACCCTTCCCAGATATTCACGTCACTATCAACAGCATTACCATTTACCCTACCTCCCAGGCCGCTGCCTGGGCGTCACCCTAGACTCTGATCTCTCTTTCAACCCCCACATCCAAAATGTTACCAGAGCCTGCAATTTCCACCTTCGCAACATCTCCAAGATCCGCTCCTTTCTGACCCCAGACACTACTAAGCTTCATATCCATGCCCTCATCATCTCCCGCCTTGACTACTGCAATACCCTACAATCTGACCTCCCCTTGAAACACATTGTACCCCTTCAATCAGTCATAAGTGCAGTAGCTAGACTCATCCATCTTTCCCACCACTCTGCTTCCACTTCTCCCGTACAAATCTGTGCACAAGACCTGCCCAATCTACATTTCTGAGCTTGTCAACAGATATATACCTGCCTGCCCCCTCCGGTCCTCCAATGATCTCCGCCTGACCTCCATATGCATTTCTCAATCCCATGCACGCCTACAAGACTTCTCAAGAGCTGCCCCCACCCTATGAAACTCCCTTCCACTCCCCCCCCAGGCTCGCTCCTTCCTTCAACACCTACAAGCAAGCCCTCAAAACACCTGGCCTACCCCACATCTATCACACTCTAACTCTCAGTCAACCACCTTTTCCACAACCCTACCTTATGTGTCCCTCCCCCACCCTTTAGATTGAAAGCCTTTTTTTTTACATCAGCACTCTTGAGCATTATAACAGTGGCAACACTAATTAATATAAGAATTACATTGCAAATACCATTTACATGGTCATTAAAATTATAACCGTTTTTGATATGCACCTTGTCAACTATCACCACCTCCAGATGCCTTCAGCTAAATTCAGCAAAAGAAAGACTTATTCTATGAACTTGGTAATATTTTGTACAGAGGCCTACAGGTGCTTGTGAGCAACTATACATACTGTACATACTCCTGAACTTCTCTATACTTCTCATTTGTTTGTTTCTCAGATAGGTACAAAGTCGAAACACATTTAAAGGGAACCTGAAGTGAGAGTAATATGGAGGCTGACATATTTATTTAATTTTAAACAATTCCAGTTGCCTGGTGATCCTCTGCCTCTAGCCATAGACCCTGAACAAGCATGCAGATCAGATGTTTCTGGCAAAAATATGACAAGATTAGCTACATACTTGTTTCAAGTGTGTGATTTAGACACTACTGATGCCAGAATGGTCAGCAGGACTGCCAGGCGACTGGTATCATTTAAAAGGAAATAAATATGGCAGCTTCCATATACCCCTCACTTAAAGAGACTCTGAGGTCTCTTTTTTCCCTGCTTTTGTCATATAATCCTGTTCAGGATGAATGCCCCTGTGAAATCGCCGCATCCCCGCAGCAGATGGGTGATTTATTACACAGGATTAGCCCTGCAGAGCTCCGTGGCACTCAGGGCTTCACTTCCTCAATGAGGCAGAGCTTTGAGCTGTAGCTCTGCCTCCTCTGCAATCAATCTCTGTGGATCTCCGCCTTCTCTCAGCCCCTCTCAGTCTTCTTTCACTGAGAGGGGCGGGAAGGAGGCGGAGATTCACAGAGATTGATTGCGGAGAGGCTGAGCTACAGCTCAAAGTTCAGCCTCTCCAGGAAGAGAAGCTCTGCGTGTCAGGGCAGCACAATCTGCGACCAGCAAAGTCGTAGAACTTTGCTGGTCTGAAACACAGCAATAAATCACCCATCTGCCGCGGGGATGCGGCAATTTCACTGGGGCATTCATGCTGAACAGGATTATATGAGAAAAATGGAAAAAAAAGAGACTTCAGAGTCTCTTTAAGGTTCCCTTTAAGCATCACATGGCGTTTCTGACTATATGGCCCCTCTCAACAGAAGTGATAATTAATTAATTTCAAATTGCAATGCAGGTTGCAGTTGGACCAATCAAACACACAAGGTTGCTGTTTTTAACTGGTCCAGTATCAGGCTAATTACAAAATGCAACACAATTTGCATTACTTGGAAAAATTCGCATCAAATTGATTATCACTAATTTTCCCTCATAAAATCCCTGAATAGTGCATTATTTGCCTATTTTCCCACATTTAGGATGCCACTTTCTTGATATTTGGATTCATTTTTCCTCTCCTTTCAAGCATATTATAACGAGATGACTTGCCAAGGCTTCTAAAGGAATTGCAGTGATAGTAAGGGGCCTTTCACACATAGTCAATTCCATTGTGTTGCAAAGCAGTGTACATGCAATTAACATTCTCAATGCATGCATATGAGTCCTCTCATACAGCAGGCCTGTAATCCACATCCTCTCATACAGGCCTGTCCTCCCATATAGGCTTGTGCCCTGCACTAGTGTACTGCATTGCCTATTTTTCTGGACAGCAGAGTGCACAGCCATTCATCAAATAGTCAACATGCCACTGCACCAGAATGCAACAGACTACACAAGAGCCGTGAGTGTAGTCATGAATGCATGAGTTTGCAGCACATATGTGATATAAGCAATAGCCACTACATTTCCATTTCCCCACTAACATAGATACCAACTTATAGCTGGAGATGTCGCAAACTTTCGACTTTGAAAACTCGAACACTCAAAAACGTTTGCGAACCTGCAAACTTTCGAACCTCCATAGACTTCAATGGGCAGGCGAACCTTCAAAACTATAAACACTAGTTGTGGGAAAAGTGATGGAAAAGATGTTTCAAGGGGTCTAACACCTGGAGGGGGGCATGGGGGAGTGGGATAGATGCCAAAAGTCACGGGGAAAAATCCGGATTTTACGCACAGCAGGTTTTAAGGGCAGAAATCACATTTTATTGTTAAATTGGAGGCCTAAAGTGCTTTAAAACATCTTGCATGTGTATATGTTATGGCCAAAACCAGAAATTGGCCAATTCTAGAATTGGCCGGCCGTTTCTAGAACTGGCCGATTTGACATCGGCCAAAGTCCAAAATGCTGGGAATTTCTGACATTGGCCGGCCAGTTCTAGAAATGGCCAAAGTCAGTCGGCCAAAGTCCAAAACGAACAAATCCTAGAACATCCCGGGTCCTGTCCAGCACCATGAATGGCACTCGGAACTTCCTCTCTGCTCTGAAAGTGATACAAATCCTGCAATAAATCTGCAGGGTGTCTTCATCCTGCTTTCTTGGGAGCAAATTTTTAACATCCTGTGCTTTTAAATTAACTGCTCTGCTGTGGCAGTCACACAGGGTAGAGATCAAACTACAATGGTGATTAGTCACAGATGAGGGGGGGGGGGATGCATGGCCGGGGGGCGCTTTGCATGGCTGGGTGCTTTGCATGGCGGGGGGGGGGGGGGTCTTTGCTGGCTGCTTTGCATAGCTGGGGGTGCTTTGCTGGGCACTATGCATGGCTGGGGGGTCTTTGCTGGGGGGCTCTGCATGGCTGGAAATGCTTTGCTGTGCATGGCTGGGGGGGGGGGGCTGTGCATGGCTGGGGGGGGGGCTCTGCATGGCTGGAGGGGGGGGTTTGCATGGCTGGGGGGGGTCTTTTCTGGCTGCTTTGCATAGCTGGGGGTGCTTTGCTGGGCACTATGCATGGCTGGGGGGTCTTTGCTGGGGGGCTCTACATGGCTGGAAATGCTTTGCTGTGCATGGCTGGGGGGGGGGGGGGCTCTGCATGGCTGGAGGGGGGGTCTTTTCTGGCTGCTTTGCATAGCTGGGGGTGCTTTGCTGGGCACTATGCATGGCTGGGGGGTCTTTGCTGGGGGGCTCTGCATGGCTGGAAATGCTTTGCTGTGCATGGCTGGGGGGGGGGGGGGGGCTTTGCTGGGGGGGCTCTGCATGGCTGGAGGGGTGCTGGGTGCCTTTTAAGCTGGGGTGCTTTGCTGGGCTGGAGTCTGCTGCGTTACTCTGACCTCCGAGCAGGGCAATCAGAGAGGCGGATGGAGGCAGCGCGCACGCTACTCGCCCGGACTTTATACACTTCATATGCGGAAGTGTTCAATGATGTCACTTCTGCAATGAAGTGTTTGCGTCCTGCGGGTCGCGTGAGCTGCCACTCTCCGCCTCTCAGATTGCCCTGATCAGAGGTTTGAGTAGCGGCAGCGGGGGGGAGGAGCGATGAGCGGACTTCCTGGGGAGATGAGAGCAGCTGGCTGGCGGCGGGGAGCGGTAAGCAAATCTTCGGGACTTGGCCGGCCACGTTAAGTTACAACGCGTTCTGGCCGGCCAAAGTCCGATATGCATGCCCGTTCCGCACATTGGCTGCAGAAGCCGGCCACTTCGCATTCTGACCGGCCAGAACCCGAAGTGGCCAGACTTCGGGTTCTGGCCGTAACATATACATCAATCAGGTAGTGTAATTAGTGTACTGCTTCACGAGACCAAACTCACTGTGTAACGCACCGCAAACAGCTGTTTGTGTAGTGACGGCCATGCTGGACTGGCGCACACCATGGCGAGAGTGCAGGCGATGGTGGTTTTCAAGCCCATATGGTTGGGCTGAGGTAGCTGAATGACAGAACAACAGTGACTGAGTGTCCAGCTGATCGAATTTGGTCTGTCCACAATGAAGTAACGACCTTATTATCTAACTTCTTGGGTCAGCTGTGCCCCCCAACCCCAACACACTAATTTAGCCGGTCATTCATTGCTTCATTGTTATACACAAGCCCCTTCACCGCGGCAAGGTAATGATCACGAAGGGGAATTGACACATGCACATGCCTTTTGTTTTGTTGTTGCAGCTGCAGTGAAGCCAGAAAAATTAGGCAGGCATGTACACGCAGTAGAAAAATTATTATAGCGGCCGCTGCTAGCAGTGGCCTTAAAATATTCAGGAATCCACCTGGAGTCCTGGACCCTGTTGGTGGTGGCGGAGAAGGCAGTCAAGCAGCCTGCAGGCAGAGATGCTGTGTGGGGACCGACTTAGTCCTGGGGCAGGCAGTCACATGGCGTGCAGGCAGAGTGTGGGACTGACTTTGTCTTCAGGCAGGCAGTAGCCCTCTGAGATCCATGCCTCATTCATTTTGATAAAGGTGAAGTACTGAACACTTTTGTGACCTAGGCAACTTCTCTTCTCACTGACCATGCCTCCAACTGCACTGAAGGTCCTTTCTAACAGGACGTTTGAGGCAGGGTAAGACAGAAGTTGGATGGCAAATTGTGAGTTTGTGACAGCTCTGGCCACAGGTCAAGCCTGCGCACTCAGTAGTTCAGGGGTTCATCGCTGCTCACAGTGTCTACATCCGCACTTAAGGCCAGGTAGTCGGCTACCTGCCGGTCGAGGCGCTGGTGGAGGGTGGATCCGTAGTGGCTAAGGCGAGGCGTTGGACTAAAGAATGTCCGCATGTCCGACATTACCATGAGATCACTAGAGCGTCCTGTCCTTGCCTGCGTGGACATGGGAGGAGGAGAAAGATTACTGGCAGTGGCACCTTTATTCCGTTGTGCTGTGACATCACCCTTAAACGCACTGAAAAGCATAGTTGTCAGCTTGTTCTGCAAGTGCTGCATCATTTCTGCCTTCTGGTGATTTGTAAACCTCTCTGCCACTTTGTGCTTATACCGAGGGTCTAGTAGTGTTGCCACCCAGTAATGGTCATTCCCCTTAAGTTTTTTTATACGGGGGTCGCTCAACAGGCTGGACAGCATGAAAAACCCCATCTGCACAAAGTCGGATGCTACCGTACTAGCCATCTCACCTTGCTCTTCCTCAGTGATCTCAGGTAAGTTCTCCTCCTCCCCCAGCCATGAACAATACCACTGGAAAGGTGAGAAGCACAAGCCTCCTGCGATGCCTGTTGCGGTTGTTCTTCCACCTCCTCCTCAAAAAAAACTCCTTTTCCCCACACGACTCCTCCTCCATCTCCCCCCTCCTTTGTGATGCCACAGGTGTTGATGATGCCGCAGGTGATGTTTCCAAAAACTCTTCCTCCTCCTCCTGTTCCTGGTTACACTCCTCTACAGCTTGAGCCCCCACTCTACGCACGGCACACTCCAGGAAGAAAGCGTATGGGATCAAGTCGTCAAACATCAGGAGCATTGAATACCAGCAAGTCGGGCTATCGCAAATCAAATGCCTCACTGGCAAGTTGTTTCTCCTCTGAATATCGGCCAAGTGCGCCATGGCCGTGTAGGACTGACTGAAATGCCCACATACCTTCCTGGACTGCTTCAGGACCTCCTGTAAGCCTGGGTACTTACACACAAATCTTTGTATTATGAGATTGAGCACATGTGCCATGCAGGGTACATGTGTTAACTTTCTCAAACTTGAAGCCGAAAAGAGATTGCTGCCATTGTCACACACCACGTTGCCGATCTCCAGTTGGTGCGGGGTCAGCCACTGATCCATCTGTTTGTTCAGAGCAGCCAGGAGAGCTGCTCCAGTGTGCCTCTGGGCTTTGAGACAAGACATCTCCAAGATGGTGTGACACCATCGTACCTGACATGCAGCATAGGCCCTGGGGAGCTGGGGGTGTGTAGTTGGAGAGCATGTAGCAGGAGGAGTAGGAGGAGAAGGAGAGGTGGCAGCAGGCCTGCCTGAAGCCCCGGAGCTGTCACCACAAGGTCCACTGCACAGCCACGTACTCCCTGCTTGCCCAGCGGTCACCAGGTTGACCCAATGTGCCGTATAAGTAATGTACCTGCCCTGACTGTGCTTGGCAGACCAGGCATCCATGGTCAGATGGACCCTTGACCCAACGCTGTGTGCCAGAGAAGACACCACTAGCCTTTCTACATCACGGCACAGTTTGGGTATCGCCTTTTGAGAAAAGTAATTGCGGCCTGGTATCTTCCACTGCGGTGTCTCAACGGCCACACATTTTCGGAAGTCCTCAGAGTCCACCAGCCGGTATGGTAACAGCTGGCGAGATAACAGTTCTGCCAAGCCAGCTGTCAGACGCCGGGCAAGGGGGTGACTGGCAGACATTGGCATCTTCCGCTCAAAGATTTCCTTCACGGACACCTGGCTGCTGCTGTGGGCAAAGGAGCAGGAAGCGCTCAAGGTGAGAGGCGGAGTAGAGGAGGGTGGCTGTGAAGGTGCAAGGGATAAAGTGGCTGAAGATGATGCTGCACCTAAGGGAGGAAGAGGAGGTGGAGGGTGGCTTTGCCTTTGTTTGCTGCTTTTTCTCAGGTGGTCTTCCCATTGCCATATGTGCTTTTTCTCCATGTGTCTTCGTAAGGCAGTTGTCCCTACACGGGTCTTGGTCTTTCCTCGACTCAATTATGATCGCAGATAGTACAGAAGGCATTGATCTCATCTGAGGCAGACACACACAAAAAAACTAAACACCCCTGAGCCCTGGAATGATGGCACTTTGGTGGTGGCATCAGCAGCTGACCTTGAAGAGCATGTTGGCTTGCTGTCCATAGGTGGCGATACATGCCACCGGACACTGCCACCAGCTGTTTCCGATGATGACGAGCTCCCCCTGCTTCTTTCAGCAACTCATCTCCTCCTACTCCTCTCCTCTCTGACTCCCCCTCTGAACTGTCCCCCTGGTCATCTTGTCTATTAGGATCCCACGTGGCATCCATGGCAGTATCATCATAATCATCCTCCAAAGCTTTGCTTGTATCAGACACCTCCAAAACTGCACCAACAACAGGTACTTCATCATCCTCCTCACACCTTACGTCCATACTGGCGTAACTCAGACATATGGGGTGGTGGTGTAACATACTTAGAGCCGTCATCTTGTAACAAGAATGGCTGTGAATCAGTTAATTCCCCACCAAATAACTCCTGCAAAGGGTCAAATGGAGCAGATGTGGTGCTAGTAGTAGCAGTCGTGGCTGTGGAGGAAGATATGTCACGGTTCCGTGCGGAAGCTGAGAAAGATTAGGTGTTAAATAGTCAACTATGTCCTGGAAATCTTGGGAGTTAATGGCACGTGCCTTCTTCTGAACACTGTACTTTGGTGCAGGGCCGCACAAAATCACGCCACCTCGACCTCGAACAGACCTGCTGGGTGGCCTGCCTCTGGCTCTGCCTGTTGTTTTGTCCATATTGGGAGGATGAAGTGAAAGGTATGCACTGACTTGACTAATACAATGTGCGGTTACACAGGTGCAGTGAAAAGGTTGCAGTGACTGCTGGTACAACAATGTGTGGTTACACAGGTGCAGTGAAAACATTGCAGTGACTGCTGGTACAACAATGTGCGGTTACACAGGTGCAGTGAACAGGTGACTGCTGGTACAACAATGTGCAGTTACACAGGTGCAGTGAACAGGTTGCAGTGACTGCTGGTACAACAATGTGTGGTTACACAGGTGCAGTGAACAGGTTGCAGTGACTGCTGGTACAACAATGTGTGGTTACGCAGGTTCAGTGAACAGGTTGGAGTGACTGCTGGTACAACAATGTGCGGTTATAAGAGAGAAAACCAAGAGCCCAATATGGTGCAGTATGTTAAGATGATTGATCAAATGGTTAAGTGAGAGAAATTATACTCACAAACATGGGTTACCATTCAGGCAACCACTATAACGGCAGGTGAGGAGATTAGGCCTTCTTACTCAGGGCTAAGAAGTCGCTCTCTGTAGAAAAGAACCAAGATAGGGGGTAGCACTCCCCTCCACCAGGAGTGGACACAGTATATTTGAATGTGGAACAGAGGCGTCAGCAGGATAAAAATTCATAAAACCTTTAAAAATGCTTGGAGGAAGTGGTGGGCTTGCCTCCCAAAAGCAGACAAGAGATCCTGTTCTCATATAAATAATCACATTTATTATTATACGGTACCCCAAACAAAAATGCAATGCGTTTCGCAGGTCAAGCCTGCTTCATCAGGCAAAAATGGGGACAACTGTAGACAAAGACAAAAACAATAAACAGTAATGGCTACAATGAGGAGGGCTATACAGTTACTGCAGAGTGACAGTTGCTAACTAAAACAGTACTAATAACATTCAGAACATGGAAGTACATGAGTAATATGTCATTTAAGGAAAATTTCTTATTGGAGGATATGTGTGTATAGGGTGGGCATGGGTGGGGGGGAATAAAGGGAGTGGGGGGGGGAAGGGAAAGAGGGAGGGGGGAAAATAAAGGGGGCAATTTGGGCACAGGAGGGTATAAGTTACATTGGTGTGGGGGTATTGTATGATAAAAAAAAGGGTAGCAAACAGGAGAGGTGATTGTTATAAAAGGACCTGGATGGAGTATATGTTTGCAAAATAACACATAAGGTGAGCACATATTACAATGGTGCGGGGGTATTGTATGATGGCAAAGTTAGCAGGCGGGGGAAGTAACTGTTATAAAAGGACCTGGATAGAGTATATATTAGCCAAGCAATACATGAGAAAAAAATAGTATAAAATGACAGATTCTGATGTGTGAGGAGGAGCAGCACTTACCAGGAGATCTGTAGTAACGGATTTAGCACCTCAGTGTTGTGCTGAAGGCGCCCAATCTCTTTTAAATGTGTGGAATTGGAGGGAGATGCCGATGGGAGGCGTGGGAGAGTCAGAATGGGCGGGGTTGTCGTCAAGAGAATGGGCCAGGTGGCCAATGGATTATTGCCATGTGTGGTACTGGTGGCCAATGTGGAGCTTCCACGTATTTGATGAAACCGCTGGTGTTATCGGCGTATAGATGTAGGCGGAGTGGACAGGGGTGATGTCAGCGGATTGAGAACCAATTCCGCTGCGAGTGGGCGTGTTTGTGGTGCGGCCTGGATGCCACACCACGTGGATGCGTGCAGTGCGCAAGAGTGAAATCTCATTTTATACTATTTTTTCTCATGTATTGCTTGGCTAATGTATACTCTATCCAGGTCCTTTTATAACAGTTACTTCCCCCGCCTGCTAACTTTGCCATCATACAATACCCCCGCACCATTGTAATATGTGCTCACCTTATGTGTTATTTTGCAAACATATACTCCATCCAGGTCTTTTTATAACAATCACCTCTCCTGTTTGCTACCCTTGCTACCCTTTTTTTATCATACAATACCCCCACACTAATGTAACTTATACCCTCCTGTGCCCAAATTGCCCCCTTTATTTTCCCCCCTCCCTCTTTCCCTTCCCCCCCCACTCCCTTTATTCCCCCCCACCCATGCCCACCCTATACACACATATCCTCCAATAAGAAATGTTCCTTAAATGACATATTACTCATGTACTTCCATGTTCTGAATGTTATTAGTACTGTTTTAGTTAGCAACTTTCACTCAGTAACTGTATAGCCCTCCTCATTGTAGCCATTACTGTTTATTGTTTTTGTTTTTGTGTACAGTTGTCCCCATTTTTGCCTGATGAAGCAGGCTTGACCTGCAAAACGCGTTGCATTTTTGTTTTGGGTACCGTATAATAATAAATGTGATTATTTATATGAGAACAGGATCTCTTGTCTGTTTTTGGGAGGCAAGCCCACCACTTCCTCCAAGCATTTTTAAAGGTTTTATGAATTTTTATCCTTCTGGTGCCTCTGTTCCACATTCAAAAACAATGTGCGGTTACACAGGTGCAGTGAACAGGTGACTGCTGGTACAACAATGTGCAGTTACACAGGTGCAGTGAACAGGTTGCAGTGACTGCTGGTACAACAATGTGTGGTTACACAGGTGCAGTGAACAGGTGACTGCTGGTACAACAGTGTGTGGTTACACAGGTGCAGTGAACAGGTTGCAGTGACTGCTGGTAGTACAATGTGCAGTCACACAGGTGCAGTAAAATGAATGCACTGACTGCTGGTATATAATACAATGTGCGGTCAGTCACAGGTGCAGTTACAGGTATGCACGGACTGGTATTACACAATACAATGTGCAGCTGTCACACAGGTGCAGTGAACAGTTATGCAGTAACTGGTACACTATATAACACTGCGTGCTGTCACGCACATGAACAGGTATGCATGGTCGGACTGGTATAACAAATGTGCAGCTGTCACACACACAGGTGCAGTGAAAAGGTAGGCACTGAATGTGCTGGGCCTTGCACAGTATAGCAATTAGCAAGGGCCAGCTGCGACACACAGGGCTGTATAATGCAGTGTCAGTGGCACAAAAAAAAAAACAACAAAAAAAAAAAACTTCTCAAGAACATTAGCTCTCAAAAGAGCTCTTTTTGTGGTGCTTTTCAACAACAAATATCAGCTAGGAGCAAGCTACAAGAGCCTAACTAAGCTTTCCCTACGTCTACAGCAGGTTTCTCTCCCTTCTCTAATTACTGCAGCCACACCGAGTGAGATAATGGCAGACACAGCTGCCTTATATAAGGGGGGGGGAGGGGGGCTCCAGGAGGGAGTGCAGCCTGCAGCCTGATTGGCTGTCATGTGTCTGCTGACTGTGATGTAGAGGGTTAAAGTTTAGCACAATGATGTAGTATAGGGGCGGGTCGAACGCGAACCACCAATTTTCGCGCGAATAAGTTTGTGGCTGAAACATTCGGGACAACTCTACTTATAGCATATTAAATAAGAAATGCTGAAAAAAATTTTTTGTGAATGCTGTATATGGGGTCTGCTTCTCTCCTTCAAATGCTCTTTATGGGCCATATCCAATTACAAAACTCGCCAGCGATAAACACTGACGAGTTCTTAAATTAGGCAATGAGTGCAGAAAAGCGGGTCTAAACCAGCAAACACATGGCGTAGTCGTTGCCTCTGACCCTCAGAGCTCCAGCACCATTTTCATTGGTCCGACAGGCATTGTGAAAGCTACTTATTACCTTGAATAGGATGTGGCCCTATGTCTTTTCTATCTTCTACATATTTTGCCACAATGGCTTGTAGTGAGCACATTCAATTAACTTTTCTCCTGAGTTTTTGTAAAGGAGATTTTTCAAACTGTATCAATAAAAAAAAACTATTTAGCGCCTGGCAAGCAAGAATATACTCCCAATGGCCTGGTGCACACCAAAAACCGCTAGCAGATCCGCAAAATGCTAGCAGATTTTAAAACGCTTTTTCTTCTTTTTCTGTAGCATTTCAGCTAGCATTTTGCGGTTTTGTGAAGTGTTTTTGGTGTAGTAGATTTCATGTATTGTTACAGTAACGCTGTTACTAAACAGCTACTGTAACAAAAACCGCCTGGCAAACCGCTCTGAAGTGCCGTTTTTCAGAGCGGTTTGCGTTTTTCCTATACTTAACATTGAGGCAGAAACACATCCGCAATCCAAAATCTGCAGCAGCCCGGGAGTATGCGTTTATGCAAAACGCCTCCCGCTCTGGTGTGCACCAGCCCATTGAAATACATTACCCTAGCGGATCCGCACCCGCAAGCGGATCGCAAACCGCAGCAGAACCGCTCTGGTGTGCACTAGGCCAATAATAGTTTTTCCTTTTTTTTCTAGAATGTCTTCAATTATTAGGTGCTGAAAAGTTTTGTAGATTAAGGCCTCTTTCACAGTAGGATGTTGTGGTTTGATGCGATGTTAAAGTCGCAACGTACATTACACCGCAACGCCCCCAAAAAGTCGCAACGCAATTTGATTCCCCGTTATCGTCGCATACAGTAGAGCATACAGGGAATGAAACGTATGCTTCCAAGTCATTACTGAGCATGTGCAAGCAGTCCCACGCAGCTAAAAACGTGTATAACGTACAGCATGCAGCACTTTCTAATAACGCTACACGTTGCACACATGAATGTCGCACAGACTTAGTATTGCTGTGCGTTAGTCTGCGTTGAAACATTTTATAACGTACGACTTTAACGTCGCACTGTGAAAGAGGCTTGAATAAAACTTATCTCAATTGAATAGGGGTCATTATTTTGGGACTCTGCTATAACTATTCAAAGCAAAGTTTGTCCTAGGGTGAACATTTGACAAGGTTGTCCTTTTGAAAATAACTCAAAGAGGAACTATAATGACATAGCAGACCACACATTATTGCTCTATTATTACTATGATCATCAAAACAGTATTAGGAATATTAAAATTACTGATCAACTTTTAACAAAATAATACCTTTAGCCAAGACACAGACGAAGAAATACAAATCACTACTTACCACAAATTTGATAAATCACAAGCCACAATATTGTGGGTGAAACAGGCATAAATTCAAGCATGATGTAGGGCAATAATTGTAACATCTGGTTAAAGGGACTCCGAGCAGTGCAGAAACTATGGAAAGATGCATAGCATTTTAAAGCTCTCTTTCTCCTCTTTCCAATGATATATAAATCGCCGCCCTACGCCTTTTAGTTTTCGCTATTTTCGAGATTGATATTGCAGAGGCTGCGATTTTGATCGTGAAAATAGAGAAAACTAAAAGGCGTAGGGCGACGATTTAGGGGTCGTCAGAAAGAGGAGAAAGAGAACTTTAAAATGATATCCATCTTTCCATAGTTACATTGTATTACACAGGGCGACTTTTTCCTAAAGTCAGCAGCTGCATTCAGCGACCATAAAAGGCGTAGGGTGGCGCTTTATATATCATTGGAAAGAGGAGAAAGAGAGCTTTAAAATGATATGCATCTTTCCATAGTTTTTGCACTGCTCGGAGTCCCTTTAAGGATTTTTTGTGCTTTATACTCAATCAGGTCCAGAATAACTTTGCAAGCAGTCATATTTTGTCAACATAATTAACCCCACCCTGATTTTTGTGGGGATCAATCATGGTCATATTCTAAAATTAGGAATACACAAAATATAAACACTAAAAATAAGGTCTAAATGTAGTACACAGCAACAAAGGACACAGGAGGAAGTGCGGAAGTCTAAACAACATTACTACTTTCCAATACATTTTATAAAATGATGGTTAAGAAAAGTGAAAAAAAAATTACGTTTTACTAGCTTGTTTTCTGTGGCAAGTCTTGACTAAATTTTAAGACCAATTTCTTTGCTAAATTTAATTATTTTTTGTTGCTACATTTGTTTTATTATTTCGGGGGAAGAGATTATATAATTCTTCTCTCAATAATTTAAGGAAAATATTCTGGTGTCTGGTTTCTTTTTTTTCTACAAACGTTAAATATTAAAAACAATTATTCCTAAATATGGATATTAGCATTGCATTCACCTCTAAAAAAATTCCCAAAAAGCAATAAAGGATAATAGTCCAATTAAGCATAGATGAAGATGGATATCACATATAACCTCCAAAAACTTTTTTTTTTCCCTTGATATTTATACAAAATATTTTGTCTGCAAATCCATCCCTTAGTGAAGGACAGACCAAACTAATTTATTTCCTTATTAACAGCTATTCTTAGTGTTGCAGCCAATCTGGTCGTCATAGTTACAGTGATTAGCAAAGGCTAAAATATCAAGCTGGTCTAGAGGGAGGAGAGACATTCTGTACCTCCACATACAGTAACCAAGGTCAGCAGGTACATCTAATCTTCCCAACCCCGTCCTTGATTACTGTAAGCTACAAGACACAGAGATTGTGACAGCTGGCTGCCAAACAGACTCCACACCAGCCTCAAGATGCTTTCCCTGAGCCTTGAGGTGACAAACAACTGCATTTCCCACCCAAGATGAAATGTAGAAACAATCTGCGTTACCAGTTTAGAAAATAATCTTGCTCATGGAGATGTATTTTTCCATTACATGCTGGCTTCTCCGTCTCTACCTTTCCACTGCAGCTAATTATCATTAGTCTCCTAAATGCCATGCTTCATCTTCACAGTGGATTTGTAATACAGCAATCAAAGGACAGATTTGATGATTGACCCATTCACAGTCTCACAGGCCTATCATTATTAAATGAGAACTCTTTTTTTTTTTTATCGCTATTCTGATACCAAGGAGGGCATCAATATACAACATCATTATAGCCCAGGTTTAGCATTTTTTTCTGTTCGTGATATTTCTGCTCTCCACACTGGAGGTGGTCAATGGGATGGTCAATCATTTTTGGCTGATGCAAATTTTGTTTATCTTATGCAAATTTTTGCAGCATGGAAACAGACCAACCAAAGCGAATTATTATGACTGGTCCAATTTGAAGTTGCATACATTTGCATAAAATTAACATAAATGTTGCATCTCCATGAAATGATTAACATTTAAATGACAATACCATACTTCATTTGTGTATCTATGAAAGTGTAGAAATGTAGAAAGTAGAAATGAGCGCAAAATAAAAGCAATAGAAAATCGGTAATTTTACTGATATTCCATTATCCACTATAGTAGAGTATCGGTACTTTTACAGATATTTTACTATATCCTAACCATACCTATTCTCACACAGAACCCTCTCTTTTAATGCCTAACACGAACCTTACCCCTCACGTCTAACCCTTAACACCACCCTGACGCCTAACCACTAAGACCACCCTCATGCCTAATCCTTAGGACCCCCCCCCCCACCACACAGACACACACGCCTAACCTTTAAGACTCCACCCCAACCTTAAGACCCTCGACACCTAACCCTTAAAACTCCCCTCCAGTCTTACCCAGCGAGGGGAAAGCGCCTGCTATTTATTGGGCACCTGCAGCACCTGATAAAGCCCTGCACCCATTGTCATTAATGTAATTAAACTGCTAGACTGAGAACGCCTGGACATATGGATAAATATGGGCACAGTGCACAGATTATGGGCAGGGCGCCCTTTAAAATATCAGCATTGAGAAGAAATTTGGGCACCTATGCTGCCCGCTATTTCCCTCAATGCTTATATTGTAAGGGAAGCATGCCCATAACTGGTGTGCTAAACTCAAATTTAACCATGTGCGCCAGCATTCTCAGTATAGCAGCTAATTTACATTAGCGGTAAACTGGCCCCCAAATTTCATTGCGGCTTAATTGTCGTGACCTCCTTAATTTTGGTGTACTTCAGGCAAAAACAGCTAGATTTTCATTTACCAGGGGGCATTTCCTGATTTCAGGGGGCAGGGCTGTGCCTGAGGTAAAAGATTCCTATTCCAGGTTTGCTGTTGTTTACATACATTAGGGTTGATGCACGAAGTTGCACTGAGTAAATCCTCAATATTTTACTCCCCACTAATGTCAGCACCTTACCTCTGTAGTTACTGGACTAACAGGAGTTACCAACCATATCATGGAGCTCTCAGGCTAGCTGCTGTCTTTTGTTCCAGAGTTGTCTGCAGGTCGCAGCTTGGTGTATGGCACAGGAAAGAAGCATACCCTTTAATGTTTCCAAAACTTTAATAGGTCCTGCCCCAAACTGCAATCTTAAAACTTTCCAAATTTCAAGTGGAAGAAATACCATTTTGTAGAAGGCTGAATGACAGCTGCAATGTGCCCGCGTTGTGGTGCTTGGTATGTACAATGCATTAACATATACATGCTAATACACAGAAACTGCATAGCTCCAAACTGTCCCTCTTCTGGAGGGACAGTCCCTCTTTGGGAGCCCTCCTGTCCATCCCTCTTTCATTCTCATTTGTCCCTCTTTCAGGACTTTCTCCCTCTTTCTATGTAAATATATATATTTATCTACTAAAAAATGTGGTCGGTTGACTCTAAACTTTATTCCCGTCCTTTAAATTGATATATTACTAATTTTAAGATGTTAATATGAACGAAAGTGAACCAGGATAGAAAGGACCAGTGTGATTTGAATTATAAAACAACATTTTTCTTATAAAAACCATATGGTATGCGTGACTAGGGGTGTGATGTGGGCGTGATCAGGAGTGTGCCTAGGTGTGGCTCAAGTGTCCCTCTTTTTCATCTCAAAAAGTTGGGAGGTATGAAACTGTGATTGCACTGTAACCAATGACAAGCACAGATGACCACTGAGAGGAGAAAGCTATCAGCAGCCAGATTCCACAAACAGATACAATTTGCTGACAGGAAGATACTATTGACAGGGAGATTACCTAGTTGCTGGATAGTGTACTAATGAATGGCTCTGCATCTGACACAGGAGACCTGGGTCCAGTTCTTTGCTCTTCCTGTTCAGTATGCCAGCACCTATTCAGTAAACACTGCTAGTGCCTATTGAGCGCGCCCTATTGGCTACAGCTCTGGGGCTTTGAAACTGCCAGGAGAAGAGCATAATATAAATGTTCTGTGTCTTCTCCCTCCTGGCCACACATCACTGCAGCTCTCTCTAAAGGCTCATACGCACGGGATATGGCCGTCGCCGCAACCACGTGGCACGCGCATGTTGCAGCGACAGGTCGCCCGTTTGTATGACGCGCGCTAACCGGCGCCCGTCGGAGCTGTCGCCAGGCGATTGACATGTTCAATCGCCGGCTACAGCTGTCGCCGCAACTTCGCCGGAACTGTCGCTAGTCCCGCGTGTGTATGCGGGCTAGCGACAGGAGACCTACGCGAGTGAATGGAGCATCCGGCTGGGGGATGCTCCATTCACAAACAGCTTCCGCCGCGTCTCTGCCTTTCTGGCGAGACGTGTGGACAGCTGTCGCCGGCAGGGAGCTGTCGCTCCCTGGTCGCGTGCGCGCATGCAACGGGGGACAATTGTTCCCCGTGTGTATGTAGCTTTAAGATAAAGAAATCCTGCACTGTGGCTTCAACTCACTAAACATTACAGCATTTGTTAATGCAGAAAGCAGCTGATTTTACCAAACATCTTGCCAAACACAAATTCACCAACACTGTTACCGTTTTAAAAAGTAAAATTACTGACTAGTGAAATAAAATACCTCAATAAATGTCAAATCACAAATTTTAGAGCATTCAGTAGGTTTGGTTCACTCATAAATATGTATATTTTCGGTCTGGTCCAGTCCAGTCCTGTCAGATTTGCATCAGTTTTACCTGAATGGACCAGAAATGTACACCTGCGAACACACTCATAGAAACTAACAAAAAAACTGACAGCACTGGACCTAACCAGAAATGTACACCTTTTATATGTGAACACAGCCATAGAAACACACAAACTGACAGGACTGAACTGGAAGTGTACAGATCTATGTGTGAACACATCCATAGAAACACATACAAAACTGATGCTAACAGTCACAAACTGACAGGACAGGACTGGGGCTATTTTTATGTGTGAACCAAGCCTAAACTAGCTATCTGCATTCTGTAAACTGGGCAGATAAAGAAGACAGCCAATAGAAAGAGCCACCTGGTCCTGCTGCTCACCCCATTTGATCTGATGCACTGCCAGGCAGGACATCAGAAAGAAAACAAAAACACAAGAGCAGGAGAAGGAGACATCCAAAGAGACAGCTCAATATACTGATACACACAAAATAGTCCCGTCACACTTGAAACTCTCCACCAATGACCAAACTGACCCTCTCCAGTTCGCTTACAGATCATACAGGTCTGTAGACGATGCTATTAACATCAGCCTGGAACACATCCTGTCTCACCTCGACAGACCGGACACCTACTCCAGGATTCTCCTCCTGGATTTCAGCTCCACCTTCAACACCATCAGCCCTGACTTCCTCTACAACAAGCTGATACAGCTCAATGTGAATCCCAACCTCTGCGCATGGCTGAAAGACTTCTTAACAAACAGAACATCAAGTATACCAGCACTCCGTGTTCCAAAAGAAAAACGCTATTTTATTGAGCCATTATATTCACAATGATACCTATTATTTGAGATATATATATATAAATATATATGATATAATGGCTCAATAAAAGAGTGTTTTTTCTTCTAGAACACGGAGTGCTGGTATACTGGATGTTCTGATGCTATAATTGGCAGGCCTATGCCAGAATACCAAGCACCCGACTTTTTGAACTATTGGTGTACCCACTCGCAACAATTTTTTGTTCTTAACAAACAGGACACAAGCTCTACTGTAAAGCCATAATGGAGATGGAAGATCAGCCGTGGAGAGGGAGTCCTCAGTGGACGGCTCCATCGGTATTGCGGCAGTCAAGCCGCTTTTTTTAAGAGATGCGGGGGGAGCCCCAGTAGCGAATGGCTTCTGATGCCAAACTAAATAGTGGAAGGAGGAGATCACGTGAGTGCTGAGACCAACCGCCCACGTAACTCCCACCGGTAGTCGTCACCAGAGGGCATCGAGAGGCTTCCTGTCAGTACAGAATGCAGGAAGTATGTATAAACGATGCAAAAATATGCTGGAAGGTGGAAATAGGTAAATATAAGCCACAATTAAGGACAATACATACATTAACACTATACTACAAATAATATGAACAGATATAAATCACAAATAGGGGCATTATATCAATGTAATGTATGTTATAGGCAGATTGAAACAGCACTTTGCTACCCAAGATATTATAGATACAGCATTATGTATAAAGCCATTATTTACCTCCTTAGCGGTATGCCCGACACTGTAAATAAATGTGCCAAATGGCTGTAAATCCTCTAGCTAGCACTAGGCTAGCTAGTAAGAGTGTCCGGCACCCCTGGATCCCCCCACTTATACATTACCCGCCCTGGATCCAGCGATCGCACATCCTCCCGGCACAGCTCCGGTCTCTCTATGGGGAGGATCGGGTTTGCACATGATGTCATGACGTCTGCGATCCTCCCCATAGTGAAGACCGGAGCTGTCCAGGGAGGCTGCGCCAATCGCTGGATCCAGGCTGGGTAATGTATAAACGGGGGAGCGGCGGGGATCGGAGGGTGCTGGAGACTTCTACTAGCTAGCCCTAGTGCATAACGCTCAGGAGGTTAACGGATAAACATATTACCGTATTTTTCGCCGTATAAGACGCACTTTTTCTTCCCCAAAATGTTGGGGGAAAAGTGGGTGCGTCTTATGCGGCGAAGGTACGGATTTTGGGATGCAGAGGTGTGCAGGGAAGCACTATATACATTACCTGCTCCTGCCGCCACACTCCTGGCTCCAATTCTGGCTCCCCGATCCTCTTCTTCCATCTACCGCTGCCCGCTGCTGCCCCAGCCGAACATCGCTGGCCGGTCTTAATTAGCCGCAGGGATACGCTATCAGCACACCACGTGCCGGGGTCACGCATGCCGCCGAACGCTGGCCGGTCCTAATTAGCCGCACAGGGATACACTATCAGCACACCACGTGCGCCGGGGTCACGCATACGCATGTGTGACCCGGCGCACGCTGATAGCGTATCCCTGCGCGGATAATTAGGACCGGCCAGCGTTGTTCGGCGGCATGCGTGACCCCGGCACGTGGTGTGCTGATAGCGTGTCCATGCGGCTAAGACCGGCCAGCGATGTTCAGCGGGGGCAGCAGCGGGCAGCGGTAGATGGAAGAAGAGGATCGGGGAGCCAGGAGCGCGGCGACAGGAGCAGGTAATGTATGTGTACTCACACTGCCTGCACAGGGGGACACCGGCACTGGAGGACACATGGACAACGGGGCCACAGGCACAGGGGACGCTGCCACAGGGGACACTGCCACAACAGGGGGACACTGCCACAGGGGACACTGGCACAATAGGGGACACTGCCACAGGGAACACTGGCACAATAGGGGACACTGCCACAACAGGAGACACTGCCACAACAGGAGACACTGCCACAACAGGAGACACTGCCACAACAGGGGGACGGGGGGGCACTGGCACAGGGGGCTGCAGGCAGAACAGGGGGACACGGCAGGCAGAACAGGGGGACACGGCAGGCAGAACAGGGGGACACAGCAGGCAGAACAGGGGGACACAGCAGGCACAGGGG
Organism: Hyperolius riggenbachi; assembly: GCF_040937935.1. Lineage (NCBI taxonomy): Eukaryota > Metazoa > Chordata > Amphibia > Anura > Hyperoliidae > Hyperolius > Hyperolius riggenbachi. The sequence continues at coordinate 164,707,013 of NC_090648.1, forward strand.
GACACAGCAGGCACAGGGAGACACAGCACAGGGGTCACAGCAGGCACAGGGGGACACAGCAGGCACAGGGGGACACAGCACAGGGGGACACAGCAGGCACAGGGGGACACAGCACATAACACTGTCCCTTATGTAGTGTAATAGTATGTAATGTAACTGGAAAGGGGGGGGGGGGGGGGGAGTCCTTGAGACACCCCTGCATCATAGACACACCTAGGTTTAGTCTTTTCTTTTTTTCCTGATTTTTGCCCTCTAAATCTGGGTGCGTCTTATATGCCGGAGCGTCTTATACGGCGAAAAATACGGTATATACAATCACCATTTGAATATAATTACAAGCATAGCCAAAAATAATACAATAAACATTCAAATAGTTTTGGAATGGCACAGTCTAAACCCATGCAACACAGTTCATAAGTCATAGCAATAAGTCCATCAGATATTTAGCTTTTTAAACACAATACTATGCAATCAAAATTAGTCCATCTATATATAGATGTGCAAGTCTTTCAACGATGCTAAACTAGACGAACAAGGAGAGAGAGGAGAAAAGTCCATTAGGTCCAAATTCAAGATGCAGTAAATAAGCGGGACCATTTGGCAAGCAATGCAATATATCATGTAACAGAGTTGAAAAAACCATCGCCATAAATCTTAACAGTCACCCTGGATTGGTAACAACACACTCTGAAAGAGAAGCAAGAAAGTATTAATAGTCAAATTGAATTGAATTATTTGTATCCAAAAACACTTACTATTGCTCTTAAAATTTGTATTCAGCAATACCTATCAAAAATTAGATAGCAGAACGATATCTAAATGAAGGCAAGACTCTCACATGTGTTGCACACCACTTTCTTCATTATCATGGCTCCTCTTATTCTAGTCTTCAGGTATACAGTATGGACTGGAGCAGATTAAAGGCTCCATTCGCAAAGGTGATATAGTCAGTAAGTTGCTACAAAAAGAGGCAAGTGGGATATTTCAGTTGGATACAAAATCCCCTATGGGCCTAAATGAGGAAATAGACTTTTCTAGTTTTGTATAGATAAACCTTGTTTCTTTTGATTATTGATACTTTCTTGCTTCTCTTTCAGAGTGTGTTGTTACCAATCCAGGATGACTCTTTTTATGGCAATGTCCTTTTCAACTGTGTTACATGATATATTGCATTGCTTGCCAAATGGACCCATTTATTTACTTTATCTTGAATTTGGACCTAATGGACTTTTGTGATACTCCTTGGATCTCCTTGTTCGTCTCTTTAGCATCGTTGAAAGACTTGCACATTTATATATGGATGGACTAATTTTGATTGCAAAACGTTTGAAAAACGAAATATCTGATGAACTTATGGCTATGGCCTATGAACTGTGTTGCATGGGTTTAGACTGCCATGCCAACACTATTTGAATGTTTATTGTATTATTTTTGCTAAGCTTGTAATTATATTCAAATGGTGATTGTATATGTTTATCCATTAATGACGGATAATGCTGTATCTATGGTATCTTGGGTAGCAAATTTAAAAACGAATACATTTTCATAACATTTTGTTATAATAAGGTGTAGTGCTGTTCTTGGGCTATTATAGTTATGGCTTTACAGTAGAACTTATGGTTTTCTGGGCCCTAGCACATACTTTTTTGCTGGGTGCAGAGGACTTGTATATGTAAACAGAAAGTGGTAAAACTCGACACCATAACCTCGAGTGTGCAAGGGTGTGTTCTGTTGCCAATCTTGTTCCCAACATACACAGAATTCTGCACCTTACAGGATTACTCTGTCAAGGTGATCAAATTTGCAGATGACACTACCATCATGGATCTACTGAACAAGAGTGGTGAACAAGCCTGCCGCCAGGAGATCAAGAGGATTTGCAACTGGTGTAAGGACAACAAGATCATCTTCAACACAGCAAAAACCACCAAACTGATTGTAGACATCAGGGAAAACCACCATGAGCGTAGTTATTGAGGGTTGCAAGGTCACAAGAATCGCCAGCGCTCGCTGCCTGGGTACCACCACTTCCAATGATCTAAGGTGGGGAGCAAATGCCTCCAAAATGCATAAAAAGGCTGAACAACGGCTGTTGTTCTTGCGCCAGCTGAAATTTTTTTTTGCATGTCATGCATCCTTCTACTCTGCCACCAAGTCAATCCTCTGTTCCTCCATCATTGTATGATTCAAGGGCACCTCTGCTGAGGACAAACACAAGCTTCAAGACAAGACAAGACAAATAACATTTATATTGCGCTTTTCTCCTTGCGGACTCAAAGCGCCAGAGCAGAGCAGCAGCCACTAGGGCGCGCTCTATTGGCAGTAACAGTGTAAGGGAGACTTGCCAAAGGTCTCCTACTGAATTAGTGCTGGCTTACTGAACAGGCAGAGCCGAGATTCGAACCCTGGTCTCCTGTGTCAGAGGCAGAGCCCTTAACCTTTACACCATCAGCCAGCTTCAGAAGGTCATCCAAACTTCTGAGAAGATCATTGTGTCCCCCCTTCCATCTCTTAAACTCCTGCACTCCTTCAGACTGCTATCCAGGGCAGTCAGGATAGCAAATTATCCCTCCCACCCCGGCAACCACTCCCTCAAACTACTCCCACTGGCACGCTGCTACAGGTCCATCTCCACCAAGACCTCCAGGCACAAAAACTATTCCCCCCCCCCCCCCCCCCGAAGCTGCCCTGGTCCTCAACTCAGTTCACTCACACACAACCCCCAATGTTCTAGTGAAATGTCCTAGCAACAACTCTGTTACACTAAACCCCTAAATGTAATTGTAATATGTATATACCGCTACCCCCGTTGTGTGTTATGTGTACCCATGTATGCCTTTTCTGCCTATGTGTGCCTACTTTGCTGTAAGTGCCAAAAATATTTCCTTGTACACTACCTTGTACTTGGCAAATAAAATCTATTCTGATTCTAATTTTTTTTTTATCAAACAGCCTTAGTGAATTGAAGCATGTGTGTCTACGCCTCTGAATCACCCCAAGTATGGCCACTTGTATCCTTAGTTATAAGCTAGTTGATCAGGGGAGAAGATATACAGGGCAAGGTGGCCTGACCTTTAAAGAAAGAACTACAGGAGAAATTACATTTCATAAAAATAAGACATGAACCAATACAATTTCCACTAAATCAGTTCACTTAGATCATTGGAAGTAGGACAAAATATATATATATATATTAATTTCTGCTCATACACAAAGCTACATATTCCTCTGTACATATATGGTAAATCAGGAAAGTACTCTTAGCCTTTAAAGTGGCACCTTTACATGTATGTTGCATTTTATCTAGATTTCTTTCTAGTACTACTCTTGACTTGATTTTATGCACATTTCAATGATGGTAGAGATGTCTGGTTTCCCATTGTTACTTGTAGAAATATGATGTCTGACTCTTTGTCAAACATCTTTATGCAACAAATCTTTCAAAAGCTTTATATCATGAATACCACTTCAGATCTGACTTTTTTTATTATGTCATTTTGCATTTATGTAGTGTGTGTGATGAAGTGTGTGATGCTTTTTCATCCTTTCAATACTTCCTTCACAATAATATATCTCTGTGATGCTTGCTGTTATTGTCTTTAACATGAAGGCTCACTAAACTACGCATTAATCTGAAGTACTGCCATAACACTGGCACATTATGCAGCATTGGGAAACTTTGCATGAAAAGATGTAAAAACCGAAGTGGATCCAAACCTGTATGACTTCTGGTAGAATAAAGAATTATACTTGGAATTGAAATGGGATATCAAAGAGTTACTAATATTTTTTAGCTGAAGCAAATGTTTGCTGATTTTATGTAAATGTGTGCTACTTGGGAATGGACCAATGCAGCAATGCAGCAAGTGTACCTGAGGCGATATGTGACATGATGAGATAAACATGTGTATGTACAGTACAAAACAGTATAAACCCCTAACATAATATTCAATAAAAAACATGTTTTCCTACTTTTTATATGCCATACGGTTAGCATATTTGCTTTTTTGCATAAGTATTATTATTCATTTAGAAATTATATGTTCCCATCGTACAGTTTTTTTGCTCTGAAAGCTGACTTTGCATTTTATTCATAAATGCTTTATTCATCTTCTAACGTAAGCAAAAAAAGCTTTCTGATGCTTTCGGTTTGTCTCACTGTCTTCAGGAGAGTTTGCCATGCAGGGGAGCTTCTAAGGCCTGTGTTTAAAGGTGCGTACACATGCACTACTACAGAGAACGCTGAGCGGATCGTTCAGAAACAGCCTTATCAGTCTGCAGACAGACTGTACACATGCACTACTGTCGGGAGAACAACTGCCCAGCGGGAGGGTCTGACGGACCCGTCGTTCTCTGTAGTAGTGCGTGTGTACGCACCTTAACCCTTTGAGTGCTGTTCTAGTAAAAAAAAATGCTGGTTGTATATAATATGCTGTAAATAATCTATTAGAGCAAAGAAGAAATGCTGGGTTTCATTCTGCTTTAACCTTCCTGGCGGTAAGCCCGAGCTGAGCTCGGGGTAAGCCGCCGGAAGGCACCGCTCAGGCCCCGCTGGGCCGATTTGCATAATTTTTTTTTTTGCTGCACGCAGCTAGCACTTTGCTAGCTGCGTGCAGTGCCCGATCGCCGCCGCTACCCGCCGATCCGCCGCTATCCGTCGCGCCGCAGCCGCCCCCCCCCCCAGACCCCTGCCTGGCCAATCAGTGCCAGGCAGCTCTATGGGGTGGATCGGAATCCCCTTTGACGTCACGACGTCGATGACGTCGGTGACTTTATCCCGCCCCGTCGCCATGGCGACGGGGGAAGCCCTCCGGGAGATCCCGTTCTTTGAACGGGATCTCCGGATCTCCGATCGCCGGTGGCGATCGGAGGGGCTGGGGGGATGCCGCTGAGCAGCGGCTATCATGTAGCGAGACTTTGTCTCGCTACATGAAAAAAAAATAAAAATTTAAAAAAAAAGATTTGCTGCCCCCTGGCGATTTTTTTGCAAACCGCCAGGAGGGTTAAGGACCAGAGACTGCTAGTACCACAAAACGGCTCTTACTGATGATTCGCTACATATACCCATCTCTCCCGCTGGTCAAGCAGCTCCTCTATCCCCGCAGGCCCTTCTCTCTTCCGTCGCTATGACAGCAGAGCTCAGTGAGCAGGTCAGGAGCTGATTTAATTGGCTCCTGACCATGATCAGTGTAAGCCAGAGTTCCCCAACCCTGTCTTCAGGGCCCACCAACAGTACATGTTTTGCAGGAAACCACACACAATCACAGGTGAGGTAATTAGTGTCTCAGCAGAGCTGATTAACTACCTCTGAATTTCCACAAAACATGCACTGTTGGTGGGCCTTGAGGACAGGGTTGGGGAACACTGGACTGTAAGGCAATGGGATTGGCTTACACAATGACAGGGTCAGGAGCCAATGGAATCGGATCCTGACCGGCTCACAGTGTTCTGCCGTCATATATACAGCAGTGCAAGTGAGTTGCGACGATGGGAGAGTGGCGGGACCGCGTGGCGGTGATTTTTGAAATCTAAGTCCTGTCACAAGTCCTGCCGCAGCCACAAGCATGGCGTAGATCTCAACCGCACTGGTCCGGAAGCGATTAAAGCAGACCGGAACTCTTGCACAGCATACAAAGAAAAGTCCTTATTCCACATATACGCTGCTCAAAAAAATAATGGGAACACTTAAACAACACAAAGTAACTCCAAGTCAATCACACTTCTGTGAAATCAAACTGTCCACTTAGGTGGCAACACTGTCAATCAATTTCACATGCTGTTATGCAAATGGCATAGACAAATAGGTGGAAATTATAGGCAATTATCAAGACATTCCTAACAAAGGAGTGGTTCTGTAGGTGGTGACCACAGGCCACTTCTCAGTTCCTATGCTTTCTTGCTGATGTTTTGGTCACGTTTGAATGCTGGAGGTGCTTTCACTCTAGTGGTAGCATGAGATGGAGTCTACAACCCTCCCAAGTGGCTCAGCTAGTGCAGCTCATCCAGGATGGCACATCAATGCCAGCTGTGGCAAGAACATTTGCTGTGTCTGTCAACATAGTGTCCAGAGCATGGATGCGCTACCAGGAGACAGGCCAGTATATCAGGAGATGTGGAGGAGGCCGTAGGAGGGCAACAACCCAGCAACAGGACTGCTACCTCCATTTTGTGCAAGGAAGAGCAGAAGGAGCACTGCCAGAACCCTGCACAATGACCTCCAGCTGGCCACAAATATGCATGTGTCTGCTCAAACGGTCAGAAACAGACTCCATGAGGAAGGTATGAGGGCCCGACGTCCACAGGTGGGGGTTGTGCTTACAGCCCAACACTGTGCAGGACGTTTGACATGTGCCATAAAACACCAAGATTGGCAAATTTGCCACTAGCGCCGTGCTCTTCACAAATAAAATCAGGTTCACACTGAGCTAATGTGACAGATGTGACAGAGTCTGGAGACGCTGTGGAGAATGTTCTGCTGCCTGCAACAACTTCAAGCATGACTGATTTGGCAGTGGGTCAGCAATGGTGTGGGTGGCATTTATTTGGGGGGCTGCATAACCCTCTCATGTGCTGGCCAAAGGGAGCCTGACTGCCATTAGGTACCCAGATGAGATCCTTAGACCCCTTTTGAGACCATATGCTGGTGTGGTTGGGCCCTGGGCTAATAATGCAAGACAATGCTAGACCATGAGGCTGGAGTGTGTCAGCAGTTCCTGCAAGACAAAGGCATTGATGCTATGAACTGGCCCGCCCGTTCCCTAAATCTGAATCCAATTGAGCACATCTGGGACATCATGTCTTGCTCCATCCACCAACGCCACCTTGCACCACAGACTGTCCAGGAATTGGTGGATGCTTTAGTCCAGGACTGGGAGCATATCCCTCAGAAGACCATCTGCAACTTTATCAGGAGCATGCCCAGGAGTTGTAGGGAGGTCATACAGGCATGTGGAGGCCACATACACACTACTGAGCCTCAGTTTGTTTTAAGTACATTACAAAGTTGAATCAGCCTGTAGTGTTTTTTCCACTTTAATTTTCAGTGTGTCTCCAAATCCAGACCTCCATGGGTTGATACATTTGATTTCCATTGATCATTTTTGTGTGATTTTGTTGTTAGTACATTCAACTATGTAAAGATCCAAGTATTTAATAAGAGTATTCATTAATTCAGATCTACGGTGTCTTATTTTCATGTTCCCTTTATTTTTTTGAGACTGCAGATGGAAGGCAGCACCGATTGGCCAACTGTTGGAACGTGCCCTGGTCGAAAAACCCCAGTGTCTCCTGGGGAGCACCAAGTCCACAAAACAAATAGAGGACCGGCACCGCTCAACATGTATCAAAGCTCTTTTTTGAAGTGAAAAAGGCAGCAGGACAGACCGCTGTTTCGGGATATACCCTTCTTCAACTGCTCAATGATGGCATTGAGCAGTTGAAGAAGGTATATCCCGAAACATTTTATTTTTTTGAGCAGAGAAGTTGCTGAAGGTTTTACTTCTCCATGTTTTGTGCTTCAAAAATTAGATCAAAGTGACTAATTGGCTCTTATCAGCAACTGTGAATAGAATGAAAAAACAAATATCAAGACAGCTCTGACATACAGTAAACACTAAGGCTTAACCCTTTCAGCACTCCCTGCAAAAGTGAAACCTAGTAAAACAGGTTTTTAGGCTTTCCATAAACTAATTAAGATTTTTTTCCTCATTAAGGGTTATCATGCCGTGGTTAATATTTTAGAGCATAGAGAAAGTTCTGAGTTTAGCTCCACTTTAAATAATGTGTACTGTTACCCTTTGCAATATACAGAGCCAACCCAGACTCCCTGATCCCCGCAATACCGAGCTTCCCCATAGACAACAGCAGAGCTGTGCGTGGAGGCTGCAGTGATCGCTGGATAGAGGCTTGGTATGTATATAGCGGCTGGATCAGGGGGGGATCAAGGGATGGGGATTTCACCTATACTAGCTAGCCTATTGCTAGCTAACCTACTGCAGCTCCTACACTTAGCAGATTTATCCTGGGGGAACACCTGTGCACTGTAAAATCTCCTGCACGGTATGCCCAACACTATGCCGGGCATACCGTTATTATCAAAACTTCCATGCCCAACACAGTGTTGGGCATCCCGCTCAGGTAAAAAAAAAAAAAAAAAACCTCATCTCAGGGGGTGATACCACTACCTATCTAGCCTATACTGGGGGACACCTGTACCTATCTAGCCTATACTCACAGACACCTGTACCTACCCAGCCTATACTGGGGGACACCTGTACCTAGCTAAGACACCTAGACCTGGCTATCTACCTACGTAATCTGCAGGGGATCCTGTAGACATATGCAGGGCTGTGGAGTTGCTACAAAAAGCATCCGACTCCTCAGTTTATGAAACAACCGACTCCGACTCCAGGTACCCAAAATTGCTCCATGCAGTAAAAAAAACAAAAACAAACGATCGCAGCAGTGATCAGAGACCTCCAAAAAAATGTTCTGTAAAGGAAAAGATAAGGAGGTAAGACTCATTTGTGTGCTAAGATGTATGGCTGTGCAGCAAGCTGTCAAAGCTGCACAGCGCTAAAAAATGGCCTCGCCACAAGGGGGGGGGGGGGGGGTGTAAGCCTGTGGTCCTGAAGTGGTTAATTGGATCACTATCACTTTTGAACCGAAATCCAGCAGGAACTGAACACCAGAGAGGTTAAAAAAAAGTGAGATTTGAATTTAACAGTCCTATAAGCCTCAAAAACAGGTGGAAAAAATACAGAAATCTAACACTGCCTTTAGAATCTATAAAAAAAATGTAAAATCAAAGTTCTTTGGTAAAGTATGGTTTTATTCAGATTTGATAAATAAGTTAAGCTCTGGACAGATATATCCGTCCATAAAAATATGATATGAACAGTATAAACGTGCATACACATCAATACTCTCCTGCACTGTATACTAGACCCTTGCTTGACACATTTTGGCAAGTTACAGGGAAAGAAAAGTTTGAGGCTGGTTTCACAGTGGGACGTTACAGGCGCACGTTAGAGCAGCCTGTAACACAGCCCACCGCACAGTAATGAAAAATCAATGGGGCTGTTCACAGTGCAGACGTTGCGTCACAAGACAACGTACTGCATGCAGTACTTTGGACGCGGCTGAGCCGCGTTAGACTGCTTGCACATGCTCAGTAATGTTGGGGAGGAGCGGAGAGTGGCCAGGCACATGGCTAATTAATATGCACTGCACGTTATGACGTGCAGTGTTTACTTCCTGGAGCAGCCGCTCTGTGCGGCGATTGGCCGGCGGGACCACGTAATGCCGCATGCGCACAAGAGTGCGCATCACAGCATCACTGACGCCAAAGTGAGCTGCACAACGCGGCTCACTCTGAAGTCCAGATCCAGCACCACCAGGCGTTGAGTTAGGGGGACGTTATGCGACCTTAACGCCCCCTCTAACGCAACGTCCTGGTGTGAAATTAGCCTTAAAAATACATTTTATCACTTTTTGCACAGAAATCCTGGGAAAATTGAACGCCAGGGAGGTGTAAAACAATATGCATAACAACCTTAATTTACAAATAAAATAATGTAAAGTGTTAGTATATTAATACATGAAGCCCCTCTCCAGATGAAAATGTTATTAATCTAATGGATCCCTTCCCTCTGTGCTAGACTAGCAATATAGGTGCAAAATTGATTAACACCTTTATTTTAAAGTAAATAGGCTGCTTGGGTCTAGTGGATGAGCAGGGCTTTGTAGGAGGGAGAAGTACAGCCAAGTCAGTGATAAGCAAGGTCTCCTTGGCAGAGCCTGCTGTCCGAACCAGCCCAGATGAATGGCTAATCAGCCCAGTCAGGACATGAGAGGGGTGGTGACACTTGCCATGCCTATCTTCCCAGAATGCACTTCTCCTTTACCAGGCACAGGGAGGTCTATAAGAAGCAACCTGGTTACCAAAAAAAAGTATTTACAAGTTGTTTTTAAAAAAAATATATTTACATTTATTTTGCGATTCTAGTATGTGAGTGTGTGTGGTGGGGGGAGACATTAATAAAACATTTGCCGGATTGTGGACATTAAGTGTCACTAACGCGGGCCTGTTGAAAAGGCAGAAAACGTTCATTATTGATTTTAGCACAATTTAAAGATACTAGCTCGTCACCCTAGTGTGCACAATATCAGCTGCTATTCTGTGCCAAAACTGCAGATAATCCCTGCTTGGTGTGTTTTACAGAGACCATTGTCATGTTGCCAACTGTCCCTCAGAGGAGCACACAATCTTATCCCTAGGCACAGTCATAGTCTAATCTCTAATGCTGGGAATACACCATGAGATGTTATGGCAGATAGATGGTTCGATAGATAATTTCCAACATGTCCGATCTGATTATGAATTGTTTTTCTGTTCAATTTTTCATAGAAGTGAATGGAAATCGATCAGAAAAACGATCGGAAAAACAATCGGACAGTAAATCTGCTGAAAAATCTCATTGTGTATTCCCAGCATAAAGGTGGCCACATACCATACAATTTTTTAGATTTCTTTTCAATTCAAGATGTACAATCATTTTTTTTCTGATTGATTGTAACATTTAAAAAATCTGACCCAGGTATCACGTATGTTCAGTTTTTCCCCAATTATGAAAAAAGAAAATGATTGAAAACTCTGAAAAAATTGCTTGTGTCTCTACATTACAAAACTTTCAATCTAGCACACGCCATACAATCTTGCTAAGAATTGATCAGAAACTTCCGCCATTCCCAATCGAGAATAAATGAAAAACAATAGGAAAACCAATCTGAATTTTTACTCTAATAATAAAAAAGAAAGCTTTAAATTTGAGGAGAACATTCAAACTTCATGCAGACAAGTCCTGGAGCAGATTTGAGCCTTGGACCCTTTTGTAAAGCTAGAGTGCTATCCACTACGATAACACAGTTTCACCCATTTCTTGGTTGTTATGTTTACACATTCCTATCATATATTCGAATTATGATGAATGTATGGAATGGCCTGATGCGCAGAGAGCAACTTTCTTTTTATTTTCGTCAAACAAATATGGAAGCTGCTCCATGGTAACATGCAATTCAACAAAAATTACATTTTGTATGGAGGAAACTATTATAAAAATGCACATTTAAAATGTATTGTCATCTAGGTTTAGGAACATTTCCCTTTGTTGCTGAAATACCACTAGCAATCCAATGATCGACAGCTCACATTTTCAAAGAGGACCAAATATATACACTTTTGGCAAGTCTAGACAGGAGAACAGGTGTATTCATTAGTAATATTTTAAAGGACACCTGAAGTGATAGGAATATGGAGGATGCCATATTTATTTAACTAGTTAACCATTAAAGGGACTCTGAGCAGTCCCCGAAAATAAAAAAATTCACATACCTTGGGCCTCCTCCGGCCCACCGTAGGCCGCGAGGTCCCCCGGCATCATCCTGGCTCCTGTCCGTATCCCTCCGGCGGGTCAAAGACCAGGAAGAGCCGGCCCAATACCCAGCCTGGGTGTCGCCGGTAACGGGGGCTGCCGAAGGGATATGGGCACGAGCTAGGATGACGCCGGGGGACCTCACGGCCTATGGTGGGCCAGAGGAGGCCCAAGGTAAGTGAAACTTTTGATTTTAGGGGACTGCTCAGAGTCCCTTTAAGGTTTTTTTTTTCCTTTAAGGACCAGTGCAAGTTCCTCCCTTTCATTCGCCAATATCCTAATCACTACTTAGGGTTTCCTTTTGGTGGTAGAATTTGCTAAGAACTATTTTATTCTAAATGCATTTTAACGGGCATAATAAGAAAAAATGGGAGAAAAAAAATTTGAAATGGAAATATATATATTCATGTTGAATTACAAAAAGTCTTGCAGTTCGAAAAAGTTTGATTGTAGCAATTTTCAGTGAACTCGAATGTCATTGCAATGATTTGCAAACCCTTTAAACCTTATGTTTATCTGAAAACATAGAGCAAACTCATCATGTTGAATAATGGAACTGAGAAATGTTTTTCTTTCAGCAAGTCAATGCCAAATTGCATTCCACAAGAGTTAGAACATGGCTCCAGAGTAATGCTGTGTACACACTGGCGACTTTGGTCGTTTGAAACAGCTAATTAACGATCGTTCCGCCGACAATCGGGGAAAGAACTTTACCCAACGATCATTAACACGAACGACAAAAAAACGACATCGGGAAGATGGAAATATCCAACCTGACGGATCATATCTACCGACAATCGTTACAAAACTATAGTGTGTACAGACATCGGCCGAGAACGATCGTTACAAGGGCCAATGTGCCTGCGTTGAATTCTACCCAGCTTCAGTACTTCCTTTGTAGTGTGGCCGTAAAGATTGTTACATTGCTCATTTCAATTAATTAAACTTTGTTTTCAAGTTAACAATAAAATATTTGTATCTATTGTAACTCGATGTCAGTGTTTTTTTTTTTTAATTTTATATAAATATGTACGCAACATTTCCTTCTGATCGTTCTTTTCTGCGAGAACTATCGTTAAAATGTGTATGATGATCGCTGCATCCCAATCTTTCCAATATCGTTCGTCTGGTAACTATCGTTCTTTGCAAACGATAGTTATCGCAACTTCGCAAGTGTGTACAAAGCATTAGTCTAGGTGAGGGGTCTCAAACTCAATTTATCTGGGGGCCATAGGAGGCAAAGTCAGGATGAGGCTGGGCCGCATAAGGAATTTCACAATCGCGGCGCATAGCCGCCTCTGCCCGCCCCTCTCACTCTTCCTTCACAGAGAGGGGCGGGGAGAGGCGGCGATCCGTGTGGCGATTGACGTCAGGAGGGGCAGAGCTGAAGCTGAAAGCTCTGCCCCTTCCAGGAAATGCCAGCAGATTGCCCCCCGGGCGATTTGGGGGCTCTGCAGCCCTCGTTTAGCGGCGGGCATGCGGTGGATTACTTGGGAGCACTGAAGCGAACTATAAGGAAGCTTTTGCAGGCGAGGGCCACAAAATATTGTATCGAGGGCCGCAAATGGCCCGCGGGCCGCGAGTTTGAGACCCTTGGTCTAGGTGCTAATCTGACCTACGTGAAATTGTATATTAGGTAGGAATAAAACCCAATTTAACTTCCCAAACTATGTCTATTAGTTTTCTCAAATCCCAAACATCTACACCTAAAGTTTAAATTTAAGTGATGCAAAACAATGATAAACAGCACCTTTTCCTACCTTTTTTTTTTTAAACATTTTACTGACAAATTTCAAAAGTAACATACTTTGTTGAGAAAAAAACAACAACACTCTTACTGAGATCAGATATCTTCTCCACATCCTTTATCCGTGGGAGTACCTCTAGGCTCTGTCCTTGGCCCCCTCCTCTTTCCATCTACATGAACGGTCTTGGCAACTTAATTAACTCATTTGGGTTTCAATACCACTTATATGCAGATTATACACAACTGTACCTCTAAGCCTCAGACCTTAAAGGGACTCCAAGCAGTGCAGTAACTAAGGAAAGATGCATATCATTTTGAAGCTCTCTTTCTCCTCTTTCCAATGAAATATAAATCGCCGCCCTACGCCTTTTAGTTTTTGCTATTTTCGTGATCGAAATCACGACCGCGGCAATTTCGATCTCGAAAATAGCGAAAACTAAAAGGAGTAAGGCAGCGGTTTATATATTATTGAAAAGAGGAGGAAGAGAGCTTCAAAATGATATGCATATTTCCATAGTTTCTGCACTTTTTGGAGTCCAGCATTGTATTACACAGGACGACACTTTCCCCAGTGTCGGCAGCTCCATTCAGCACAATGCAATGAAATACAAGGAACCCAGGGGGATATAGTTACAAACATCATGCTGGTAGGTGTGAGGATATAATTAATCAGTTGTGGGTATGCTTAAAGGCATACCCACAGGCACTGCTCGGAGTCCCTTTAACTCTCTCCTCACATGTGTTCCTGACTGCTTGTATGCTATATCCTCTTTGATGACCTCTTGTTTCCTAGAACTTAACCACTTGAGGACCTAGGGCTTTCTACCCCTTAAGGACCGGCCACTTTTTTTCCATTCAGACCACTGCAGCTTTCACGGTTTATTGCTCGCTCATACAACCTACCACCTAAATGAATTTTGGCTCCTTTTCTTGTCACTAATAAAGCTTTCTTTTGCTGCTATTTGATTGCTCCTGCGATTTTTACTTTTTATTATATTCATCAAAAAAGACATGAATTTTGGCAAAAAAATGATTTTTTTAACTTTCTGTGCTGACATTTTTCAAATAAAGTAAAATTTCTGTATACATGCAGCGCGAAAAATGTGGACAAACATGTTTTTGATAAAAAAAAAACCCCATTCAGTGTATATTTATTGGTTTGGGTAAAAGTTATAGCGTTTACAAACTCTGGTGCAAAAAGTGAATTTTCCCATTTTCAAGCATCTCTGACTTTTCTGACCCCCTGTCATGTTTCATGAGGGGCTAGAATTCCAGGATAGTATAAATACCCCCCAAATGACCCCATTTTGGAAAGAAGACATCCCAAAGTATTCACTGAGAGGCATAGTGAGTTCATAGAAGATATTATTTTTTGTCACAAGTAAGCGGAAAATGACACTTTGTGAGAAAAAAAAAAAAAAAAAGTTTCCATTTCTTCTAACTTGCGACATAAAAAAATGAAATCTGCCATGGACTCACCATGCCCCTCTCTGAATACCTTGAAGTGGCTACTTTCTAAAATGGGGTCATTTGTGGGGTGTGTTTACTGTCCTGACATTTTGGGGGGTGCTAAATTGTAAGCACCCCTGTAAAGCCTAAAGGTGCTCATTGGACTTTGGACCCCTTAGCGCAGTTAGGCTGCAAAAAAGTGCCACACATGTGGTATTGCCGTACTCAGGAGAAGTAGTATAATGTGTTTTGGGGTGTATTTTTACACATACCCATGCTGGGTGGGAGAAATATCTCTGTAAATGACAATTTGTTAATTTTTTTTACACACAATTGTCCATTTACAGAGATCTTTCTCCCACTCAGCATGGGTATGTGTAAAAATACACCACAAAACACATTATACTACTTCTCCTGAGTACGGCGATACCACATGTGTGGCACTTTTTTGCACCCTAACTGCGCTAAAGGGTCCAAAGTCCAATGAGTACCTTTAGGATTTCACAGGTCATTTTGAGAAATTTCGTTTCAAGACTACTCCTCACGGTTTAGGGCCCCTAAAATGCCAGGGCAGTATAGGAACCCCACAAATGACCCCATTTTAGAAAGAAGACACCCCAAGGTATTCCGTTAGGAGTATGGTGAGTTCATAGAAGATTTTATTTTTTGTCAAAAGTTAGCGGAAAATGACACTTTGTGAAAAAACACAATTAAAATCAATTTCCGCTAACTTGTGACAAAAAATAAAATCTTCTATGAACTCGCCATACTACTAACGGAATACCTTGGGGTGTCTTCTTTCTAAAATGGGGTCATTTGTGGGGTTCCTATACTGCCCTGGCATTTTAGGGGCCCTAAACCGTGAGGAGTAGTCTTGAAACGAAATTTCTCAAAAATGACCTGTGAAATCCGAAAGGTACTCATTGGACTTTGGGCCCTTTAGCGCAGTTAGGGTGCAAAAAAGTGCCACACATGTGGTATCGCCATACTCGGGAGAAGTAGTACAATGTGTTTTGGGGTGTATTTTTACACATACCCATGCTGGGTGGGAGAAATACCTCTGTAAATGGACAATTGTGTGTAAAAAAAATCAAAAGATTGTCATTTACAGAGGTATTTCTCCCACCCAGCATGGGTATGTGTAAAAATACACCACAAAACACATTATACTACTTCTCCCGAGTACGGCGATACCACATGTGTGGCACTTTTTTTGCACCCTAACTGCACTAAGGGGCCCAAAGTCCAATGAGTACCTTTAGGATTTCACAGGTCATTTTTGTTTCAAGACTACTCCTCGCGGTTTAGGGCCCCTAAAATGCCAGGGCAGTATAGGAACCCCACTAATGACCTCATTTTAGAAGGAAGACACCCCAAGGTATTCCGTTAGGAGTATGGTGAGTTCATAGAAGTTTTTATTTTTTTGTCACAAGTTAGTGGAAATTGATTTTAATAGTTTTTTTTCACAAAGTGTCATTTTCCGCTAACTTGTGACAAAAAATAAAATCTTCTATGAACTCACCATACTCCGTACGGAATACCTTTGGGTGTCTTCTTTCTAGAATGGGGTCATTTGTGGGGTTCCTATACTGCCCTGGCATTTTAGGGGCCCTAAACCGTGAGGAGTAGTCTTGAAACCAAATGTCGCAAAATGACCTGTGAAATCCTAAAGGTACTCATTGGACTTTGGGCCCCTTAGCGTACTTAGGGTGTAAAAAAGTGCCACACATGTGGTACCGCCGTACTCAGGAGAAGTAGTATAATGCGTTTTGGGGTGTATTTTTACACATACCCATGCTAAGTGGGAGAAATATCTCTGTAAATGACAATTGTTTGGTTTTTTTTACACACAATTGTCCATTTACATAGAAATTTCTCCCACCCAGCATGGGTATGTGTAAAAATACACCCCAAAACACATTATACTACTTTTCCTGAGTACGGCGGTACCACATGTGTGACACTTTTTTGCAGCCTAGGTGCGCTAAGGGGCCCAACGTCCTATTCACAGGTCATTTTGAGGCATTTGTTTTCTAGACTACTCCTCGCGGTTTAGGGCCCCTAAAATGCCAGGGCAGTATAGGAACCCCACAAGTGACCCCATTTTAGAAAGAAGACACCCCAAGGTATTCTGTTAGGTGTATGACGAGTTCATAGAAGATTTTATTTTTTTGTCAAAAGTTAGCGGAAAGTGACACTTTGTGGAAAAAAAACAATAAAAATCAATTTCCGCTAACTTTTGACAAAAAATAAAATCTTCTATGAACTCGTCATACACCTAACAGAATACCTTGGGGTGTCTTTTTTTCTAAAATGGGGACACTTGTGGGGTTCCTATACCGCCCTGGCATTTTATGGGCCCAAAACCGTGAGTAGTCTGGAAACCAAATGTCTCAAAATGACTGTTCAGGGGTATAAGCATCTGCAAATTTTGATGACAGGTGGTCTATGAGGTTGCGAATTTTGTGGAACCGGTCATAAGCAGGGTGGCCTTTTAGATGACAGGTTGTATTGGGCCTGATCTGATGGATAGGAGTGCTAGGGGGGTGACAGGAGGTGATTGATGGGTGTCTCAGGGGGTGGTTAGAGGGGAAAATAGATGCAATCAATGCACTAGGGAGGTGATCGGAAGGGGGTCTGAGGGGGATCTGAGGGTTTGGCCGAGTGATCAGGAGCCCACACGGGGCAAATTAGGGCCTGATCTGATGGGTAGGTGTGCTAGGGGGTGACAGGAGGTGATTGATGGGTGTCTCAAGGTGTGATTAGAGGGGGGAATAGATGCAAGCAATGCACTGGCGAGGTGATCAGGGCTGGGGTCTGAGGGCATTCTGAGGGTGTGGGCGGGTGATTGAGTGCCCTAGGGGCAGATAGGGGTCTAATCTGATAGGTAGCAGTGACAGGGGGTGATTGATGGGTAATTAGTGGGTGTTTAGGGTAGAGAACAGATGTAAACACTGCACTTGGGAGGTGATCGGACGTCGGATCTGCGAGCGATCTATTGGTGTGGGTGGGTGATCAGATTGCCCGCAAGGGGCAGGTTAGGGGCTGATTGATGGGTGGCAGTGACAGCGGGTGATTGATGGGTGGCAGTGACAGCGGGTGATTGATGGGTGGCAGTGACAGGGGGTGATTGATGGGTGATTGATAGGTGATTGACAAGTGATTGACAGGTAATCAGTGGGTTATTACAGGGGAGAACAGATGTAAATATTGCACTGGCGAATTGATAAGGTGGGGATCTGAGCGTGTAGGCGGGTGATTGGGTGCCCGCAAGGGGCAGATTAGGGTCTGATCTGATGGGTAACAGTGACAGGTGGTGATAGGGGGTGATTGATGGGTGATTGATGGGTAATTAGTGGGTGTTTAGAGGAGAGTAAACGCTGCGCTTGGGTGGTGATCTGATGTCGGATCTGCGGGCGATCTATTGGTGTGGGTGGGTAATCAGATTGCCCGCAAGGGGCAGGTTAGGGGCTGATTGTTGGGTGGCAGTGACAGGGGGTGACAGGGGGTGATTGATGGGTGATAGGTGATTGGAAGGTGATTGACAGGTGATCAGTGGGTTATTACAGGGAAGGATAGATTTAAATAATGCCCTGGCGAATTGATAAGGGGGGGGGTCTGAGGGTAATCTGAGCGTGTAGGCGGGTGATTGGGTGCCCGCAAGGGGCAGATTAGGGTCTGATCTGATAGGTAACAGTGATAGGGGGTGATTGATGGGTGATTGATGGGTAATTAGTGGGTGTTTAGAGAAGATAACAGATGTAAACAATACATTTGGGAGGTAATCTGACGGCGGGTTTGCGGGCGATCTAATGGTGTGGGTGGGTGATCAGATTGCCCGCAAGGGGCAGGTTAGGGGCTGATTGATGGGTGGCAGTGACAGGGGGTGATTGATGGGTGATAGGTGATTGACAGGTGATCAGTGGGTTATTACAGGGAAGAACAGATGTAATGAATGCACTGGTGAATTGATAAGGGGGGGTCTGAGGGCAATCTGAGCGTGTGGGCGGGTGATTGGGTGCCCGCAAGGGGCAGATTAGGGTCTGATCTGATAGGTAAAAGTGACAGGTGGTGATAGGGGGTGATTGATGGGTGATTGATGGGTAATTAGTGTGTGTTTAGAGGAGAGAATAGATGTAAACAATGGATTTGGGAGGTGATCTGATGTCGGATCTGCGGGCGATCTATTGGTGTGGGGGGGGTGATCAGATTGCCCGCAAGGGGCAGGTTAGGGGCTGATTGATGGGTGGCAGTGACAGGGGGTGATTGATGGGTGATTGACAGGTGATTGACAGGTGATTGACAGGTGATCAGGGGTGATAGATGCATACAGTGCATGGGGGGGGGGGTCTGGGGAGAATCTGGGGGGTGGGGGGTGATCAGGAGGGAGCAGGGGGCAGGGGGGGGGGTATAAAAAAAATAGCGTTGACAGATAGAGACAGGGAGTGATTGATGGGTGATTAGGGGGGTGATTGGGTGCAAACAGGGGTCTGGGGGGTGGGCAGGGGGGGGTCTGATGGGTGCTGTGGGCGATCTGGGGCGGGGGGGGGAGAAAATCAGTGTGCTTGGTGCAGACTAGGGTGGCTGCAGCCTGCCCTGGTGGTCCCTCGGACATTGGGACCACCAGGGCAGGAGGCAGCCTGTATAATACACTTTGTAAACATTACAAAGTGTATTATACACTTTGTATGCGGCGATCGTCGGGTTAACATCCCGCCGGCGCTTCCGTATGGCCGGCGGGATGTTGCGGCGAGTGAGCGGCGACAGGCAGAGGCGGAGGATCGCGTCACGGATGACGCGATCGCTCCGCCCATGCCCAAACAAGGACCGCCGCCATTTGTCAATACGGCGGTCCTTGCGGCGTCTGCTTCCCGGCCGCCATTTGTCTATACGGCGGTTGGGAAGTAGTTAATATGAGTAAAACAGAACCAATTATTTTTCCACCGCCTCTGTCTACCTCTCTGCCTGATACAACAATAAATGTTAATAACACTCCCATAACTTCAGTTTCCAAAGCTTGGTACTTAGCTGTAAATATTTGACTCCTCTCTCTCTTTCATTCCTTGCATTCACTCCCTAACCAGCTCCTGTCATCTCCAACTCAAAAACTTATCTTGCATCCAACCTTTTCTTACTCAGGTCACACTTAAAATGTTAATACATGCTCTTATAAGGGCCCGTTCAGACTGCACGCGTTTCCAGACGCGTTTTGGAAACGCGTGCAGGAGGCCGACACGCATGGCATCAGACAGTGCATAGAGTGCACTGTCTGATGTTCACACGGCATGCGTTCCGGACCAGTGCGGTCCGGGAACGCATGCTGCACGCAGATTTAGCAAAAATGCGCGGCTGTCCCATTCACTTTTCAGTGATGGGATCAGCCACGCAACGCATACAAACGCGGATGGCGTGCGTTCGTACGCGTTGCGTTCCGCATGCGTGGCCATCCGCGTTTGTAATGTGAACCGGCCCTAATATCTCGTCTGGACTATTGTAACATACCACTTTGTGATCTACCAAATAAAAGACCACCACTCCAATCCATACTGAACTCGGCTGCTCGTCTCATTCATCTTTCTTTATTATTATTATTATTTATTGTATTTTTTTCTCACTCTTCTTCTACTGCTCCTCTCTGCCATGCCAAGCTCGTCTTGGTTACCAATTAACCAGAGGATCCAGTTCAAACTCTAAACCCTCACCTACAAAGCTCTCCACAATCTCTCTTCCCTGTACATCTCCTCACTTATTTCCAGATACCAACCCAACCCCAATCTCAGATCTGCACATTACCCACTTTTGTCATCTAAAATTACACAAGGGGGGCAGGAGGAGGACACAGGGAGACACAAAAAGTTCAAGGGGGCATAATCCACAAGATGCCCCTTTACCATGGATGCACCAAGTTTAGCATATATTTTTTACCCTGGTTTTTGTAAACCTAGGTGTGTCTTATGGTCAGAAGCATCTTATAGTCCAAAAAATAAGGTACCTTTGGCAATTGGTACTGTCTATACCAGGCTTGGGCAAACTTGGCCCTCCAGCTGTTAAGGAACTACAAGTCCCACAATGCATTTGCCTTTATGAGTCATGACTGTGGCTGTCAGACTTCTGCAATGCATTGTGGGACTTGAAGTTCCTTAACAGCTGGAGGGCCAAGTTTGCCCATGCTTGGTCTATACTTTTCAACATAATATACATTTAAGATGCAATGATAAATAGATCAGGTTAGAACAGGGGAGGACTGGCCAGGGGGGATGGGGGGAGATTTCCCCCCAGGCTGCCTCTCATTTAATGATTTTGGGCGGGTGCAGGGCCTGATGCATTCAGTTTTTTTTATTAGGCAATGTGAACAACTAGGCTAGCTGGCTGAGGAAAATAAAAGCACAATTACAGAGCAAATAGAGGGTGGGCAAGCAGTGGTAAATATATACAGCATGATGCAGAGAAGAGCTTGCCTGCAGAGTTTGTGGATAAAAAAAAATGTCTGGCCCTCACAATCATAGCTCCCAACTGTCCCTCTTTTGGAGGGACAGTCCCTCTTTGGACATAATTGTGTGTGTGTGTGTGGGGGGGGGGGGGGAGCCTTGGTGGGAAATTAAGGTGGCATACATCTGTCTACTGGGGGATTAACTAACTGTTTTGATAATTATTATTGAATTGGATGAAAATCTGTGCCATCACATGCATGCCCAATCGACAATTTGACTGATTTCAGGTGAAAATTGGTCGAACCTGAAATACTGGGAAATCTCAGGCCGATGTGTTTGATTGGGTGTGCAGCGCTAACGGCGTGTGATAATCACGAAAGACGATCATAACGGAAAGCCCTGGCTGTCATCCCTCCAAATGTATCATGTGACCCGATGCCTGTGCAGTTATACTTTACCTGTCATGCTGTCCTACAAGAATCCTTGCTGTATTTCTGCATTGGCACCACATGTGACTATCGGCAAAAAGCAAGTAGGGAGCATGTGTGGTGTCATTTAGGCTGAGGCTGCCATGAAAAACGGGCCTCTAGTTTGTGTTTTCCCCCCAGGCCAAAAGGTCCCAGTCCTCCCCTGGGTTAGAATGCGTTGTATTTAAAAGCTGGAAGGAAAAAAAACCTAAAAAAGAGAAATAAATGTTATCACGCCTGCAGAGAGAGATTTAACCTTCAAACTGTAAAGAAAAACTGAATAGAGACAGAGTTCCCATTAAACAGCAATAATAAAAAGTGTTAGAAACACAGTGCCTGTCTTTATATAAGATGTTTTACAGAAAATTGATTTCTTTTTAGTAGTAAATATATTTGTGATATAAAGAAACTCATGTGTCTAGTTCTATGGCACTCAAACACAAAATTGTTGCAAGGTTAGTCGACATACTTCTAATACAAGCCTTATTGAATTTTACTTTATTTTAAGCTTTTTCCAAGGTGAAGGGGAACACAAAACTCATATTGAGAACTCGTACCCGATTTAGCAGAACATCTATTCATTTCTAGATGGTGCTTGTGTCCTAAAAGC
The DNA here is from genome assembly GCF_040937935.1 of Hyperolius riggenbachi. Taxonomy (NCBI): domain Eukaryota; kingdom Metazoa; phylum Chordata; class Amphibia; order Anura; family Hyperoliidae; genus Hyperolius; species Hyperolius riggenbachi. The sequence continues at coordinate 164,729,149 of NC_090648.1, forward strand.
AGGCAAACAAAATGTTTACATTCCCTGTCATGCAGTGCTATGTGAATGGCAAAGGTGGACTTACAGATAGATTTTACCTTGCCTACAGCCAGCCAATAAGAAAGAAGTGTCAATCTGTGACAATATTTCCTACACACAATGGTCCCCAGGTAATGGTAATGCTCTACTTTTGGCTTTTGGACGGCCCACCCCACCACCAAGACCAGCTAAATAACCAGCATAGATATTTGCCAGTTCCAGCAGCGATATCACCACTCGCTTCAAGGCCATAAAGATTGCATTGATTATTAAGTGTGCAAGGACAATCTTCCAATGAGGAAGTTTTCTGGCATTCAAGGACCATTATTGTCTAACATTTATAAATGTAAAATACATGTACAGGAAAAACATTTCTTGTACAAAATTCTCTATAAATTACATGTCTCCTATGTTCCTGCTGATTACAAGAGGAAGTAAAATCTGACAGATTCTGGACTAGCCCTTCTACTCCTGGGGGAGTTACAGGGTCATCTTTGTTTTTAAAAGCACTTATTGAATGTCAACTGCTGAGTCCAACTGCCAAAAAAGTGTGCGGGAGGGGGGGGGGGGGGCAGCATCCTATGTAATAAAACCCTAACTGTCTCTGCGTTATCCTCCTGTCCCTGTGTCCCGTGTGTTTTGGCTACTGCACATGTGTAGCTGTTGAGACAGGAGGAGGACGAGGCCAGGGGGTGCGCGAGCACGGAGCGGGTGCCCTGACATGCGGCGGTGGCGGCAGTGAAAGAGACCTAGAGCCCGTTTTTAAAGGAATACTGTAGGGGGTCGGGGAAAAAAAGAGTTGAACTTATCCGGGGCTTCTAATGGTCCCCTGCAGGCATCCTGTGCCCGCGCAGCCGCTCACTGATGCTCTGGCCCCACCTCCGGTTCATTTCTGGAATTTCAGATTTTAAAGTCTGAAAACCACTTCACCTGCGTGACCGTGTCCTCGCTCCCGCTGATGTCACCAGGAGCGTACTGTGCAGACACAGACCATACTGGGACTGCACAGTACACTCCTGGTGACATCAGCGGGATCAAGGACACGGCAAAGCAGGTGCAGTGGTTCTCAGACTTTAAAGTCTGAAATTCCAGAAGTGAACCGGAGGCGGGGCCGGAGCATCGGTCAGTGGCTGCACGGGCACAAGATGTCTGCGGGGGACCATTAGAAGCCACGGGTAAGTTCAACTCATTTTCCCCCGATCCCCCCTACAGTATTCCTTTAAATGGGCTTAGGTCTACTAGTTTATGTATATATCCTTTCCAAGGATTACTTTTGTATAGAATAAAGAAGATACTGAGAATAGAAGAGGAGATGGTCTAATCTAAAACCTGCCAGATCTGTCAGACTTTTACTGCCTACTGTAAGTGAAAGCAACATAGGAGAAAAGTAATCACTGTATACTCTAAATGTACTTCTTAGTATGTGTACACATGTATTTTAATTTTTGCAAGATAGTGGTCCTGAAAGTCATTAACAGTTCTCTCATAGGAAATTAAAGGGGACCTGAAGCAAGAGGTATATGGAGACTGCCATATTTAGTTCCTTCGAACCACTTGTGCCTAAGCTATAGTACAATCATGTCTGCTCTGCCACACTAGCACCATCCTAGGCAGCAAATGGATGAGCTAACCAGCGTGACTACCAGGCAATGACTGGAAGGGAAAAGGGGGAACCACTAGACTACCTCCAAAAATATATGAAGGGGGGGGGGGGGCACTAGAGTCCTGGAAAAGCTGTAAATAAGATGGGGGAACCCCAAGATCACCAAAACAAGCCTTAAACAAAAAGGGGCTAGTACTATGAAAATACTGTTCTCTACTTCCTATAATCATGCCGACACACCGTGTATAAGAATGCAACTAATTATACTTTCTATATAGCTTTTATCCCCCCGGTTTACCTTGTTAATATTATTGCAGTACTAGCAGAAAAATATACCTTCATTTTAAAAAGATTTTCAACATACATTGTACCAGCAACAATATTTAAAGATAAACCGTAACCAAGAATTGAACTTCATCCCAATCAGTAGCTGATACCCGCTTTCCCATGAGAAATATTTTCCTTTTCTCAAACGGATCATTGTGGGTGGGGGGGGGGGGGGGGGGTCAGTATGGCTAATATTGTGGTGAAACCCCTCCCACAGTGCGATGTCAGGACCATGGCCCTGACAGTTTCCTGTCTGTGAACCTCATTGCATTGTGGGAAATAATAGCTGTTTACAACTGCCAAAAAAGCAAGCAGGATCTCCTTCCAATGACATCACCTGCCAGCGGTAAAAATGTCACCATGTGATAAATGTCAGAATGTAAGGCCCGGTTCACACTTGCGGTGGCCCTCCGGAATCGCCGTGCCGGAGCCGCACCGCTTGCAGAACGGACGGAACGGACGCACGGCATAGCAATGAAAGCCTATGCGTCCGTTCACATGCGTCCGTTCTGCCGAACCGGAGCCGGACCGGATCCGGGCCGGATCCGGACTCCGTTCCAACATGCGCTATTTTTTCATCCGGCTCCTCCGGCAGCCGTATCCGGGGCGGAGCCGGACTGCACCATCCGGCCAATACAAACCAATGGGAACCGGAGAGCGCACAACACACTGGCTGAGAAATCCGGATGTTCTACCCCACTTCCTATGGGGATTGTTGCGGCGATATTGGATGGGGACACATGGGCAAGCATTTTGGAGTGGAGCAGCACAGCTGGATCCGGATCCGGAGATGTTGGCAGCATGTCGCAGGTGGAGGTGAGTGCTAAACAGCAGAGGGCCTGATTCCACAGGTCCCCCTTCTGCTGACCTCCCAGACCCCAACATTTTTTTTGTTTTTAACGTTACTTTTGCCAAACGGATCCGGATCGCATCCTGATGGACACCTGATGCAACCTGACCGGATCCGGATCGGATCCGGATCAGAACCGTACGGTTCCGATCCGGTCCGGATCCGGTCAGGTCATCCGGTCCGTTTGGCAAACAACCGCAAGTGTGAACCGGGCCTGAATCAGGGAGAGGAAAATATTTTACAATGAGCAAACACTGACTAAATCATTGATACATAATTATTGTAAAAATGAAGCACTTTATTACATTATTTTCATTTTTCCTCTAGAAGTTTTATAAAAAATTAGATAAATAGCCAAATTTAATTAAGTGTTTATTATTTGTGATGACACTTTTTGTTTTAAAATATGTAAAAACTGAGAAATTGTATTTGTCATTTTTTTCTTCTTTCCTTTAAACAGCAATAACTTTATCCATACTTATGACAACTAAAAAATAAAAAACACTACTGTAGATAAAAAAAACACATTTAGTTTGGCTATTTTTACCGTTTATCACTAAACACAGATTATGTCCCATCGCAACTTATGGTGAGGATGTTTGATTCGAAAGTAATGCTACAAAAATGTATTTAGGGAGCTCCCAACGGAGTTAAAGCACTGCACTTTACTAAAGGCCTTGTTTAGAGTTATACTGTAAAGGAAATCTAAGCTTCTCTTGGATGGGGGCAGGTAAGTGGATTACTGAGGTGAACAGGGGATCATTAAAGGGGCACTATGGCGAAAAATTGTAAAATTTAAAATATGTGCAACCCTACACAAATAAGAAGTACATTTTTTCCAGAGTAAAATGAGCCATAAATTACTTTTCTCCTATGTTGCTGTCACTTACTGTAGGTAGTTGAAATCTGACAAAAGCAACAGGTTTTGGACTAGTCCATCTCTTCATAGGGGATTCTCAGCAAGGCTTTTATTCTTCATAAAGATATTCCCTAAAAAGGATTTAACCACTTGAGGACTGCAGGGCTAAACCCCCTAGTGACCAGGCCATTTTTAGGTAAATTGGCCACTGCAGCTTTAAGGCCAAGCTGCAGGGCCGCACAACTCAGCACACAAGTGATCCCCCCCCCTTTTCTCCCCACCAACAGAGCTCTCTGTTGGTGGGGTCTGATCGCTTCCCCCATGTTTATTTTTTTTAAATAAATATTATTGTTATGGGATTTTAGAAAAAAAAAACCTGTTTCTTTAACCTCCTTGCCGGTTTTCCCGACCTGAGCTCGGGGTAGAAAAAAGCAGCTGCTATCGGTGATCCCGAGCTCAGGTCGGGGTAGGCATTGCAGAGCTTTACCTGCAGTTGTGGAGTCCCGCGCGCGATCTCGCTGCGCAGCAGGACTCCAGCCTCTCTCCCCGGCAGTGTGGGGTCTTTCCCTGGCCGCCGGGATCCCCCATGTCCCCGCTATTCTTCCGGGGACCCGGCAGCCAGTTGGAGCAGCGCAGCCGTGGTGGTGGCAGCAGAGCGGTGGTGGCAGCGTGACGTCATCGGGGGCGGGGCTAACATTGAAAACGAACTTCTCTATATTAGAGAAATATAGAGAAGTTCGTTTATATGTATATTAGCGCCATCTTGTGGGCAAAGAGAAAACTGCAGCCCAGGAGCCCAGGAAGGTAATTTTTTTTTAATTTTGCTGCAGATCTCCCTGCCAGAATGATTTTTTTCAGGTTTTAGGGTCTGAAAGAGTGAAAAAAAATTGCACCGCTTTTAGACCCTAAAATCTGGAAAGAATCAGACCGCCAAGGAGGTTAAATTTATTCCCTTCCTCCCTCCCTCCCTCCCCACAGCCGGCCAATTATGGCGATCGGCTGTCATAGGCTTCTGCCTATGAGAGCCGATCGCTCTCTTGTCCCCCATGGGGACAGCCGTGTCACACGGCTGTCCCCAGTGCAGCGCTGCACCTAGTAAATAGACGGCGTAATCGCCGTCTAACAGTCTCCCGAGCGGCAATAGCCACTCGGAGACTGAAGGCGGGGCGGAGCTCCGCCCTCCGAGCATGAGATGCACGCGCACCATGCGCGCGATCTCATGCTAAACAGAGCCCCAGGACTTTACGCCAATTGGCGTTAGGCGGTCCTGGGCTGCCGCCGCGGCCACGCCTACTGGCGTGACGCGGGCGGCAGGAGGTTAAACAATGATGCTAGCCAGCTTCCCTGCTCGCTACACAGTTTTTTGGCAGTTGGACAGAGCAACTGCCATTCACTAAGTGCTTTTGAAAATAAATAAATCCCTCAGAATGAGTGACAGCAACATAGGAGAGAAGTAATTTATGGCTCATCTTACTCTGGAAAATAATGTACTTCTTATTTCTATATGTTTGCGCATATTTGAAACTTTACAATTTTTCTCCAAAGTGCCCCTTTAAGAATTTGTTCACGTCTAAAATGGAAATCGCCAGCGATTTTTTGCGTTTTTTTTTTACTCCCGGCGCTCCACTGCACGCTACGATTTTGTGTACAGTGCTTTTCAAAGCACTTTTGCAGAACAATTTGTTTTATCACTTCCTGACGCAAGTCAGGAAGTGAACTCTTTGACCCGGAAATGAATGGATGGCTTAGTCCAAAACCTGGCGCTTCTGTCAGATTTCTACTACCTACTGTAAGTGACAGCAACATAGGAGAGGAGTAATTTATGGCTCATTTTACTCTGGAAAATATATACTTCTTATTTGTGTAGGGTTGCACATATTTTACATTTTACAATTTTTCGCCATAGTGCCCCTTTAATGACCTTTCAGCTCATCAAAGTGCTGCATGTACCATTTTTACAGTGTTTTTGCTGCAATGGAAGGCATAGGAAAAGTGCAAAACGCAAAATCTCTTTGCGATGTGATTGCGTTTGCGTTTTGAATAAATACAATGTATTTATTCAAAACGCGAACGCAATCACAGTGCAAAGCGATTTTATGGGCGTTTTGCACTTTTCCTATGCCTTCCATTGCAGCAAAAACACCGTAAAAATGGTACATGCAGCACTTTGATGAGCTGAAAGCAGAAGAAACGTGCTGATATGAACTATCCCATAAGGTTTCATTGCACTAGCGACTTTAGGGCGTTTTTTTTAAATCGCCTGCTCTGAAAAAAAAAGCAAAACTCCCTAGGTGTGAACAAGCCCTTACTGAACCACTGTTTAAGTACTTGGATTTCATGCTGAACCCTTTTCTCAAAAATATTCCCTTCTTTTTTGGCAGATATCCTGGACACCCTTGAGAAAGTAACTTGGTACCTGTAAACGGGGCTTACTGACAAATCGCCACATGGAACTGCCACTCACCCATTGCCGCAGGCCCCTCGCTCTTGCCTTCACTATGACAGCAGAGCTCTGCGAGCCAGTCAGGAGCAGTTTTCATTGGCTTCTGACCGTCATCAATGTGAGCCAAAGGGATTGGCTCACAGTGATCACGGGTTCAGGAGCCAATGAAATAGTCTCCTGAACCTAAACTGAGAGGGATATGGATGTTTCCTTTTAATCAATACCAGTTGCCTGGCGGTCCAGATCTCTTTGGCTGAAGTAGTGCCTGAATCACACACCTGAAACAAGCATGCAGCTAATCCAGTCTGACTTCAGTCAGAGCACCTTGTTCAGGGGCTGTGGCTGAAAGCATTGGAAACAGGATCAGCAGGAGAGTCAGGCAACTGGTAATATTTTAACCACTTGCCGACCGCACACTCATACCGTGCGGCGGCAAAGTGGCAGATCTGCGTCGCCAGGTGCCTCCCTAATTAATCAGGAAAGGCCGCTCGCGCGAGCGGCCGTTTCCTGTTAGATCACGGAGCGGGTCTCCGTGAATAGCCTGCGAGCCGCTCATCGCGGCTCGCAGACTAAATGTAAACGCAGGAGACATTTGTCTCCTTTGTTTACATTGTACGGCGCTGCTGCGCAGCAGCGCCGTAAGGCAGATCGGCGATCCCCGGCCAATCAGCGGCCGGGGATCGCCGCCATGTGACAGCGGACATCCTGTCACAGGCTGCACAGGACGGATAGCGTCCTGTGCAGCCCCGATCACCGGGGGGACAGGTAGGGGAGGGGGGGGGGGGAATGTCGCCACGGAGGGAGGCTTTGAGGTGCCCCCCCGCAACATGCCACCAGCAGGAGCGATCAGACCCCACCCCCTGCACATCTCCCCCATAGGGGGGAAAAAGGGGGGGGGGGCGATCTGATCGCTCTGCATGCCAGCTGATCTGTGCTGGGGGCTGCAGAGCCCACCCAGCACAGATCACAAAAATCAGCGCTGGTCCTTAAGGGGGGTCCTCAAGTGGTTAAAAGAAAAAATCCATATCCTTCTCAGTTTAGGTTCCCTTTAAACAATTGCCTGGCAGTCTTACTGATCTCTTTTGCTGCAGTCATGCTTGAATCACACACCTGAAGCAAGCATGTGGCTATTCCAGACTTCAATGAGAAACACCTTATTTGTTTGCTTGTTCCATGTCTATGGCTAGAAGTATTAGATGCAGAGGATCAGCAGGACAGCCAGAATGTGCATTGTTTAAAAGAAAATATGTCAGCCTCCATATCTCTCTCACTTTAGGTGTATTTTAAGAACACCTTTCTCTAGAGCAAAGCATTTGAAATAAGGCACTGACCATATACACCTATCTTAAAGGGATACTTAAGTCAAAAATAGAAAATGATATTTACTCACCCGGGGCATCCCTCAGCCCCCTGAAGCTGTATGGTGCCCTCGCAGCCTCGCTCCGATCCTCCTGTCCCCGCCGGCGGCTACTTCCGGGTTCGGGGACAGCCACCGACAGGCTGGGAACGCGAGTGATTCTCCGCGTTCCCAGCCGCTAGATCACCCTCTATGCTGCTATAGCATATATGTTATACGCTATAGCAGCATAGAGGGTGATATAGCGGCTGGGAACACGGAGAATCACTCGCGTTCCCAACCTGTCAGCGGCTGTCGCCGAACCTGGAAGTAGCCGCCGGCAGGGACAGGAGGATCGGAGCCAGGCTGCCAGGGCACCATACAGCTTCAGGGGTCTGAGGGATGCCCCAGGTGAGTAAAAATCATTTTTTATTTTTGACTTAAGTATCCCTTTAAAGTGTACATGAGATGGGATGAAATAAATTTTTTTTTTTTTTAAAGAATACATACATACCTTCCTCCAGGCTTATCGCCCCCACGCCGCCCTCCACCACCTCGTTTACCAGCAACTGACCCCAAAAAATGGTTAGGCACAGTCCAGCCAAGCGCACTCCCCCATCACCAGTAGCGTTCTGCACCTGCACAGTACTGGCACAGAACGCTCCCAACAATGGAAGAGTGTGCGCGACCGGGTATGCACAGTAGGCCCCGGGCCGGGTGAGGACACTTTCCGGGTCAAATTGCGGACAAATAAGGAGGCAGAGGAGGATGGCATGGGAGCAATGAGCCCGAAGGCTTTTTTTTTATCCCATCTCAGGTTCTCTTTGCTGAAAATCTTGAGCTGAAATGAATAACTAATCAGGAAATAAAGCTACTTCCTGTTGAAGGAAACATAGAGAAATGCACCCTGTATGTATTCAGGGAGTTTAGCCTGTCTAATTCCCCCTCATCTGTAAACAATCACCACCATAATTTGATCTCTCAGCTGTGTCTGCTCAGGAATCTCCTCTGCCATGGTAGAGAAGCTAATTTGTAAATACAGGAGGTTAAAAATATCTCTGCTTCCATGAAAGCAGGAAGTAGAAACACTGCAGATTTATTGCAGGATTTGTATCATCTGTAAAGCTGGCCATACACTAGGCCGATTCCCCGCCGATCGACAGCAGATTCGATCACTGGGATCAAATCGGCTGTCACATCGTTCACGCTACACACTAAATTCGCTCCGTGCGGGAAATTACCGTCGATCGCCCGCGGGTAGGGAGCGTGTCGCTAGCGGCGTTCGAGTGCCCGATGACCGACGCAATAGAGTGGCAATACATTACCTGCTCCGCGACTTACCCCGGTCACCGCTGCTCCGTCTCTGCTCTGGTCTCCGGTTCCGGCATGCTTCACTTCTTCTAGCCCGGCAGGAAGTTTAAACAGTAGAGGGCCCTCTACTGTTTAAACTTCCTGCCGGGCAGGAAGAAGTGAAGCATGCTGGACCCGGAGACCAGAGCAGAGCGGAGAAGACAGCGGAGACCTGGGGACTGGAGTCGCGCCGGCCGGAGCAGGTAATGTATGCGGGGAGCAGCGGCAACACCACCACAGATTGTGAACGGTTTCAGGCTGAAATCAGTTCACAATCTGTTTGCAGTAAAGGCAGCCATACGATCCCTCTCTAATCAGATTCGATCAGAGAGGGATCTATCTGTTGGTCGAATCTGATGGCAAATCGACCAGTGTATGGCTACCTTAACAAAAGAGTTTTTTATTTATGCTGTTGCGTATCTTTCAGAGCAAAGAGGAAGTTCTGAGGTTAGGTCCGCTGTAAAAGCACAAAGCTGTTCTCCCCCTTCTGCAAACAATAAGCTTATAAAATAAATTAGTGACTAAACCTATATAAAGACTGTAGACTAGACTAACGCTGCCCCCCCCCCCCCAGAAAGATCATTCATAATTGTTTTGCGTGGCAATCTACTGTCTGTACAAGCAAACCTGTCCTCAGCTGCTCTCTCTCAGCAGCTAGTTGCTCTGAATGTATCTTATTTAGCTGCAGCTGCCTGCATCCTTTCTGTCGTTTTCCTTTTATAAGGTATAGCATGCTACTAAGAGATACATACAAGCATTTCTCTACATTGATCACTGGAAAACTACAGCACAAAAGAAAGTACAAAAAAAATATATAGATTTGCACAATCGTGGGCTTGGAACCCACTAAGAGCTCTTTTATGGGCGCTTTGTGATTTGAAAAGCTCCTGCTAATGTAATGCTATGGGTGTGATCCCACTTGAACAATGTGATTTTTATAAGTCACCTTTAGCATTGCATTAGCAAGAGCTTTTCAAATCACTAGCGCTTAGGCCTTGTTCACATTGGGCTCTATTCTCAAAGACTTCCCGCATGCGGTAAAGTACATGCGGGAAGTTTGCACCCAAAATACCGGCAAGTTGGGATTCTCAAAATGTTCCGCATGTTTTTTCCGCATGCGGAAAAAGTGTGATAAAAGTGCGGGATTCATGCGGTAAAATTTCCACAAAAGTCGGTATTTTCCGCAATAAAAGATCAATTCTCAAAGATGTTCAGGCGCATCATTTCTTCGTTAATTACCGAATTTTTATCACCTACAAGTAGTAGGTGATATATTCCGCATCCCATTGACTTTAATGAAGTGTGGAGGCTTAAGGGCTGTGCTTGGTGGACTTTGACTTTTTTTTTTTAAACACTTTTTCATGCGACCTTTTTACCGCATGATTCCCGCATGAATAATGCCTGTTTCCGCATCTTTTTTCCCGCATGCGGAAAACATGCGGAAAATGTTAGTGAATGCTGAAAAAATGCGGAGTTTACCGCTGGCGGGAATTTAGCGCTAAAATTTTGCGGTACTTTTGGCTCTTTGAGAATAGAGCCCATTGTGTTCCATTCGTGTATCCGTCCACGTTCGGTGTTTTTGAGGCGATTTTTATTTCCGATTCGACGATTACCTGAGCACTGGTTTATTTGTGAAGCGCTTTTCTAAGCGGTTTTGCCGAGCGATTGCGTTTTTACACTTCCTGACGCAAGTCAGGAAGTGAACTCTTTGATCCGGAAAAGAATACATACAATGTATTTATTCTTAACGCGAACGCAATCACTGCACAAAGCAATTATGTGAGCATGTGCATTTTTCCTATACCTTCCATTGCGGCAAAATCGCCTCAAAAATAGCCCATGCACCGCTTTTCTGAGCGGATCGGAAAACGAACTGCTCAGATGTGAACTGTCTCATAGAGAATAATGGTGTAAGCACTTTCAGGGCGATTTTGAAAAATTGCCAGCGCTTAAAAAAAAAAGCGAAAATCGCCGCTAGTATGAACGAGCCTTAACCTCTTGACGACCAGCTAACGCCAATTGGCGTAAACTGGTTGTCTGCGGGTTTACATTTCGCGGCTCGCAGGCGAAATGTAAACACGCGGGAAAGAAATCCCCGGTGTTTACACGCCACGGCGCTGCAGCAGCGCCGTAAAGGAGATCGGCGATCCCCGGCCTCTGATAGGACGGGGATCGCCGCCGTCTGATAGGCTGAAGCCTATCAGAGGCGGTACAGGACGTATTGCCGTCCTGTACCGCCCACAGAGCCTGGGAGAGAGAGGGAAGGAGAGGGAGGGGGGAATAGCGCTGTGGAGGGGGGATTTGAGGACCCCCCCCCCCCCCGCAAGGCACAGCAGAGCGGCGGCGATCAGACCCCCCCCCAGCAGGACAACCCCCTAGTAGGGAAAAAAAAAAGGGGGGGGGGGGGGGAGTCTGATCGCCCTGCCTGCAATACGTTCTGTGCTGGGGGCTGAAGAGCCCACCCAGCACAGATCAATGGAAAATCACTTGGTCGGCAAGTGGTTAAGAAAAGGCTGCTAGTGGGTTTAAGCCCTGAGTCTGTCCACAACTTTATAGCTATTTAAAATGAGAAGGGGAGGAGGTGCCCATCTGCACAGAAACACCTGTATAGCGGTCATCAGCTACAGAAACAATGCCATGGACAAATAACGCACAGCAATTTTATTAATGTAGGCAACAGAACATGCATTGCACAAATAGCGTAGCATATTGCAGAATCAACATGCCCATGATATACATGTTGGGAGTGGAGCTATGTGCATAATGCACATTTTGCTTCTTTGCAAAAGCTGGTAAAACTGCGCTATATATATTCGCACAGCAATGTTACTGTAGTTTAGTAAGTCAACCCCATAGTGTGGGGAGCAGGTCTGTTACGTGAAGGGAACCTTAACTGAGAGGGATATGGAGGTTTCTTTTTAAACAATACCAGTTGCCCGGCAGCCCTGCTGATCTCTAGCTGCAGTAGTGGCTGAATAATATACCTGAAACAAGCATGCAGCTGATCCAGTCTGACTTCAGTCAGAGCACCTGATCTGCATGCTTGTTGAGGGGTTGTGGCTAAAAGCATTAGAGACACAGGATCAGCAGGAGAGTCAGGCAACTGGTAATTTAAAAGGAAAAATCCATATCCTTCTCGGTTTAGGATCCCTTCAAAGAAACAGAAACTGTTGCATTATTTTAGACACTGCTTGCTAAGGACAGCTGAACGAAGAGGGATATGGAGGTGGCCATATTTATTTCCTCTTAAACAATACCAGTTGCCTGGCATCCTGTTCAGGGCTTTGGAGTAGATACAAAAAAAAAATCATCCAACTCCAACTGCTCAGTTTATGAAACCACCGACTCCACCCAAAATGGCTCCTACTCTGACTCCTCAGTCTAATAGGGCTGGTGCACACCAGAGCGTTTCTGTAGCGTTTTTAAAAATGCTTGGGGATAGAAAAACACTTGGGTAATGTATTTCAATGGGCTGGTGCACACCAGAGCAGTTCGTTTTCTCCACAAACGCAAACTCAGGGGCTGCAGCATTTTTTTTAGATTTCTGAGGCATTTCTGCCTCAATGTTAAAGTATAGGGAAGTGGAAAACTGCTCTGAAAAACGCTAGTTCAGAGCGGTGTTCCAGGCGTTTTTGTTACAGTAGCTGTTCAGCAAGAGCTTAATGAAATCTGCTACACAAAAACGCTTCTAAAAACACTAGGCATGTTTAGAAAACCTCTCTAAGGGCCCATTCACACTAGAGTGTTTTGCCGCGATTTCGGAAAAACATTCAAACTCTAGCGCTTTTTAACAATGGGCCCATTTTTATTTGGGCGATTTGCGCTAATCGCCACAAATCGCCCAAAAACGCAAACGCATCGTCTGCACCATTTTCAGGCGATTTCCCAGCTATCGCGTTTTAGTGTTATAGAAGCGCTAAACGCGATCGCGGCAAAATCGCCACAGTGTTCAGTGATTTTTCCGCGGAAAAAAAAAAATCACTCCTGCAAAACGCCGGAATAAAATCTCCGGCGTTTTACATTTCTAAGTGTGGATGGGGCCTAAACATGCCTAGAATCGCTCTGAAAATCTGCTTCAAAAACCTCTAGCGTTTGGCAGATCTGCTAGAGGTTTTTGGTGTGTACTGGGCCAAACTTAGCAGGGCTGTGGAGTTGGTACAAAAATCATTCGACTCCTGACTCCTCAGTTTATGAAACAACCCGACTGACTACAACTCAGAGTATCCAGAATTGCTCCAACTTCGACTCCACAGTCCTGATCCTGCTGATAACCTTTCAGTGTGAAGCAAGCACCCAGAAGGACATAAAGCTTGGTGTGCTTTGACTCTCAGTACTCTGCACTCCAGTACTCCACTAAGCAATCCACAGTAGAGTCGGCACCACCAAATTGTATTAAAGCTCTTTTTTTATTCCATCAAATCGTAATCTGTAGCAGCGACAGCTCCGCTGTTTCGGTCATGCGACCTTTCTCAAGCTGTTCAGCATTACATATCATCACATTTAAAACCAACACACTTATATACCCCCGTTGACCATAGCCAACCAATCAGTTTGAAATACCAACAACCAATCAGATGGGAGTGGACATCCAGTGGACCTGATGGGGAACAGCCTCACCTAATATTCAAATTATACCCCTCCCTTTTGGTGCATCATAGCGTAGCCTATTACATCTATGTTTGCCCTCCCTCCCATTAAGAGCTAATGGAGAGTATTATACAATCACCTGTTATCGTAGACCACCTCCTTACCAACCTCCATTGAGCAGATGGTTCATATATGGTCTCCGCCCCCCCCGCCGCAGCTTCACCAATCGCATCCATGTGCGTCACTTCCCCTCTCCATGCGTCCAATCAGACGCGTTCACCTATCCATCATGCGTACAAATTATGTCGCATACCCACATACGTCACTTCGGATGTCGCATATTACATACGCTACATCCCCATAGCGACGTCTGTACGCGTGACCATGGCTACCAAGCCCCTAGCTACACGCGTACATACCATCTTAATGTGGATAAGTGTATGGGGTCCACTAAACCCGCCGCTAAAGGAAGAAGAGACTATGATAGATATATACTAGATATGATCTATTGCCCTGTTTATGATAGTTGGATTTTAGTGATGTATAGTCTTATGATGTTTGCTATATCTACCAAAGAGAGTTCAGAGGAATCTATATTAATATTGTATTTATATGTTTAATTTTAGATGAAAGCTGACAGCCATGAGAGGGTCTTGTGGACATCCTTTGATTGTATAGTTCCCTTGTGAGGTTGCAATACCATCTCCAGACAGCAGGTGGCGAGTGGTGAGTCTCTTCTTCCTTTAGCGGCGGGATTAGTGGACCCCATACACTTATCCACATTAAGATGGTATGTACGCGTGTAGCTAGGGGCTTGGTAGCCATGGTCACGCGTACAGATGTCGCTATGGGGATGTAGCGTATGTAATATGCGCCATCCGAAGTGACGTATGTGGGTATGCGACATAATTTGTACGCATGATGGATAGGTGAACGCGTCTGATTGGACGCATGGAGAGGGGAAGTGACGCACATGGATGCGATTGGTGAAGCTGCGGCGGGGGGGCGGAGACCATATACGAACCATCTGCTTAATGGAGGTTGGTAAGGAGGTGGTCTACGATAACAGGTGACTGTATAATACTCTCCATTAGCTCTTAATGGGAGGGAGGGCAAACATAGATGTAATAGGCTACGCTATGATGCACCAAAAGGGAGGGGTATAATTTGAATATTAGGTGAGGCTGTTCCCCATCAGGTCCACTGGATGTCCACTCCCATCTGATTGGTTGTTGGTATTTCAAACTGATTGGTTGGCTATGGTCAACGGGGGTATATAAGTGTGTTGGTTTTAAATGTGATGATATGTAATGCTGAACAGCTTGAGAAAGGTCGCATGACCGAAACAGCGGAGCTGTCGCTGCTACAGATTACGATTTGATGGAATAAAAAAAGAGCTTTAATACAATTTGGTGGTGCCGACTCTACTGTGGACTGATCCTGCTGATCTCTTTGGATGCAATAGTGTCTACACACCTGAAACAAGCATGCAGCTGATCTGGTCAGACTCTTGTCAGACATCTGATTTGTATGTTTGTTCAGGGTCTATGGCTAAATGTATTAGAGGCCAGAGAACAGCAGGCCAGTGTTTAAAGGGAACCTAAACTGAGGATATGGATTTTTCCTTTTAAAATAATACCAGTTGCCTGACTCTCCTGCAGATCCTGTGTCTCTCAGGGCTTGTTTCCACTATAGCGAATCCGCATGCGTTGTCTGCATGCGGATTCGCACAGCCAATACAAGTGGATGGGCCTGTCTCCACTTCTGCGTTGTGCGGAGCGTTTTTGTGTGAGGGGAAAATCTGCACGGCAGAGCAGTCAGAATTCGCTCCCCGCACACCGCTATGCGAATTGCACGCCATGTATTTAATAGGGAAATCGCATTCGTATTTGGCATGCGTTTTTCCCTGCGATTCCGCATAGGAACACGTTAATTTAAACAGGCAGTGACATAGTTAAATTCACATATACCCTGACCTATGCAGAATCGCACCCGCATGCCATTTCGGCAGCGGTAATATGCGGCGATTCTGTACCGCAATAGTGGAAACGAGCCCTAATACTTTTAGCCACAGCCCCTCAATAAGCATGCAGATCAGGTGCTCTGGCTGAAGTCAGACTGAATTAGCTGCATGCTTGTTTCAGGTGTGCGATTCAGCCACTGCTGCAGCCATAGGTCAGCAGGGCTGCCAGGCAACTATTGTTTAAAAGGAAACATCCATATCCCTCTCAGTTAAGGTTCCCTTTAAAAAGAAAAAAAATATGGCAGCCTCCATATCCCTCTCACTTCAGGATTCTTTTATGGTGTACGTTTAAAGTGGGCACCGCAAGAATAGAATAGGCCATGCCGATGTTCTACTAGGGATCAGTGGGTTATTCCAAAATATTGGTAATTTTTACCAATATTTTACTATAGCCCAACCCAACCTTATTCCCTAACAGACTACTCCCTCTACTGAGGCCTCAACCAACTCCCCCCATAACTAAACATGACTGCCCCACTTCCTAAACCTAATAAATTCCCCCATGCCTAAACTTAAACAACCCCCCTCCGCCCGATGCCTGAACCCAAGTCACCCCCCCCCCTCCCACTGACCAATAATATGGGCATCTATGAGAATGGCTACGATTAGCGGTTATGGCTATTTTAGGTCATGCTGGATGATCCACCCAATAAAATAAGGTATTGAAGACACCATTGCACTTAAAGAGAAACTCCAACCAAGAATTGAACTTTATCCCAATCAGTAGCTGAGAAATAAATATATTGCTTTTCACAAACAGACCATCAGGGGGCGCTGTATGACTGATTTTGTGCTGAAACCTCTCCCACAAGAAGCTCTGAGTACAGCGGTACTTTTGGCAGTTTGTTACAATGTAACAAGGTTCACAGACAGGAATTAGCTGTTTACAGCTGTCTCTAACAGCCAAAACAGCTAGCAGCAGCTACATAACCTGCCCACAGTAAAATGTCACTATGTAATAAATGTCAGAATGTAAATCGGGGAGAGGAAAGATTTTACAATGAGCAAACGCTGACTAAATCATTTATACATAATTATTGTACAAATGAAGCACTTTATTGCATTATTTTCACTGGAGTTCCTCTTTAAAGTGACCCAGAGATGAATAAAAAGCATGTTTTTTTTTTACTTACCCAGGGCTTTCTCCAGCCCCATAAGCATGGATGCGTCCCTCGCCGTCCTCCTTAGCGCCGCCGTTAAGCCGCAGTCTGCTCCGGTAAGTGGCTGTGTGACGTCTGCAGGGGGCCTTCTGCGCAAGCACTGAAGGCCCCTGACGTCACTCAGTCAGACTGAGCACAACTAAGCCATCAACCAGTGTTTGATTGCGGCTGAACAGAGGATTCCGGCCGGACCGCAGGAGGCACACATCTATGCTTATGGGGCTGGATGAAGCCCCGGGTAAGTAAAAAACAGGCTTTTTATTCATCCCTGGTTTTCTTTAAGTCAATGCTAATTTAGCAGTGTGTCCAGCATGTGCTCAAAAAAAAAAAAAAAAAAAAAACTTATAAAATATGAAGTTCATACACTTTGATTTGATAAGCGAATATTCTGTCAGGCTTCGCTTCAGGCTGCAGGGCAATTTCCTTACTGCAACTTTCAGTTAAGTGTACCCAACAGACACAGTGACGTGTTGCAACAGACACTGAATCTCACTGTGCTACAGTGCAAAAAACAAAGTCTGCGGCCAGTTCACATCCCATCAGCTGTGATGGAAAAAAAAAAAAAAGTTTCAGTTTTTACAACTCAGAACATACAGTGCATTGCAATCACTCGTGTTGACATGCACAATGCAGGTCTAGCATTTACAGTGGGATGCGAAAGTTTGGGCAACCTGTATAAATTGTTGGTTGTTATGATAAACAAATGTCAGTTAACTATATCATATGGGAGACACAGACCGTGATATTTGAGAAGAGAAATTAAGTTTATTGGATTTACAGAAAGTGCGCAATAATTGTTTAGAGAAAATTAGGTAGGTGCATAAATGTGGGCACTGTTGTCATTTTATTGATTCCAAAACCTCTAGAACTAATTATTGGAACTCAAATTGGCTTGGTAAGCTCAGTGACCCCTGACCTACTTTCACGTGTGAATCCAATTATGAGAAATATTATTTAAGGGGGTCAATTGTAAGTTTCCCTCCTCTTAATTTTCTGTGAAGAGGAGCAACATGGGTGTCTCAAAACAACTCTCAAATGACCTGAAGACAAAGATTGTTCATCATCGTGGTTTAGGGGAAGGATACAGAAAGCTGTCTCAGAGATTTCAGCTGTCTGTTTCCACAGTTAGGATCATATTGAGGAAGTGGAAGACCACAGGCTCAGTTCAAGTTAAGGCTCAAAGTGGCAGACCAAGAAAAATCTCGGATAAACAGAAGCAACGAATGGTGAGAACAGTCAGTCAACCTACATACCAGCACCAAAGACCCACAACATCATCTTGCTGCAGATGGAGTCACTGTGCATAGTTTAACTATTTGGCGCACTTTACACAAGGAGATGCTGTATGCGAGAGTGATGCAGAGGAAGCCTTTTCTCTGCCCACAGCAAAAACAGAGCCGATTGAGATATGCTAAAGCACATTTGGACAAGGCAGCTTCATTTTGGAATAAGGTGCTGCGGACTGATGAAACTATAATTGAGTTATTTGGGCATAACAAGAGGCGTAATGCATGGAAAAAAAAACTCAACATTCCAAGAAAAACACCTGCTACCTACAGTAAAATATGATGGTGCTTCCATCATGCTGTGGGGCTGTGTGGCCAGTACAAGGGACTGGGAATCTTGTCAAAGTTAAGGGACGCATGGATTCCACTCAGTATCGGCAGATTCTGGAGGCCAATGTCCAGGAATCAGTGGCAAAGCTGAACCTGCGCCGAGGCTGGATCTTTCAACAAGACAACGACCCTAAATACTGCTCAAAATCAATCAAAGGGGAACTGAAGTAAGAGGTATATGGAGGCTGCCATATTTATTTCCTTTTAATCAATACCAGTTGCCTGGCTGTAATTTCTGCAAAAGGAGGATCAACTAAATATTGATTTCATTTTTTTATGCACCTGTCAAATTTTGTTTAAACAATTATTGCACACTTTCTGTAAATTCAATAAACTTCATTTCCCTCCTCAAATATTACTGTGTGTGCCTCCTATATGATATATTTAACCTCCCTGGCGGTGCATTTCTGTCTGGAATTAGGAGTCAAAAGCGGTCCATTTTTTTTCTAGAATTTTCAGCTTCCAATTCATAAGTCATAATTTACCAAAATATGACAGAATAAAAGCCTGGTAGAAATTCTGCATATAAATAAAAGACTAGAACACAAATTTTCTGCATTAATTAAATTTATAAAGACACGTAAAAATGTACGCATTGAACCAGTAACGCGTAAAATTGTATGTGTTAATGTTCCTGCACTCGCGGGAATGCGTAAAAATGTACGCAATGCGTCCCGCCGACCTCCGAGGTCGGCCAGCTGCCAGCGGGGGACTGGAGCAGCAGTGAGCGACTACGAGGGCACAGGATGGCTGCATGGGGCTGGTAGAAGCCCCAGGTAAGTGAAACTCATTTTTTTATTTTGCTTGGACCTTCCCTTTAAACTAACCTAAATTACAAACCAAGCCACTTCAGTATTAATTGCAGAGAACTTCTGGAAGCATTCTCCTCTGCTTAAACTTCAGTACACAGTCTAGTTATGCACAGTGATGTCATGGGATAAGTGCATCAAATACTACTAATCAGCTAAAAGCTTCAAAAATGTATGCACATAAAGATCGCAATGTGTAATAACAGCAGCATTTCAGTATACACTACCATTGTTCCACACTGCCATTTTGATCCAAATCATTTTGGAAAACATTGTAAGCGATTTTCAATTCAGATGTAATATTTGACTGCTCCGTTGCTGGCTGAAAGAATATATAATGATTACATGAACACATCTGTGGGCGTGATAACATAGTATGAGCATTAGAGCAGAACTTTTGCCTTTCATACTGCAGTGACTTAGTGGCATCTTAACGCATTAATACGTCATGCTTTACCCTATTAACGGCAACATGACGTATTAATAAGTCGCGCGTTCCCGCCGCTGCTACCGCCGTGTGCGCGCCGCTACGGCCGCCGTTTCCGTCAGCATCCCGTGCTGAGGGATTGGGGAAGAGGACCAAACGGTCCTCTACCCAATCGCAGTGCCTGGAGTGAATGGACGTGACCGCGAACAGCGGCTACGTCCATTCACAAAAACAGGAAATGTAACAAATAAAGTGTAAAAAAAAAAAAAGTGAACACTGACTATCAGTGGTGCTCAGCAGAGCTCGAATATTTGAGTAGCTCGAATATTCGAGCTCTTTTTCAGCTATTCGAGCTCGGTATTCGAGCTCCGAATAGCTGGAGCTATTCGAATGGGCTATTCGAGTGAACTCGAATAGCCCATTCACTATTCGCGCTATTCGAGCTAACAGCACTATTCGAGCTCGAATACCGAGCTCGAATAGCGTCATAGCCCAGATTGATGTCCTTAGAGCCAATCAGAGGGCTCCGAGGCCCTCTGACGGCAGCCAATCACTGAGGGGGACCCTGGCCAGCCCCTACCCTATAAATAGCGGCCGCCATGTTCCGTTTCTCCGTCCTTGCCCGACTTTGCACAGAGAGAGATCTGCTCCTTTGTGCGTTGGCTTAGCAAGAGCTTTATTGTGGTCATTTACCTAGCGTTTTTGCTCACATACACCTCCTATATACACCTATATTGTTGTTAGTTAGATAGACATTGTATTTTAGTTAGTAGCTTTTGTGTTACATAGAGAGAGACTCAGACAGCTGCTGCAGGCTTACAGCTTTAGGCCTCAGGGCCTTGCCTGTGTGGGCAGCTGTTCTCTCCTGTCCTCTGTTTATTTCTCATCTATACCAGTATTTCTGCTGTCCTTTAGTACTGATTGATTGTATTTTGTATTGTAGTTATATACTGTAACTGTACTAGGACACTCACTCAGTCACTGTTCATAGGCTACTAGCTCCTGCGTGTGCGTGCACTCACTGTCTGTGTACTGTACACACACTTTTTCCTTCTGAATAGTTATATACTGTAACTGTACTAGGACACTCACTCACTGACACTGTTCATAGGCTACTAGCTCCTGCGTGTGCGTGCACTCACTGTCTGTGTACTGTAGTGTACACACACTAGTACAGTCACAGTACAGTCTGTGTACTGTACACACACTCTATTTCCTTCTGAATAGTTATATACTGTAACTGTACTAGGACACTCACTGACACTGTTCATAGGCTACTAGCTCCTGCGTGTGCGTGCACTCACTGTCTGTGTACTGTACACACACTCTATTTCCTTCTGAATAGTTATATACTGTAACTGTACTAGGACACTCACTCACTGACACTGTTCATAGGCTACTAGCTCCTGCGTGTGCGTGCACTCACTGTCTGTGTACTGTAGTGTACACACACTATTTCCTTCTGAATAGTTATATACTGTAACTGTACTAGGACACTCACTCACTGACACTGTTCATAGGCTACTAGCTCCTGCGTGTGCGTGCACTCACTGTCTGTGTACTGTACACACACTCTATTTCCTTCTGATTACTGATTGATTATTGTAATTTCTGGTTGTACTTACTGTTACTACTTACTGTACTAGTAGGGACACTCAGTCACTGTTCATAGGCTAGCTCCTGCGTGTGCGTGCACTCACTCACTGTCTGTGTACACACACTCTATTTCCTTGTGATTATTACTACTGATTATTGTAACTTCTAGTTGTACTTACTGACTCTGTTACTAATTACTTACTGTACTAGACACTCACTTAGTCACCTCACCCACCAACCCACTCCATTAAAGTACCCCACTTTTCACCCGCCCTTTTGAAAAACTTTTGTGTTTACGCCCAAAACATCGAAGATGTCTGGAAGTGGCAGCCACCGCGGTTTGGGCAAGGGGAAGGGCAGCAAGGGAATCAGGAGGAGAGGGAGCAGCATTGTGGCAAGCCGCGGGCGCAGCCGCGCCACCATGCACAGTTCCGCAGCAGCAGCGTCAGTGGCTAACATTCCTCCTATAGCCACTGGCCGTGGACGCCTTGGGCGCCGCCCAGTAGGAGCATCTGCAACTCACGCTGCAGAGACACAGCAGCAGCAGCGTGTAGCACCTGCTCCGAATTTAATCCGGCGGGTCGGAAACGTCCCATTGAGGAAAAGGATGCAGACACTGTGGTGCAACTGATGACAGAGGATGAGCAGCCCGCCATCAGCTCTGCATCCGAGGCCTCCACCCTCACCACCACCACCCCTGTTCGCAGCAGCCGCCCAGCAGGGCCTGGGGAGGAGGCCAGTTCACTGTCAGTCGCCGACCTGTCACTCAGCATTCTTTTGACCCCAGGCATGATGAGTCAATTGTCTGCTGTTGTTGGCGATTTGGAGGAGGAGATGCTGATGGGCACTTTGGGGGATGAGGGATTGGACAGCAAGACTGTGGCGACAGTCAAGCAGCCCATTAATGCATCAGGAGAGGAGTTTGGGGGGTCATCATCCCAGCAGGACATGTTTCAGGAGGGGGAGGATGATGATGACACGGTGACAGAGACTGGGTGCCACCAGCTCCAGGGGATGTCATCAGCAGCTCTGAGGAGGAGGAGGAGGATGCGCTTGTGGGCCTTGCAAGGAGGCGCATCATTGCAAGCATTGGCAGCAGTAGGCAGGTCCCCCAGCCTGCTGGTGTCTCAGGCTCAGCAGCAGCAGCAGCATCTGCCAGTACCACCACCAGCCGCACCCAAGCCCCCCCCCCCCCAACCACCACAGGGAGACAGGCAGCAGCGGTTCCATGCCGTAGGGGGTTGTTTTTGTCACCAATCTGGCGCTTTTTCACCATGCCCACAGTGTACAGCAAGTACGCCACTTGCAACCACTGTCAGCGGAAGTTGAGCAGAGGTGCAGACCCCTTAAAGTTCAGCACCAGCTCGCTCATCAACCACCTTGCTGCGAAACATTTCCACCAGCATGAGGAGTTCCAGAGGCTGAAGGCATCTGGTGCTGGCAGTGGCACCACACCCATCACTGCACAGCCTTTAGCAGCAGCAGCAGCAGCAGCAACAGCAGCCACCCGCCCTCCTGCTCCTCCAGCAGCACCAGCAGGAGTGCGGAAACGCACTGCTCCTCCCCCCTCTGCAACTCCTGCCGCCGACACTGAGGCCTGTTCTGGCAGCCAGTCCTCAGTGGCCTCCTCTGCTGTGTCTGCTGATTCCCGTGCCAGCAAAAGGCCACGCCAGAGCCTTTTGAGCGAGTCCTTCCAGGGGGTGGTTAGGGCTCTGCCTCCCAGCAGCCGTCGCGTGCGGCAGCTGAACGGCTTGCTGGCACGGGCCATGTGCTCCCAACTCCTGCCGTACACGCTCGTGCAGGAGGGGAGCGACATTCGTGCGCTGCTTGCTTGCGCAGCCCCAGACTGGCAGCTCCCCAGCAGACACTTCTTCGCCCGCAAGGCCATTCCTGCACTGCACTGCTTTGTGATGGCCAATGTGGAGCGAGGGCTGGAGCACGCGGTTGGTGAAAGGGTCCACGTCACCATGGACTCCTGGAGCAGCCGCTTCGGGACAGGCCGCTACCTGTCCTTCACTGTCCACTGGGTCAGCTTGGTGGAAGGGGTGAGGATGGGAGAGCAGCAGTGGGCACAGCAGCAGCAGCAACACAGTGGGTGGTGCCACCCCGCAGGGTCGAGGGAACTGCAGCAGGTTCCTCCGATCCTCTGCCATCCTCCAGCACACCTGGCCAAACCCCCCGCCTCAGCAGCAGCGTGAAGGCCCGCCACTGCCAAGCGCTGCTGCACTTGGTCAGCCTTGGGAAGACCAAGCTGACGGCAACCCATGTGTTGGCCAAACTCCAGGAGCAGGAGAGGATTTGGCTGACCCCCGGAGGCCTCAGAGTCGGAGAGGTGGTGGCCGACAATGGGGCCAATCTGGTTGCCGCAATAGACAGGGGAAACCTGACCCACATCCCCTGTCTTGCCCACGTGCTGAACCTGGTGGTGCAGAAGTTCTTGCGCACCTACCAGGGGATGGGCGAACTGCTGGAAACGGCAAGGAACGTTGTGCGTCACTTCAGGCGCTTGGCTGCAGCCTGTGCGAGCCTGGAAGACGTGCAAAAGGAGCTGGAGCTGCCACGCCATCGGCTGATCCTTGACGTTCCGACTCGCTGGAACTCCACCCTGGCGATGTTGGAGCGTCTGGTTGAACAGAAGCACGCTGTCAACCAGTACCTTGCCCAGGCCACTGTTTCCGCCGCTCAGAGAAGGGACAAGACCAGCAACATCCCGTCCATCGTCCCCGATGATGACTGGAGGCACATGCAGCAGGTGTGCTTAGTGCTGGCTCCCTTTCTGCAGGCCACTAACATGGTGAGCAGGGACCATGCTATGGTCTGCGAGTGGGTGCCCCTGGTTTGTCTGCTGAACAGGGCCCTCGATGCTTTGCTGGAACAGGGAGCGGCAGCCTTGGACCAGCAGGAGCGGCAAGCAGCTGCACAGTCCACCTCTGAGGGGGAGGAGGAGGACGACTTGGTGGAGGTCCCTGACCTTGCTGCTGATGAGGGGGATCAGCACAGCGCAGCTGAGTTGGTGCGGGGGTGGAGAGAGGATGAGGCGGCAGAGGAGGAGGATGAGGAGGACAGCACTGCTGTCGATGTGCCAGCAGACGTGGCCCGCCTCTTCCCAATGGCAGCGCACATGCTGACGTGCCTGCGCAGGGACCCCAGGGTGATCCAGATGAAGCAGAGGGAGGACATCTGGATCAGCATGATGTTGGACCCGCGCCTCAAGGGGAAGTTGAGCCAGTTCCTGCCGCCTGCAGGAGACCCAGCGCAACAAATAAGGAGCTTGCAGCAGGCCCTTGTTGAGTGCTTGGAGGAAGCCTTCCCCCAGCCTTCCACCCCCACTGTCCAGCCAGCACAGAGGCAGCAGTAGGTGCCTGCATCCAGCAGCAAGCGCCCCACAGACCTGCTGTCTCTCAGCCACGAGCTCTACAGGACTGTAGAGGCTCCGGCAGCAGTGACTAGAGAGGAGGTGCATGCAGCAGCATCCTCCTCCGGTCACAGCCAGCGCCTGACCCGCATGGTGGCTGACTACATGGGGTCCTACAGCGGGCTTGACAGCGATGCCCCTGTTGATCCCATGGAGTATTGGGTCAAGCGCCTGGAGATCTGGAGCGAGCTGGCGCAGTACGCCCTGGAAGTGCTGTCCTGCCCCCCTTCCAGCGTGCTGTCCCGAGTGCTGCTTCAGTGCAGCTGGTGGCGTGGTCACCGAGAAACGCTCACGTCTGTCTCACAAGTCTGTGGACAGACTGACGTTTCTCAAGATGAACCAGGCGTGGGTGGAAGGCGAGTTCCTGGCCCCTGTTGTCGGCGAGAGGGGGACATGAACTGGCTGCCGGAACTTAGAACCATCGTTAATGTGCCTTACCACCCTTTACCACCTCCTGGCTCCAGCTCACTAAGCCAGCCTGGTTCACTTTGACTATTACGTCGCCTGCAGCCACACATTTTACAACTACAGTGGGCTGCTGTGTACTGCCCTTCTGATGTCTGTCTGTGTTTCCCACTGCCAGGGTACACAGATTTACATTCTGCTGCCACTCTGCCACCAGCTATTACGTCAAAAAATAGCTATATCTGTGTAATTGGTTGTAAAACCAAAACTACAAAACCATTAAAAAAAAAAGGCTTAATTTTTCTGAGGTGCCCGGGTTGAAAACTGTGTTGTCCCAGTTGTGTATTGGACACGATGTGGGCTGCACGACCGCTGTCTGGGACCTCCTGTTGTGTTTATTTACAGCACTGGTATCACCCGCTAGGTACCAGGGCTATTATGTCACGCTGCCTGCCTGCTGCCACACTCACACTACTCCTCCATTCCTCCTGCTGCTGTCTGTGTTTCCTACTGCCAGGGTACACAGAATTACATTCTGCTGCCACTCTGCCACCAGCTATTACGTCAAACAATAGCTGCTCACATTACTCCTCCATTCCTTCTGCTGCTGCTGCTGTCGGTCTGTGTTTCCCACTGCCAGGGTACACAGAATTACATTCTGCTGCCACTCTGCCACCAGCTATTACGTCAAAAAATAGCTATATATCTGTGTAATTTGTTTTACAAACAAAACCAAAAAACCATAAAAAAAAAAAAGGTTTAATTTTTCAGAGGTGCCCGGGTTGAAAACTGTGTTGTCCCAGTTGTGTATTGGACACGATGTGGGCTGCATGACCGCTGTCTGGGACCTCCTGCCTGCTGTGTTTATTTACAGCCCTGGTATCACCGCTAGGTACCAGGGCTATTATGTCACGCTGCCTGCCTCATTGACTGCCTGCTGCCACACACTCATCCTCCTCCTCCTGCTGCTGAATTTACCTCCTGCTGTGTGTTTCCACTGCCAGGGAGCACATACAATGGCGCTTCCAACATGCGTGCGCCACCAGCTATTTGTTACGCTCAAAAATAGCTGCATTTCTTTAAAAAAAAAAAATTGAAAAGAGAAATAAGTGAAGAAGAAGAAGACGATATAGAAAAAGAAGGAGAAGAAGAAGGAGAAGAAGAAGGAGAAGAAGAAGAAGGAGAAGAAGGAGAAGGAGAAGAAGGAGAAGAAGGAGAAGAAGAAGGAGAAGAAGAAGGAGAAGAAGAAGGAGAAGAAGAAGAAGGAGAAGAAGGAGAAGAAGGAGAAGGAGAAGAAGGAGAAGAAGAAGGAGAAGAAGAAGAAGAAGGAGAAGGAGAAGAAGAAGAAGGAGAAGAAGGAGAAGGAGAAGAAGGAGAAGAAGAAGGAGAAGAAGGAGAAGAAGAAGAAGAAGAAGGAGAAGGAGGAGAAGAAGGAGAAGGAGGAGAAGAAGGAGAAGAAGGAGAAGAAGAAGAAGAAGAAGGAGAAGAAGAAGGAGAAGAAGGAGAAGGAGAAGGAGAAGAAGGAGAAGGAGAAGAAGAAGGAGAAAAAGGAGAAGGAGGAGATGAAGAAGAAGATGAAGTAGAAGAAGAAGAAGAAGTAGTAGATGAAGAAGATGAAGTAGAAGAAGAAGAAGTAGTAGATGAAGAAGATGAAGTAGAAGAAGAAGAAGAAGATGAAGATGAAGAAGAAGATGAAGAAGAAGACGACAATATAGAAGAAGAAGATATAGAAGAAGATAAAGAAGAAGAAGAAGAAGAAGAAGTATATACAGTACTGAACAAAATTCTGGACACAACTTCTCTTTCCACCTTTTTTTTTTTAAAGGAACATCCCCACATAATCACTTGCTGTTGTTACTTGGAAAAAAAGATGTTTCTTGCATCATTCACCCTCAAAACAAGTGTTGGAAGCTATTTAAGGCCAATTCGAATAGTCAGCTCGAATAATGAGCTCGAATACCGACTCGAATAGTGAGCTCGAAGTCCGAGGTCGAATCGAATAGTAAAAATTATTCGACTCGAATATTCGACTGACCTTGAATAATTTACTATTCGAATTCGACCAAACTCGAATTTTAAAAAGGGGTATTTGAGCACCACTGTTTACTATAACAAGTGTTCACTAGCGCCATCTTGTGGCCAAAAAGTATATGACACGTACAAAATACATACATTTACAAGTACATACACATGAGTAATAAAATTAATAAAATTCCACTTCCAACACTCCCCCTCCAAAAGAAAACACTTGTAAAAAAAAAAATCAGCTTAAAATAAATAAATAAATACTTGCCTTAGGGACTCAGCTTTTTTTTAATCTATATTTTATGGGGGAAAATTAATTTTAATTTATTACATTGGGGCTTGTAATTATGGCCAGAACAATAAAAAACAGAACAGAAAAATAACACCTATATTTCAAAATAATATACTGTCGCCATACATTGTGATAGGGACATAATTTAAATGGTTTAATAATCGGGACAACTGGGCAAATACAATGTGTTTGTTTTATCCACAGGAGAATGTTTAATTTTAAAACTATAATGGCTGAAAACTGAGAAATAATGATTTTTCTTCTATTTTTTTGTTTCTCATTAAAATGCATTTAGAATAAAAAAATTCTTAGCAAAATGTACTACCCACAGAAAGCCTAATTGGTGGTGAAAAAAACGAGGTATAGATCATTTTCTTGTGATAAGTAGTAATAAAGTTATTAGGGAATAAAAGGGAGAAGCACTGACAAGTGAAAATTGCTCTGGTCCGTTAGAGTAAAAACCCTTGGGGGTGAACTGGTTAAAGGAGTCATCAGGGAAATATAAAGAAATGAGCTTTACTCACCCCCCTTGCAGCCGACTGTCCCACGTTGTCACCTCCGATCCCCACTGCTGTCCCGCTCTTGCCGCTCGGTATTCAGGCTGACTGTGGGGTTGGCCTTACTGCAGCTGCGCGAAGCGCAACTGTCAATCATGGCCACCTGGGTTGTGGCAAACTGCGCAGGCGCAGAACTACTGCGCCTGCACAGTTTGCTGCGGCCCACATGGCCATGACTGACAGCGGCACTTCGCACAGCCGCAGTAAGGCCAACCCCGTGGTCGGCCTGAATACCGAGCGGCGAGAGCGGGACAGCGGATGTGACAGCGTGGGACAATCGGCTGCAAGGGGCTGGAGAAAGCCCCAGGTGAGTAAAGCTAATTTTTTATATTTCCCTGATGACTCCTTTAAAGGGGAACTGTTGTGAAATGAACAGTGAATAAAATTGCTTAGGTTTTACAATATTTCTTTACAGATTATTTAGTCTGTGTTCGCCCATTGTAAAATCTTTCCTCTTCCCGATTTACATTCTGAAATTTATAACAGGTGGTGACATCTTTAGTTCTGACAGGTGATCTGTACGGAATGTTTGTTACTGAGAGTTCTTTGCACAGAGGGAGATATTGCTTGCTTGGCAAAACTGTTATATCCCACAATGCAACAAGGTTCACAGACGGCAAACCGTCAGTACCAAGGCCATAACATCATACTCTGGGAGGGGTATCACCACAATATCGACCACACCGATTCCTCCGATGAGGAATTCAATAAAAAAAGGTAAAGATTTCTCGTGGGAAAGGGGGGTATCAGCTACTGATTGGGATGAATTTTTATCTCAGGTTAAAGTTCCTCTTTAACAGCTTCTGGACCGCACTAATTGAACTCTACGCCCTGTTTGGGAGCCTTTATCCCTGCCAGGGCATAGATTTAAAATTCCCCACTGCACAGATGTGCCCGCTACTGCCAATCGCGTCGCTCTCCCACTGCTACAGCTCACTCACCCTGCTGATGGTATGACAGCAGAGCTCTGTGAGCCAGTCAAGGGCAGATTTCATTGGCTCCTGATTACGTGATCACTGGAAGCCAATCTCATTGGCTCACACTGATCACAAGGTCTGGCGCCAATGAAATCTGCCCTGACCAGCTCACGGAGCTCTGCCGTCATAGCAAATGAGCTTCAGTGACGGGAGAGAGGCGTGATCGGCAGTAGCAGCTAATCTGTGCAGCATAACAACATAAGGCCCCTTTTTCGTACCAGTGGTCTCTGGTCCTTACTGGTCCATGAAGATTTACAACCTTCAGGTTAGTAGTCAGTAAAGGATTACTTACCACCGACATAAGATACAATTCATGTAAAGTTAATGAAAAACTTAATATGGAGAGCAATAAACAATACTTTTTTGTTGATATAAAAACAATTTAATTTAATCTGTAAAAAAAAATAAAAATAAAAAAAAATTGCATACAAGTCAGAACCGCTTATTTCATAACTCCTGCTATGTACATATATGTCTCATGTGAAAGTTCACCACATATTCTGCATTAGTCCTCTGTACAGATATTGCAAAAGGTTCAAATGGATGAAAAGTGAAAGCGACAAGTCTGCGTACGGTGTGGTTTATCGGGCGTCCAAGGAGGCCTGCCTGGATTTTAAACTTTAGGAGTCCAGAATCCCTTGCATAGAATCTAGAAATAAAACAGAGGAATAATTATACACCAATATGCATTTGAAATCACACTTAAAACACAAAGCATTGATAACTTGCAATGGTTTCCCGCATTCAAAAGTTGCAATTTAGGAATTAAATGGTTTAATTTTTTTATAGCAATATTTTTTTTTTTTAAAAATAAAATATTGCTATAATGTTCCTTTTAAACCTGGATATTCAAGGACAAGCTTTAGAGTAGGTCTGTTATTTTCATCTTTTTGTAGGTTTTGGGGAATAAAAAACAAACAAAAATAAAACCGGGGTAGGACTGTCTATATTTGTTTAAAGTCATCATAAGATATGTTATCGTAGTTATAACTTAAAGAGGAACTGTTACGACATAGTAGAAGTAAATTATTCAGAATACCCACTTTTATGGCAATTTTGCTGGTTTCAGAATCAGAAACATTTCCGAGATCATCATGTTTATATTGCTGTGCATTGGTATGTAACCCACGCCCTTCCAATGATGCTTAACACAGGCTGATTAGATATGCAAAATTCTCCTCTACCCAAACATTCTGCGAGTCTAGGTTTTTTCAACATTAGAACTCTCAGTAAAGGTGGTCACACACACGATACAATAAAATGATCCGATTTTACAGCAATTCGATATAAAAGATCGGATTTCACGAAAAATCAAAAGTTTATTTTTTAATCGAGCTAGAAATTCAATCTGATCATTTTTTTATGAACATTGAATGGTGGGTGGTAGATTGTTAATTTATTAATATATACAACCAAGCAATTTTCTCAGCGTTTCCAATCATTTTACCATAATTGAGGAAAAACTGAACACGTGTGGTACATTGGTCAGATTTTTGCACATGAGCTCCAGTTTCTTGGATTATGAGGGAATATAGAGGGGGTATTTGGGTTGATGGGGAGTAGTGGGGAGGAGTCAGACTGCTGACATGTGATTTTATGTATTTACTAGATATGTAATTAAAAAAAAAATTGCATTTTCATAATTGCATTTGTGCTTATCTCAGTTTTTATTTGGGTCAGATTTTTTAAATGTTAGTCAGAAAAATGTATTGCCGTTTCTGAATTGAACAGAGATTTAAAAAAAAAAAAAATGTATGGTGTGTGGCCATCTTAAGCGAATATTCCACAGAGATCACCTAACAGAACTAAAGATGTCCCCAGCTGTGATAAATCTCAGAATGTAAATCAGGGAGAGGAAAGATTTTACAGTGGGTAAACACTGACTAAATCATTTATAAATCAAAATTGTAAAACATAGGCAATTATGTTATTTTCACTACAGTTCCTAGAGGAAAAAATAAATTTGTCAAGTTTGTAACAGTGCTTTTACATGTAGACTTATTCAAAAGGATTTGTTGATGTTAAGAATTCAGGCGGATTAGCACCTGAACAATGGAGTTCTCTGTATGAAGTTCTGTATTTACACATCAGATACTCTTTAGTTTTGTACCCTAATTAAATATGCTCATACGAATGCTCATTTTAAGTGTATGCCTAATTGGTAAGTACATATTACAAAGGTCATAGTCGGGTTACTAACAGTCCCTCAGAGGAGCTCACAATCTAATCCTTAATACAGTATTAGGAGTATTTTGGTGATCCTTGTAGTAACCTTGTACTCAAGAATACCTAGGTAAAAAAAGAGAAACCAGGAGCCCAATGGTGTATCGTTAATAAATGGGAAGTTGTAAGTATATACAGCTATACTAACAAGAATGGGTTGTTGGAGATTCCTGCAACCACCATATAAGCCAGCAAGAAATGAACTGTCTCCGCTCGGTTTTCCAGGTTCTGTTGGAAGCTGGATGGTTACTCTCCTGGGTTTGTAGTTTTTAGGGGAAAAAAAAAAAATCTATTACCTCTAAAAGAAGTTAATCTGGATAGTCGTAAAGATGGAGGTGCCCAAGTGTAATATATAACATTTCTAATAGTTAAAATAAGAATCAGAGGAAATCTCTCACCTCTCCCAACAATAAAAACACCAGTGGTACTAGAAATGTATTTATGCAAAACACAAAATAGAGAACGCATTTCACGAGTACTAGTACGCTTCCTCAGAAAATACAGTGGGCCAGATTTTTCAAGAGTGTCAGACAAAATATTGGTAGGTTTTTAGAAATCTGTGCAGAACTGTCTCAGGCATCTTAATAAATCATTAGATAATGCAGATTCCTTCTAAAACTGTTGTAAAATAGGAGGAGCTAGGAAGGTCTCTCAGACAGTGCAGTGTGAGGGGAATTGCGGTTGCTGAGGTAACCAACACACCTGCTGTATTGATAGCAGCAGGCTCTGAGGCCTGGGGCACACCAAAAACCACTAGCAGATCCGCAAAACCCTAGCGGTTTTGGAAACGCTTTTTCTTATTTTTATGTAGTGTTTTAGCTAGCGTTTTTGCGATTTTGTGCAGCGGTTTTGGTGTAGTAGATTTCATATATTGTTACAGTAAAGCTGTTTCTGAACAGCTTCTGTAACAAAAACGCCTGCAAAGCCGATCTGAACAGGCGTTTTTCAGAGCGGTTTGCGGTTTTTCCTATACTTAACATTGGAGGCAGAAACGCCTACGCAATCCAAAAAATGCCTCAGCCCGGGCGTATGCGTTTCAGCAAAACGCCTCCCGCTCTGGTGTGAACCACCCCATTGAAATACATTACCCTAGCGTATCCGCAGCCGCACGTGGCTGCAAAAACGCCAGAAAACCCGCTCGGTTTGCACCAGCCCTAAGAAGGAATTCAGCAGGAGGGAGGAGCACATCACAAATCATGTCTAGCCTGCACTCTGCAATCATGTGTAGCCTGCAGTTCTACACCTGTAGAACTGCTAGCAAGCCCTTTTTAATCTGCGCCAGTTTAGGGATGGATTTGCACTTTTAACTGTAGTGCAGCTCTAGAAATGCACGCGGAATTGCCACTATTACCTAGGATATAAGAAGGTTCTTAGCATGCAGAACTGTTCTCCCTGCTGGTTAGAACAGATTAAAAAGGAAAAAAACTGTTGGTAATGCGTTGATAAATCTGCCCCACAGTGCCTTGCAGCAAGGAGAAAAGGATATGGGCGCCTCTGATCAAGTGCAATATTTTATCCATTCACAGATCCTCTGGACGTCCAACTTTTTAGCACTGTTTTTGAAGCAACTATAACCCTCTTTCAGAAGAGAGCTCTTTTAATTTAGAAATGAAGATGCCGCATCAACTTCTACAAAGAGCAGATCAAACCACAAGTCTAAGGGTTTAAATCTGATTAACTCCTTCCAGAATCTCTTCTTAAGATGGTCGCATTGCCCAAAAGTTGTAATTTTTGTACTTGAATTAGGAAGATGTACTTTTACACAATCAAAAGTGTGGTACAAACAAGTTTTAAATACAAAGACTAAATGGATCAGATCTAATTATATTGGGTCATCTTGGTTTGTCAGCATTGTGATAAAGATCAAGTTGTACGACAATGAGTCAAGTTTACATGCTTGATACCACTGCACAACTATACACATGCTTTAGTTTGCAGGCACTTTCTATCACAAAATGTGTCTATTATGCAAATGCTGAATGATTTTAAACAGAGCTGTCCCACCTTTGATAGATTAATCTGAACACTAAAATGTCAAAATTAGATCTGCTTACTTGTAGGGTGGTATCTAGAGACAGGTGTTGTTAAATAAGGAGGCACAAGACTGTGTTCTGTAGGTGAGAGTTGAATTATAGGATTGTGTGATAGGCAGCCAATGTAAGCACTGACACAGACGGTTAGCATTAGAGAAGTGAGAGGAGAGGTGGATGAGTTGTTCAGCTAACTTCATGATGAAATGGAGCAGAATTAAATAAAAAAAATAAGGAAAAAAAAAAAAAAAAAAAAAAAAGAAAAAAAAAAAAAACTTCCTGTATTGACCAGGTTAAGTTTCAGAAAGCAGGACAACATAAAAGAAGAGACAGCTTTGGGCCCGTTGGAGGTGCAAGCTGTTAACATGCCAAGTTAGGAGTCGAGAGATAGATTTGGGAGACAGCATATAAGTGGACAGAAATCCAACACAGCTGATCAGTTGCTCAAGACCAGCATCCCCATAAAGCTTGTCAGCAGAGGGAAGCAAAGTGCTCTAAACTTTCCTGGCAGACAACTGCGCAGACTTTGGACTTGATAAAATTTAGTGGACCAACAACAGCAGATGACATGGCTCCCCAAATCATCCCTAATTGTGGAAACTTCACACTGGATCTCATGCAACTTGGATTATTTGTCTCTCCACTCTTCCTCCAGACTCTGGTGACCTTGATTTCCAAATCAAATGTTATTTTTGTTACTTTTATCTGAAAAGAGAAGTTTGGACCACTGAGCCCATTTTCTCCTTTGCCCAGGTAAGAGACGCTTCTGAACTGGTCTCTGGTTCAGGAGTGGCTTGACACAAGGAACACGACAATTGGAGCCCACGTAGTGGATACTTCTGTGTGGTGGCTCTTTAAGTACTGACTCCAGTCACAATCTAAAAGTGTTGAACTTTTTCACAATATTCTAATTTTCTGAGATACCAAGTTTTTGTTTTTCATAAGCTATAGGCCATGATCCACAAAATAAATAAATAAAATAAAAAATAGATAAATGCTTGAAATAGAACAGTGTGTGTAGTGATCTGTATAATATATATGAGTAACTTTTTAAAATGAATTACTGAAATGAACTTTTCAATGATATTCTTAAAAAACTAAATTACAAAGAACACAGCATACCAGTTTTATTTTACTGAAGTAAATGAAAGAAACAAAATATAAGCCAGGCAACAGCTATGCAGATGTATAAATTATATTTATGGGAATATTTCAATACATCAAACGTTTTAAAAAAAAAAAAAAAAAAAAAAAAAAAGGAAGTTACTACAGTACTCTCCCGCATTGTTCTTTTCTCACAGTGTCCACCTCAGATAACCTCATGCGTCCTCCAACAAACTCCAGTAGCTGGGAGCAGTCTGCGCTCGCGCTGTAAGCAAAAATTGCTACCAAATATGCGCACAATGCTCCTGCCTCCCGATAGAAAAGGCGCACATCTTATGGAGGGAGACAGCAGAAGAATGGCAGAGCATGGAATCACAGCTAAGGAGCAGGAAGAAGGCCTAGGTAAGTATTTTGCCATTTTTTTTCAGTTAAGTGTCCCTTTAAGCACTTCATCTATTGTCACTACATAAAAGGCAGAAAAAAAAATAAAATAATTGCTTTGTACAATATGAGAAAAAAAAAATACTTTTCTGCTGCTAAAATTAGAGAAATATTTACATAAAAACCACACAAACAGAAACCAGTAATGTGGCACCGGCAGGTCAATGGTGTTAGCATTGCAAGGAATTTCATGTACAGTGAGGTACATATAGCAAAATAACTGGTAATATTACAGCATAGTGTAATGATTAGATTATTATTTTCATGTGCACTGAAGGGTCTCAGCAGATGGGCAAGGCTTGGCTACAAGTAGGATTCTGTGTAGAGGCGATAAGCAAGCATGATGTGTAGCCTATTCACCATAAGTACCATAAAAGCAAATGTTTCCATGGCAACCAATGTTTCCTTAAATTCACAATAAGACAATAGCAGTTGAAGGAACCATACAGCAGTGACAGGGGTGTCTTGGCAAACTACTACAGCTGTAAAACAGGCTTACGTTTTTTACTTGTATCTTATAAATGTTTTATAACTTAATGGAGCAATATGATGATTAGAAACAAACAAAAAGGCATATATACATAAGTAGAAGCACTACCGCTAAAGATACTCACATCTGTCTTCATTTTAACTACAGGTTTGCTTTTTTTTTTTTTTTTTTTTTTTTTTTTTTTTTTTTTAAACCATTAACTTAAAGGAATACTATTGATTCACGTATTTTTTTCAATTGACACAGGAATTGTTTGGGAAGTGCTGCTAAGTACTGGTGTATACATTTTAGTAGCAACTTCTTTGTTTACGGTTAGCAAAATTCATTCAAAGTTTACTGATGCCAAAACTGACGGCTGACTGAGCCATGAGGAGAGGGGAAATTCCCCTCACACTTGATCAGTTAAAGTGAACCTTCAGTCGGAAAAAAAAAATGAGTTTTACTCACCTAGGGCGTCTACCAGCCCCTGCAGCAGTCCTGTGCCCTCGAAGCCACTCACTAATCCTCTGGTCCCCCGCTGCCAGCTAGTTCCATTTTTGCCGACAGGCCCGTCATGACTGGCCATGCGTACCTTTTTCCACATTCCCGACTGTAATTAGCGCTATTGCGGGCCGCAGCGTGTACAAAAATACGCGTTGCCGCATTACGCACGCATAGATATGCGGCAACACATATTTTTGTATGCGCTAATTACAGTCTGGAATGCGGAAAAAGCTACGCGTGGCCAGTCCTGACGGGCCTGTCGGCAAAAACAAAACTAGCTGGCAGCGGGGGACCAGAGGATTAGTGAGTGGCTTCGAGGGCACAGGACTGCTGCAGGGGGCTGGTAGACGCCCCATGTGAGTAAAACTTTTTTTTCTGACTTAAGGGTCTCTTTAACTCTATGTGTAGCTCTGTGTGTGACAGAGAGACAGGACACAGGAGCTGCAGCTGTTGGGAGCTCTGTTTCTGACTGAAGTGTCTGAAAAGAGCAGAGGAAATGTAACTAATTCTCACAGCTTTTTCATATTGTTTTTGCTTTCAGAGTTTGATAGGTTTGATATTTGCATTCTGTAGTCTGATATGCAATTCTGGCTGTGCATTGAAGCAGACACCCCTTCTGCAATTGATTTGTCCCAATATAGCTAAATCCTACCCTCAATAAATTACATCTTATGCCTCTGATATTTAACATGAAACGTAGGAAAATGTTTACACAGCTACTTAGACATTATTTGTACATTGTCATTTTAGAACACTTGGGTATCGATAGTATTCCTTCAATATATGAATTCTATGTTTGGCCAATGGCCAGCATCTCCAAGTTCAGCATATTTTTATGTGGGATTTACTTAGTATAAACCTGAAGTGACATGAGAAACAAAGGTACATGTAGTACTAGCTTTGCCAAAAAGTGTCCCCAATCTGGTGAGTCCTACTTTACCATGCATGTTGTGTGCTGCAGCCCCTCTGTAATTATATACACTATATACACACACACATATATATATATATATATATACACACACACACATATACATATAATATATATACACACACATAATGTACAAGCGGCATTATTGTGGGGGGAAAAAAAATTCTCAGCTTTTATTTACAAAAGCCAACCTTAGTCCACGCCTTCATCACATCCCGACTGGACTACTGCAATGCTCTCTACACTGGCCTTCCAAAAAAGGCCTTATACTGCCTACAGCTGATACAGAATACTGCTGCCAGACTGCTAACCAACCAACCCCGTCACTGCCACATAACGCCAGTCCTGCATTCCCTTCACTGGCTACCTATAGAATGGAGGGTCCTATTCAAGATCGGCCTACTGACATTTAAATCCCTGAATAATCTAGGCCCTGGATACATGAAAGATATGTTACAGCTGCGTAGCAATCCCCGCATTCTCAGATCCACAGGTTCTAATAATCTAGTCATACCCAGAGTCCACTTAGAAACTTTTGGTCCCAGAGCCTTCTGTCATGCTGCCCCTACGTTTTGGAACTCCTTACCTCAACAGATCAGGACAGCCCCATCCCTAGACGTGTTTAAATCCAGACTGAAAACCCACCTGTTCAGTCTGGCATTTGCAGAAATATAACTTTTGTTGTGTGAATACTTCATCCTACTAATTACTGAATCTGAGAGAGCCTAAGCGCTTTGAGTCCTATGGGAGAAAAGCGCTATAGAAATGTTATTGTATTGTATTGTATTACATTTAAGCAAAAAGTACTTGCATAACCATTTAATCTAGAAGTCACTTAATACTGTAGAAATCAAAGGCTTAGTAATGCACTATTTGCCTTATAGGCAGGCAACCAAACTCAATTCTTCCATATTAAATGGTTTGTACTCAGACATTCCCAAACATATACATCATTCAGCAGTGGAAATGCTGCAATATTACTTAATAAAAAGATATAGTGATTGTAACAAGATTCCAAGTAACAATTGTAGTATTCTTCTGCTTAACATGATCCCTCATGATAACCATAATAAACACACTAAACTCTTTCTGCTCAATGCTTTTCATGTTGCCCGCAAGGTCCTTACCCAATTCTGGATACAACCACTGGTTCCTGAACTGGCTGACTGGATTAGAGCAATTAATAAAAGGTTACCATTCCACAAAGTTATATATATCCGTACTGGGGCAAAACGTAAATATCACTCTGTGATACATGGACCATTTCCCATTATACTCGTTCTAGAGTCTAATATTTAATAATGAATCATGCAACTCTATAGCATTTTCTGTACGGTTGGGGGGGGGGGGGGGGGGGGGGGGACTCCTCCTGGAACTCGGCTGTCCTTTGTATATACTCGCAAGCAAGCCGACCCGCATGTAAGCCGACCCCCCAAAAAAAATATGAAAAAATGATTGACCCCCATATCAGCCGGGGTATGAAATGCTGGCCGCGTGATCCCCCCCAGTGTGTCCCAGTATAGCTAGTATAGTGCCCAGTATAGCTAGTATACTGCCCAGTATGGGTAGGTAGTCCCCCAGTATAGCTAGTAAAGTGCCCAGTATAGCTAGTATAGTGCCCAGTATGGGTAGGTAGTCCCCCAGTATAGCCAGTACAGTGCCCCAGTATAGCCAGTACAGTGCCCCAGTATAGCCAGTACAGTGCCCCAGTATAGCCAGTACAGTGCCCCAGTATAGCCAGTACAGTGCCCCAGTATAGCCAGTACAGTGCCCCAGTATAGCCAGTACAGTGCCCCAGTATAGCCAGTACAGTGCCCCAGTACAGCCAGTATAGTGCCCCAGTACAGCCAGTATAGTGCCCCAGTACAGCCAGTATAGTGCCCCAGTACAGCCAGTATAGTGCCCCAGTACAGCCAGTATAGTGCCCCAGTATAGCCAGTATAGTGCCCCAGTATAGCTAGTATAGTGTCCAAGTATAGCGCCCCAGTATAGCTAGCATAGTGCCCCAGTATGGCTAGGTGGGTGGGTAGGTAGTTAGTACCCCTCCCCGCTCCCCCCGCTGCTATTACCTTAGGCGGCGCCGCTTCCTCTATCCCCATCCTGCTGTGAATTAGTTACCGGAGCAGGACGGGGATAGAGGAAGCGGCGCCGCCTAAGGTTATAGCAGCAGTGGCCGCGGGGGGAGCGGGGAGGGGCACTACCTACCCACACGGGAACATAACTCGCAAGCAAGCCGACCCCCCAACTTTTGGGCCACTCTTGGGGGGGTGAAAAATTCGGCTTGCTAGCGAGTATATACGGTTCTTTGTTTTTGTTGGGCCTTCCTTTTATGTTTGATTAGTTTATAACATGTCACTTTGTTGGCTAATTTCTCCTTGAACTGAAAGAAGAAAACAGACATTCTCCTGTAGGTTTCTTTCTCCCACTAAAAATTCAATAACCCATGATAACAACTGTTATACTTCATTGTACCCTATACCTGCTATTATAATGTACATGCCGTCTGCGTACGGCTGACACCTGTATGTCTTACCTATACTTTTCAATAAAGATGACATGTTAAGTTAAAAAAAAAAACAATTGTAGTTTTCTGTAAGCTATTTGTAGCCCAATGAATCCTACACTTTGCATCATGTTAAAAGTATCAATGCGCACTGTATATACATATATACATACACATATATACACACACACATATGTATCTATATCTCCATTCACATGTAATGCACTTTGCTAGCTGCGTGTCACTTACGTTCGCCGCCGCCACCACCCGCCACATAAGAGGGTGCCCCCCCTCCCGAGCGCTGCCTGGCCAAACAGTGCCAGGCAGCGCTGAGGGGTGGATCGGGACTACCTCTGACATCACAACGTCGGTGACGTCATCGCGCCTGTCGCCATGGCGACGGGGGAAGCCCTCATGGAAATCCCGTTCCGAACGGGATTTCCGGATGGGCATAAGCGCTGGCGGCGATCGGCGCGTATGGGGTGACGCCGCAGGGAGGGGGGGAAGCATGTAGCTAGCAAAAAACCACCCTCCCTGCCATGCGCAGCACATTTTTAGAACGGCAGGGAGGTTAATCATGGTGCATTGCCATCATACATGTAAATTGGAGCCAATCGAGTCTTTGGAAAAGTTTATCCAACATCTATTCAAAATGGACAATCCTAATTGTGTGAGGTCATTAAAAAAGTCAATCAAGCCTTACTCTAGTGAAACCTATAATTTTTTTATGGTTTCACATTTCAGTTATCCTTTCCTACTCTGTCTGATGTCTCGGGCAGCTCTCTCCTTCCACATTAGTGATGTCCTTTTGCTTTTACTGATCACCTTTTATTAGCTGTCCATTTGGTACTGGTTCTTGCTTGTTCACAGGTGGTTTCCTTTGACGCTCACTGTGATTTACCTTGGATTTTCAAGGGCTATTATGCACGTGCACTTTGGCTATTGCACTATGAAAGTGAGGCACTTGCACTTCTATGAGCTGCTTAATTTACACAGTAACCATATTTTGATACCTATTTTATATCCACTTAATCATTTTGTGATATATTTTGTCATATGCATATACCAATTATTTTGTGATATTGATGTATGTGTTATTTAATACTGGCCTTTTCCTGTACATTCCATATTATTACAGTATTAAATGACGTGCAGGGATATACCCAATTAGGCTATTCAATATTCATGAATCATTTTAATATTGATGGCTGAAGTAGTTTTGTTATTTATGCAATATTTTTTGCATATGTATAAGAGGGATCACTATTAGGGAAGTGGGCAGAGGGAAGATATAGATCTGGCACCAGCCCATGCCCCTCCCTATACCTTGAAGATGCACCTGGTTTCGATTTTTTCCTTTTTTTGGACTTCCACCTCGAATAATAAGCCAGAACATAGGCCTGCAATGGAGATCGATATGCAAAGAACTCCTGCTGCAAAGTTTAAGCTGGCATAAAGATAAAGCAAGGGATGCAGAGCCACATAGTCATGTATCTAAAATGTGATATAGGAATGCAAGGATTCTCACCACTCAGTAGACCACTTACTCTGTATGCTTTCCAAGGCTACAACTCGAGAAGAGGTTAGCTGGGACCTCCTATAAAAATGTCAAGTGTGTGGTCTCCTTCAGATGATGCACCACTGTGCATATAGTAGGGGCACTGTGGGGGTTACTCAAAGAGTAGTGATTTAAGGATAAGCTGAGAGCCCCACTTTTGGTACACTTTTTGTGGCCCAAAAATGAGGCTTATACTTCACCCCACCGGATAGTCATCCTTTAACAAAATAATCATGGTGGGTTGTGTTTCATGATTTGCGATTATCAGATTTCCGATTAAGGATATTTCAGTTATTTGCCAGAAAGAAAGATGAGTAGCGAAGTAGACTGCCATAGGAAAATAATAAGAATAATAATAGTAGCAGTAGTGTATACTATACACTATGTAAAAAAACCACAGTAGATGGCACTGTACCAATAATGAGCAGGGCTATGTAGCAAAGTGGTAAATGTTTGATATATAACGGTTTACCACATCTACTAGATTTGTGCTAAGCTTTAACACTGGTGAAAAACTGATAGACCTAGTAGATATTTGGTAGATAAACCCAATGTTCCATAAGTGAAAGTAAAGTTGTTAATTAGCACAAATGTGCAATTAAGCTTCACAGTATTGATTCCAAATATCCAATGAGATCCCGAGAAAGAAAACTCGGTTTTCCGCTTCACGTGACAGCATGTTTATAGGCATCGTAGTGAAGCTGTGCTGCTTATTTCAATGATCACCTGCACAGACATGAAAATGTCATTGGCATTTTGGAACACATTTGGTAGTTCTTCACTGCAGAGTAAACAAGTGGTGGTATTTCCTGCTCTTGGAAATTTAAATATAGCCTTAGCTTTTCTTAATTAACATCTAACAAAAAAAAAAATCAGGATTCAATAGCTGAAAAAAAAAGAAAAGAAAAAAAAAAAAAAAAACTTTGTTGCAGTGCTATGATCCGCTTTTTCTGACATTAGCTGCATACAATGCACAAGGTTTTCTGGAAGTGCTGTTAGTAAACTATGCATCAAGAACAAAAAGAGTCAAAATGGACCTTTAGGATTGAAAATCACATATACATACATTTTCAGCTAAAAAGAAATAAAAAAAAAGGATTCTTCATTAGTGTATTTTTTTTTTAATGTACAGAATTTATTGGAAATAAACTACAAGGCTGAGAAACCTTTTCTCCCCTCAAAAAATGCAATATATGTACCTTGTTTTGTTTTCATTCACAGATCTGGCATGCCTGTGTTTGTGCTGGTTTTAATATGATGTGTTGCTTAGCAACAAGGATGGGTTTCCTGGCAAGTGAGAATAGGTTTTAAATGCACTTTTAGGGGAGCCCAATGAAATTAAAAGGAAAAAAAGAGGATTTAACATTGTGGAGGGAGATCAAAATTATAATACTCTAACATTTGTTTAATCCTTGTTTATTTCCATAGAAAAAAATAAATTAATCAACAGCTAGAACAATTTCCAGAAAGTAAACCGTGGCATGCTGTAGTACTTGAGTCAAAGAACACTTTTTCTACAGGTTCTGAATCCATATGAAATGGCGATCTAGGAACACGTTTTTCAGACTATAATGAATATAATACACTTTTCCTTCCCAAAAAGTGGGGGTGTGGGTGGGGGGGATATGGTAATTATTGGTGCAGGGTGTGCAGGGAGCACTTACCACATCCTGCCACCCACGCTGCTCTCCCCTCGCTCTAGTCCTCTTCATGAAGACCAGCTCCTCTACTCCCCTTCTCTCCCTGCAGCAGTTCGCCATACACAGGTCTGTCTGCTGTAATTCAGCTCTTCTGAACTTACTCATTAGGTTGTGTTACTGAACCCCATACACAGTAAAAGACCATCGATGCGAAAGTACGGAGGATAAAGGAGCTGTATAGCGGTAGACGGCTGCAGCTGACCGATGTGTGGCGAGCTGCTGCAGGAAGAGAAGGGAAGAGGACTACAATGAGGGGAAGAAGAGCGTGGTGGAAGAATCCGGTACAGCCGTGAAGCGGCAGTCTAGTGCAGTGTACTGTAGTGTAAGTGCATTACAGTGTAGTGTTAGTGCAGTGCTGTGTAGCTTTGCTGGTGAAACAGCAGGGACCAGTGTAGCCTAGATAGAGTAGCTTAAACAGCTGGGAAGGGAAAGGGCCATAAGACTACCTTGCACTAGATGCACCAGATTTCATATTTTTTCCGATCCGTTTTTAGCCTCTAAACCTATAGAGGGTTATGGAGGCTGCTATAATTATTTATTCTTAAACAATGACAATTGCCTGGCTGTCCCATTGATCCTCTGCCTCTAATAATTGTCATGAACCTTGAACAAGCATGCGGATCAGAGGTTAAAACGCGCATGCGCAGTACTTTCACGCCGGCCGCCGTGATGACGCGAGGCGGCCGGCGTGTGACGTAATCCGCGTCATATGCGGAAGAAGCAGCCCGACTCGGGAGAGTGTCGCCCGGGCTGCGGCCTGTCAGCCATTCCGGAGCGGGGAGAAGGAGAGGAGCCATAACGCCGTCGTGGGACCTCCCGACCAGCACTGGGCTGGAGAAAGCCCCAGGTGAGTACAACTTTTATTTTTTTGATGAGCTCGGAGTCACTTTAAAGACTTCTTATATATACTAAACTGGTAATGTTATGAAACAAATCAGTCAAATCGAATACATTGCAAGCCATTAACACTAGGGACTTTT
The DNA here is from genome assembly GCF_040937935.1 of Hyperolius riggenbachi. NCBI lineage: Eukaryota > Metazoa > Chordata > Amphibia > Anura > Hyperoliidae > Hyperolius > Hyperolius riggenbachi. The sequence continues at coordinate 164,772,267 of NC_090648.1, forward strand.
CCCTACTATGTGCAGTTCAGAGTGGTACAATGCATCAGTCAGTGTCTCATACACAGGAACTGACATCACAGTGGATGCAATATTCCTATTAGCATAATGCAATACGGCACTGCCCTATCTAGTATAGTGTAATGTAAACAGCGTCCTAATGGCAGCAGCTTGGTGGCCATGCTTTGTAACACACTGTAAACCTAACCCAAAACCTTATTACTACATACCTATATACACTCACACACAAACACGCACAGACAGACGGGCAGACACACACAGGGCAGACACACACACACACACTTTTGCTTTATTTCTGCAGAACAGAATTAGAAATAAGGAGCAAGCATACCTTAAGCACAAGGCATGATGGGAAAAGTAAGTGTAACAAGCTACATAAATCTCAGCATATACAATTGCAGGTCTATAAAGCTCTGCAGCATTGTTACACTCAGAGCAGAGAGCTCACCTGATTGGATGATCACCGCATGTTTTAGGCCGTTCCATTACAGAAACCCACTTATCATCATAGCTGAAGAGGGAGAGGTCAAGGTAAGGGCTTCCACTGTAAGACTGCGCACTGATCGGAAGCTGACTCAAAAGCCTTCTCACAGCTTCTGTATGGCCTCCATACTTGGCATTCACAATGGTGTCTTTAAATCTAAAAGTAGTAATTCATCAGTTAAATCACCACAGGGGAGAAAAAAAAAAAAAAAAAAAGACAAAAATCACTGTTTCACATTAATGGATATAAAGCACAGCTACAAAAACGGACGTTTAAATAAAAAACAAAACAAAAAAAAACAACAACTTAAAAGCATTTTAAAAGGTTTTGTTCATAAGCATTAAAACATACATACACACACAGCTACAAGATAATGTTGATTAACAATACCCTAGTTTGCCATGCATGGCGTTTCCCAACTTGAACTACGCCAGGGGTCCCCAACCTTTTTCAGTCCGGGGACCGCTATCCAGACCAAACTTCTCTCCGGGGCCCGGGGGTGCATTTGGCGTGGTGGAGTTGGGGTTAGTGCGGGGGGTGATTGGTGTTGGGGTTAACAGCGCCTCCCCCCATTTGGAGTGTATAGATAGGTAGGTAGCCACCAGGTATAAGTGCCCCCTGTATAGGGTATCTAGGTATAGTTGCCCCCAGTATAGTTACCCCAATATAGCTAGCATAGTTGCCCCTGTATAGCCAGTATAGTTGCCCTTGTATTGCTAGTATAGTTGTCCCTGTATAGCTAGTATAGTTGTCCCTATATTACTAGTAGAGTTGCCCCGTATAGCCCCTCCCCCCGCGGCCGCTGAGCTGGCGGTCACTGCCTCTTTCACATTCTCTCGTAGCCCCTCTGTTCTTTGCAGCATCTATTACAGCAGCGCGTCCTGCGGCTGCTGTAAGGAGGGAAGGAAGCAGGACAGCGGCTTCCTGTAGCGGTGATATGCATAGCCATTACCATGGGAACCGCTGCCCTGCTTCCTTCCCTCCTTGCAGCAGCCGCAGGATGCGCTGCTGTAATAGGAGATGCTGCAAAGAACAGAGGGGCTACGAGAGTATGTGAAAAATCCAGCGACCGCTAGCTAACAGGAGCGGCGGCCGCGGGGGGCTTAAAGAGGTGGGGGGGGAGCGAGGCCAGACCCGCCGCGGCCCAGCTGAAAAACTGCCCGTGGCCCGGTGGTTGGGAACCCCTGAACTATGCAACTCAAAAATATTTCACCAGCAGAATATAGAATCCAGGGGGTACTTTGGGATGGGAGTACTTGAACATGTACTTGGACCTGCGCAGAACGCTCCTGGCTATGGGAACGCAACAGCAAGCTCCCGCAGGTGCAGAAGACATCTGCAAAGGAGGGGACCCTGGGCCACCACCTGAGAGCAGAGCTGTGGCAAGGGACCGATAGGCTGCCAGCGGCTGGAGGAAGCCACAGGTAACTTTTTTTTTTTTTTTTTTTTAAACCAGGGATGTATCGATTAAAGGAACACTTAAGCCAGAAAAAAATGAGTTTTACTCACCTGGGGCTTCTACCAGCCCTCTGCAGCAGTCCTGTGCCCTCGAAGCCACTCACTAATCCTCCGGTCCCCTGCTGCCAGCTAGTTTCGTTTTTGCCGACAGGACTGGCCACGCGTAGCTTTTTCCGCATACCCGACTGTAATTAGCGCTATTGCAAGCCACAACGCGTACAAAAATACGCACTGCCGCATATGTATGCATTCGTAATGCGGCAACGTGTATATTCTAATTAGTCGGGAATGCGGAAAAAGCTATGCATGGCCAGTCCTGACGGGCCTGTCAGCAAAACCGAAACTAGCTGGCAGCGGGGGACCAGAGGATTAGTGAGTGGCTGCGAGGGCACAGGACTGCTGCAGGGGGCTGGTAGAAGCCCCAGGTGAGTAAAATTCTTTTTTTTTTATGACTTAAGGTTCACTTTAAGGGTATGTACACACATTCAATTTTGATTATCCAATAGCTGACCAATTTTACCACCCCCATGTAGAATGAGGGCTTACCTACAAAATGTGTCCATATTATTCAAAACCAAGTGGTCTTTATACTTCATGGAAGTGGTAAAATAGGCCAAACAAAATTGTAAGTGTGTATCAGCCTTTAGTCATAAAACCTGTTTTTTTGTATCAAGTTTTTATCAAAGTGTTTACAAAAGAAAGTTCCATCCTTTGAAAACAGTATGACACTTCTGTAATTTGGAAGTACAGGTAGTCCTCAGTTTGCAAACAGTTGACTTACAAACGTACGCCACCATCACAATGACATTACAGCGTAGTAAGCTTTGGCAAAGCGGAATGGGAGTGGAGTTAGGGGAGACACTGGTGGGGAAGTTGAGCGAGACAGTGTGTTCGGATTTACAAGAAAAAAAAAAAAATTCAGGTGAAAGCAAAAAAACAGTCCCATATGCAATTAACCTTTTCTCCTGAGTTTTCTCCTAAGTGATATTTTCAAACATCAATAAAATGCCTTTAAAGAGACCCAGAGACGAACTAACAGTTTTATACATACCTGGGGCTTCCTCCAGCACCATCAGCCTGAATCACTCCCACGCCACCGTCCTCCCCTGCCTCTGTCTGCCGGTACCGGGTCCAGTCATTTTGGCCAGTCGACGCAAGCGCAGCACGCTTCCTCGGTACTGCGCAGGCGCATGCGTAAAGAGCCGGGAGCGCATGCGGAAGACTGGTCGCGTCCGGCGGAAGTGACGGGTTCCGGTACCGGTTATAGAGGCAGCGGAGGACGGCGGTGTGGGAGCAATCCAGGCTTATGGGGCTGGAGGAAATCCCATGTATGTATAACATCTTTTCCTATTTTTTTTTTTAGTAGCTTAGTCTCTGGTTCCCTTTAAGATCACCAGCAAGCAAGAAAACACTTAAATAGTTTTGATAGTACTTTTGGACCTACATTTTCATCTGCAAAGTACTGGAAAGTCATAACTAGAAGATGAAAACTTATCTCCTAGGAGAAAAAGTGAATTGCATATGGGCCACAGTCTATTTTGTTTGTTAACCGGGGACTACCTGTAGGTGTGTTAGGTGTTTTGCCTGGGCAGGTACTCCATTCTGCATATAGATGCCAACAAACATCTGCTGTCTTAATTTCAAACGTTTTCTTCAGTGAAAGTCCATCTCTGAGTAAAAACCTTAAAAGCAGGCCTGAACTCTTGCAGAGGAGACCTGGAAAACACAGAGCAGTCTACCCTGTGTGTGTGTTTATAGAGAACAGCCTGTCCGATTCTCCTTTATATGCAAGTAACGAGCGAGAGTGATTTGAGCTGTCCGTTCTCTGCCGATTGTCGAAGTCTGAGCTAATATGGAAACATAGGAGCTTAACCCTTTATGCCCTCCCATCAAACCAGGAAGTGACCACACTACAGCACCTCTGGCACCCTTGGTTGTGTGACAGCTTTTCGGTTCATCCAATATTTGCATAGCCACCTTATCAATCAAGGAACTTACAATCTTTACATAGATCAGGTGTCTACAAGTGTTCCTTGAGGCTGCAACCTAATGCATTCAGTGGGCACAGAAATGTTTACTCCCAACAGGTTTGGTTTGAACAAAATTCTTCTGCTTTAAAAGGACATCTGTAATGAGTGATATAGAGGCTGCCATATGTATTCCTTTAGAACAATACCAGTTGTCTGGCTGTCCTGCTGATCCTCTGCCTCTAATACTTTTAGCCATAGACCCTGAACAAGCATGCCGGTGTTTCTGAATTGTCAGATCTGACAGGATTAACTGCATGCTTGTTTCTGGTGTTATTCTGACACTACTGCAGCCAAATAGACCAGCAGAGCTGCCAGGAAACTAGTGTAGCTTAAAAGGAAATAAATATGGCAGCATCCATATCCCCCTGTTACAGTTGTCCTTTAACCCATATCTTGTGTGTCCGTATATCGGAGGCTGTAGTAAATCTTACCGTCGCTGGATCTGCCTGGCGAAGTTGTTGCTGGATGCTGAGCAGGGGAACTGAACAGCCTCACTATGGAGAGTTGCGTTCCTGAACAGGTCACAGAAGTTCTCAAACAATTCTAAAAGCTCATTTGATGTGTTTTCAAAAACAGCGATGACTTCTGTTGTCACCATGTTGTACACCACAAAAAATGAAGGCTGTGAGAGAAGAAATAACCCAATATGAAACATTCAGAAGTAAAGTTATTATTATTACTACCTCTACATAGATATTGTAATGTGACAAGGAAGATATTCAACAGTATGTCATGCAAATAATTCAAAACAACTGCACAGCAACCTCATTTTCTGGGTTATTTTCTGATTCACCATTAGGGATGGTCAATGAGATGTAAGTAACAGAGTTGATGCAGGATGCTACACATACTGTATGTAAACATATGCAGCATGAATTTGCATAATCCTGCACCAACTCTAAATTGTTTGCATCTCATTAACCATCCCTGTTCACCACAGGTTCAACAGGTCCCCATTAACACTACCCCCATAGTGAGAAGGCCAAACCAGCCTGTAACAGCTGTCTGCATGTTGAATTATATGGCTGTATCCATCCAGCAATAGCATTCCATCACAACCCAGAGTAATTACTCACTGCTCTAGTAAGCAAGCGTGTCACACGCACGCTGTTGACCACTGTCTCACATAGCGGTGGTCTCCCTAGGTGCTTTTAGCTGGGCGCTTTGCCCGGACAATTTACGTGAGCGTCCGGCTGTCATCTCTAGTCCCAATCTGTAGCAGACTCTTTCCTCCTTACTCGATTCAATGCAGTGGCTGTGTCACTGCTGCCAGCCCACTGTCACTCAGGGACACCATCTCCACCCTTCTCTCCAGCACATACCCGTCAATGATGTGGAGGGGCAGGGAATGCTCAGTGACTACAGTCACCCAGTTACATGAAAAAGTAGCTGGGTGGGGCAGCAACATCATGCTGGGTGGAGTAGCATGCAACATTGGGTGCTACTGGAGGAGGAAGGAAGACCATGCTGGGTGGATGAGGAGGCTCGCACTGGGTTCTACTGGGCGTGGAAAAGATCCCATGCTACCAGGTGGATGGGTGGGGGGGAGAGAATCACATTGGGTGCTACCGGGTTAGGGATATTGGAATTACGCTGACCGGGATGAACGTTATCGGCAATGAAGCTGCCCACTGTAAATACATTTTAAAAAGTGTGAGTGTGTGAGTTCATAGGTAAAGCAGATTTCCAATTGACACAAACGATGGGAGGATGAGGTAAAGTTTTCATAAGGCTAAGATAACCTGCGTATATTAAAATTAACTGTTGCTGTGGACACACACACTCCATTGCATTGCAGTCAGTCATGTGCGTTTTTATGATAAAAGAAAGAACAGAGAGGGCGTTCAAGAGCATGTTTATGGAAAAGGTCAGACAGATTATGTAGCAGCTGAATTCTATCTATGTATGCAGAATCTTAATAAAGTGGATTCTGTTTTACATACATATATTCAAAGACTACAGCACGTTTTCATATCTCTCTCTTTTCAGTGTGAAAGGTGAAAAAGAAAAGGGTCATAGAAAAGAACAGAGCTGGTCATAGAGAGAATACAGCTGAGGAATATGCTGCAGGCAATATCTGTACACTTTTACCTTTTATTCTAATCATCAAATCAGACTATGCCAATTTACATTGTATCCATTCTGTTTATACACACAAAGACAATGAACAGCAGTGTTTGCAACTTCCCGAAACATGTTTCAGTTTCCTTATTCAATGTCCATTACACTATACTACATCAAGGCCAGGGCAAGAGGAAGGAAAAAAAAAATAGGTTGTAAGGTTGTCATGGAAATTGTGAGATGCCAACCTGTCACCAAGAATAATCTTCCTGACGCAATTCTCTTAGGGAGTTTCTGGGACTACAGGATGACGGTCTTAGGCGGAATTCACACTTATTGTGAAAAACTATGTTTTTTCACAGTAAAAATTGCATTACTGTTAGAATTTTTGCACATTTTTAAGTCAACAGGATTTTAAATGTGATGTGCAAATTTATGCTGCAAGATGCAAGTTTTTTTAGTTTTTTGTACAATGCAATTTTTCGAATGTTAGCAGAAGTGCGAATCTCCATGGACTTTCATTAGATATGCAACAAATGCGTTTTATAGTATAAATGGACTAGTCTATTAAAACTGCACATACTGGCCTTAGTATACTGTATGTGGAAATGCCTGTCCTTCCTGGTACAGTCGAGATGCCCTGAACAAAATGCATCAGATATCTATTATCAGAATGGCCTACCATTCTGTAGCGTTTATGCAAACATTAGAAGTTAAACCAGTTTTACTAGCTATTGGGCACACCCCCTTGAAGGGACCTAAGCAGTTTTTTTTTTGCCTTTTAAATAAGGGAGTTTCCTAATGGAGTGTGCCATTGGGGGTGTGGCCGGTTGGGGAGCACCATTACTTACCTATGGGGTGCTGCTCCTCTAATTCCCTATGCGGTCATACACACGTGCATACTACGTATGCGGTCATACACACGTGCATACTACGATGCATTCAAAAGGGGAGTAAGGCATCACATGGAGTCTGCAAGACACTTCAGGGTGGCGGATTCTGCAGCCCCAGCACCCCTCGATTTGGGTAAGGAGCTACAAATGAAAAATTTGACAAGGCAAGTATGCACTTGTTTTTCCCGATATTCACTTATAAAACTATCTACATGCCTGCAATCCAGACAAGCAAGCAGCACTTTGTTCTGCTGCTTATAACACTCTACCCCACTCTTCCTCAGAACCCAGCTCACAAGTAAAATGAGGGCAGAAGGGTTCTTGCAGCTTAAAGGGGAACTTCAGCCTAAACAAACATACTGTCATCAAGTTACATTATTTATGTTAATTAGAATAGATAGGTAATATAATCTCTTACCCACCCTGTTTTAAAAGAACAGGCACATTTTTGTGATTCATGGGGGCTGCCATCTTTGTCATGGGGGCAGCCATCTTTTTGGTTGAAAGGAGGTGACAAGGAGCAGGAGACACAGTTCCAACTATCCTGTGTCCTGATCACCCCTCCCAGCTGCACACGCTAGGCTTCAAATGTCAAATTCAAAGAGTAAAAAAAAAAAATTTGCACCAAAACAGCAGAACAAGAACAACAAATTCAGAAATCCCATCATGCTTTGCATAGCATCAGGGGAAAAAAGCCCGGGCAGTTTTCTTCTGTGCAGCTAAAAATGAGGCTTGTAAAAGAGAAACAAAGTTCTGATGCTGTGAAACTGTTAAAGAAACACAAAACCTTTTCAGTGCTGCTGAGTCGATTTTTAGTCCGGAGGTTCACTTTAAGCCTTGTTCACCACTGCTACTGCAGAGTTGGTTTTTCACTGTAGGAAGGCAGGAGAATGTAAGTAGCTCATCAGAACTGAGCTGGTGTACCAGATAATTTATACTTACTTATTTTCCTATATCATTATCTTCAAAAAGAGTTAAATGGCAGCTGCTCAGTCAAAACTACCACAACAGCATGCAAGCGAGGAGAAAGGCTGGCTAGCATCTTTATGTAGGAATTTCCCAGGGAGTGCCAACCAAAGTCAGTCATATAGGTCAGATTTTAAAGCAAAATCTAGGAGGTTTGCAATGCCCTAAAATGGATAGTTACCTTGGGTGGAGGAAGACTCTGGGATCCCTAAATAAGCCTCTACCATCCTCCTCCACTGGCTTGATCCTGCGTCGAGACCCCCAAAGCATGACTGCACTGCACAGTCGAATGGACCCATCTGAGCCATTCAGCTTTTAGTCTCAATGGTGGAACGGGATGGTGGTGGAGGATGATGAGAGAAGCATCTTTAAGATCTATAGGCTTCCCCTTCCTGAGGTGAATACCCCCGAGGGACACTTCTTTCGCTACAGGTACGCTAAATAATCGCGACACAGGGAAGAAGGAATTTATAGTGCATTTTACTCTTGGACAAATGTATATATTTTAGATGTAGGTGTACACATTTTACAGTTTTTCAAGATGGTGGTCCTTTAACCTTTTGTTGAAATCTACGTCATCCTTGTGGCTGTAAGCCTCTGACATTAGGTAGATTTCAAACAGAACGTTCCCGCGGACACAGAACTGGAGATTAAGCTAGTAACTGGCATTAACTGGCACTGATTGGCTCCGGGTCACAACGATAGTCAGTGATCATAGCATTCACAATGTAAACCTTTCAAAGGTTCCGATTGTCCCCTTAGGCATCAAGCCCCGTACTGAAAGCCAGGACCCCATACTTGTGTCAGTACAGGATTGACTGCTGTAATGCCGGTCACAGCTGCTCGGCGCTGGAGAGAGGAGGAAGGCGAGGTATACTTACCCAGCCTTGCTACCTGCTCACCAGGGATTATGTAGTAAAGGACCAGGGAAGAGCACTAGAGACTGCTCTAGTCCTTAAAGAGAGACTGTAACAAAATGTTCAGCCTTATTTCTTCTATCCTAGAAGTTCCTATACCTGTTCTAAGGTGGTCTGTCTTACTGCAGCCTTTCCTAGTTGCACAGTGGCTGTATTATCTCTGTGATATAATCTAATCTTCTTTCCTTTGCTGGCTTTGTCGGGCTCAGGAAGGAATGTGCTGATCTGCTGTGATGGGCAGAAGTTATACACACCCTCTCCAAGCCCCCAGGCTCTGTATGAGTCACAGACTGAGCGTCTCTCAGCCTATCACATGCTGGTTAGCAGCCATATCTTTTGTTTGTAAACACTGCCTAAAACTGGCAATTACAAGCCAGGATTGAAGCAGGGAGTGGCAGAAACAGCTAAGAGGGGCCCAGGAGAACATAATTAATAGAATGGTATGCTTTGTATTGTAAGAATTTTAGAGTACAGATTCTCTTTAAGAATGACCAGAGTGGTCAGTGCTGAAAGGGTTAAAATTTGAAATGCATAACAAAAAAACAACAACAACAAAAAAAAAACCACATTACTAATGTATTCTGAAAAAAAACAAACAAAAAACCCTGGGCTTGGGCTTTCAAGGCTATTCTATAGGCGCACCACACCGTTGCTACTGTGATCAGGCAGTAACTCTACCTTCAAATATTTCCGACTTCTAAAAGATAAAAATGTGGCACAAACTGCCTCTCAATTGTCATTGACATTAAACAATAAATGCAGTTTCCAAACAACCACCACCACTGGTGTAGAATAGTTTGTTCCCTGTCATTTTCCACTGCTGGTTTGAATCAGAATGGTTATGGAGGGAACCTTGAAACACTCAAATTTGTCCCTGACCTTTTAGTTCTGTAAAACAATTTTAATTTAATAGCATTTTTACAGCTGACTGCAGCATACCTATTATATACAGCAAGTCCTGAAGTCAAAGTACACCAATTTTTACTTAGCATTATAGCTGTGCATCTAATGTGCAACCCAAATGCTGATGTTAAACAGCATCTTTTCTTTCCTGGGTCTGATTTTACTTCCAAATGCATTTTTTTGCTTGATTACATGCTTTAGGCTTCACAGGTTTTCACTTACCAAATCGGCTAACCCCTAGTTTTCACTCCCTGTAGTTTGAGAATGTTAAAAGTTGCTAAAAGCTTATAATGCGTACTTAACATGGTATTATTGAGACACCAAATGGCAGGGAGAGCCCAATGCAAATTAACGACAAACTAGTAGTAAAAAGTAAAATTACCGATTTATTATTTTTCTCATAAGCCCACCTGGGTAGTATAAACAACCTCGTCTGAAAGTGCCAAGATAAAATCGAATAGATAACATTACAACTGCGGTGAAAAACCTAATTGCTGCAAAATTAAACTGCTCATAAGGAACTAAGCAAACAAAGTCACATCCCAAAAGCCAAGTTTTAGGCCACTAACCCCAACATTGCTAAAGATGTATTCCAGATTGAGTTTGCAGTTATGCTCTTCCCATTTGCTTGGATTTTATCTGGATACTCCAGTTTCCTTTAAAGGACAACTGAAGTGAGAGGTATATGGAGGCTACCATATTTATTTCCTTTTAAAAAGGGACACTTAAGCCAGGGAAAAAAAAATAAAAAATCATTTTTACTTTCCTGGGGCCTCTACCAGCCCCCTCCAGCCATCCTGTGCCTCCCAGTCAATTAAGGAGCCTCCAGTCCCCTGCCGCCAGCAATTATTTTCGCTGACAGGCCCAACAGGCCTGGCCACGTGTATCAATTATTTTCGCTGACAGGCCCAACAGGCCTGGCCACGTGTATTTTTCTTTGCGTTCCTATTCGCAATAGCGTCCTGCACCTGTGCAGGATGCTATTGAGGGCGGGAAGATGAAGGACATGCGTGGCAAGGCCTGCGCAGGCGCAGAAAGCCAGACGATTCTGGGAAAATGAAACTGGCTGGCGGCAGGGGACTGGAGGCTCCGCGAGTAACTGCGAGGGCACGGAACTGGTAGAAGCTCCAGGCAAGTAAAACAGTTTTTTTACTCCTGGCTTAAGTGTCCCTTTAAGCAATACCAGTTGCTCGGCTATCCTGCTGATCCTGTGCCTAATACTTTTAGCCATAGACCCTGAACAAGTATGTAGCAGATCAGGGGTTTCTGACATTGTCAGAGCTGACAAGATTAGCTGCATTCTTGTTTCTGGTGTAATTCAAATACTACTGTAGCCAAATAGATCAGAAGGGCAGCTGGGGAGGGATTTTTCTTAAAGCTGGGTACACACAAAACAATTTCCAGTCCGATTGACTGGTAATCCGACATGAAATTGCATGCTGTGTACACGTCCAAACTGCTCATAATAGGATTGATTTTCTGATTAACTTCGCAAAATCGATTCTGTTATCAAATCGGAAACAGATCGGATGTGCCTCAGTAGGCAGCCTCCCCCCACAGAGAGCAGAATGACGGTTCATAGTGTACCTGGCAGTGGAGCATGACAATGTGCAGTAGTATCCTACACCTGCCAGCGCTCCCTGCTGTGACTGTGGCCCTCCACAACAGGAGTACGGCAAAGAGCGGTACAAGACTACCTGTGGCCCGAGTCATAATAAAACAGCCATTTGTGATATGGCATATAATACAGAAGCCATTTTGGTCATTTTCTCTCTGCTGTGTACCATTTCAGATTTGTACAGGGAGTGCAGAATTATTAGGCAAATGAGTATTTTGACCACATCATCCTCTTTATGCATGTGGTCTTACTCTAAGCTGTATAGGCTCGAAAGCCTACTACCAATTAAGCATATTAGGTGATGTACAGCTCTGTAATGAGAAGGGGTTTGGTCTAATGACAACACCCTATATCAGGTCTGCATAATTATTAGGCAACTTCCTTTCCTTTGGCAAAATGGGTCAAAAGAAGGACTTGACAGGCTCAGAAAAGTAAAAAATAGTTAGATATCTTGCAGAGGGATGCAGCACTCTTAAAATTGCAAAGCTTCTGAAGCGTGATCGAACAATCAAGCGTTTCATTCAAAATAGTCAACAGGGTCGCAAGAAGCGTGTGGAAAAACCAAGGCGCAAAATAACTGCCCATGAACTGAGAAAAGTCAAGCGTGCAGCTGCCAAGATGCCACTTGCCACCAGTTTGGCCATATTTCAGAGCTGCAACATCACTGGAGTGCCCAAAAGCACAAGGTGTGCAATACTCAGACATGGCCAAGGTAAGAAAGGCTGAAAGACGACCACCACTAAACAAGTCACACAAGCTGAAACGTCAAGACTGGGCCAAGAAATATCTCAAGATTTTTCTAAGGTTTTATGGACTGATGAAATGAGAGCGAGTCTTGATGGGCCAGATGGATGGGCCCGTGGCTGGATTGGTAAAGGGCAGAGAGCTCCAGTCCGACTCAGACGCCAACCAGGGCTGTGGAGTCGGTCCAAAAATCCACCGACTCCGACTCCTCAGTTTAGGATTCCACCGACTCCGACTCCTCTAATTTGCATATTACAATATTGTTGATTAAGAGTATGTAACTTGAAATTCGTCTCTTAACTGCCAACGCTTAGGAATTTTACAAGACAACTGAAGTGAGAAGGATATGTAGACTACTATATTTATTCCCTTTAGACTAAAACTAGTCCTTGGTAAGAGTACTTGTAAAAGGTACAAACCGGAACAAAGAACATTTATCAGGCCCTAGGCAATGTAAGTGTGGGTACATGTAAGAATGATGTGCAGGTACTCTGCAGGGGAATGAGGAGATTCTTCCTCTATTACACATTCTTCATGCACAATCTGAACAAAGTTTATGGGTGACAGACAACACCTCTGTGTTCAATGTGCACAGCATTCTCAGTGGATTCCCTGCAGCTCTGTGGGGAGTGCATATGTAGAGTATAGTACTACTGTGTAACAAAGTAAACCTGAGACAGATGAAATTAAAGTTTTATACATACCTGGGGCTTCCTCCAGCCGCCTTCAGGATAATCAGTCCCTCGTTGTCCTCCTCCACCACCTGGATCTTCTGCTATGAGTCCAGGTACTTGAGCCAGTCGGGCGTAGTGCGCCTGCACACACTCCGCCGCCAGGAGCATACTACACCTGTGCAGCACTATTGCGCAGGTGCAAAATGTTCCTGGCTGTGGGAGCGGCATGCGGCCGGACAGCGCTGACTGGCTAAATTACCAGGACTCATAGCAGAAGATCCGGGTGGTGGAGGACAGCGAGGGACTGATTAGCCTGAAGGGGGCTGGAGGAAGCCCCAGGTATGTATAAAAAAAAAACAAAAAAACAAAAAAAAAAACACTTTACTTTTCATCCGTCTCAGTTACCCTTTAATTTGTAGTCACCAAACCAAATTTTAACAACATATCAATTTATTTGATTTCATCAGCAAAGGGAGTGCATACATTTGCATAAATCAGCATCGATGCAGAATTATTTCCATCTCATTGACCGTCTCTATTAGTGACACAGCTACACATCAGGCATTGTTACAGCATAGATGTTATTTAGTATATATAAAGATTCCTGTGTACACATCATATATACAGTCACAATCAGATATGTATATCTGATCTTAAAAATACGGGGACTGCTTTATTGAAGCAGCACAAGTAACTCATTTTGATTGGTTTATTTCATTTTTGTGGACTAAGCACAGCTATTACTGTATATATACACATTATTTTTAATGACTATTATCTGATAAATAGAACATTTTATCATATTTTCTATTTTATTTACAGTTACAAATTCATTAGGAGTCGGAGTCGGTGCATTTTTCCCCGACTCCGACTCCAGGCACCCAAAATTGCCCGACTCCACCTCCACAGCCCTGACGCCAACAAGGTGGAGGTGGAGTACTGGTTTGGGCTGGTATCATCAAAGATGAGCTTGTGGGGCCTTTTCGGGTTGAGGATAGAGTCAAGCTCAACTCCCAGTCCTACTGCCAATTTCTGGAAGACACCTTCTTCAAGCAGTGGTACAGGAAGAAGTCTGCATCCTTCTAGAAAAACACGATTTTCATGCAGGACAATGCTCCATCACACGCGTCCAAGTACTCCACAGCGTGGCTGGCAAGAAAGGGTATAAAAGAAGAAAAACGAATGACATGGCCTCCTGGTTCACCAGATCTGAACCCCATTGAGAACCTGTGGTCCATCATAAAATGTGAGATTTACAAGGAGGGAAAACAGTACACCTCTCTGAACAGTGCCTGGGAGGCTGTGGTTGCTGCTGCATGCAATGTTGATGGTGAACAGATCAAAACACTGACAGAATCCATGGATGGCAGGCTTTTGAGTGTCCTTGCAAAGAAAGGTGGCTATATTGGTCACTGATTTGTTTTTGTTTTGTTTTTGAATGTCAGAAATGTATATTTGTGAATGTTGAGATGTTATATTGGTTTCACTGGTAAAAATAAATAATTGAAATGGGCATATATTTTTTGTTTGTTAAGTTGCCTAATAATTATGCACAGTAATAGTCACCTACACACACAGATATCCCCCTAAAATAGCTAAGACTAAAAACAAACTAAAAACTACTTTCAAAAATATTCAGCTTTGCTATTAATGAGTTTTTTTGGTTCATTGAGAACATGGTTGTTCAATAATAAAATTATTCCTCAAAAATACAACTTGCCTAATAATTCTGCACTCCCTGTATGTAGGGTAAGAGGCCAGTCTGGCAGCTGGCTTTGGGGGTATAATTGTCACCTGGCTCAAGGAAGCTGCTAATGTGATTGTCTGTATGTCAATGTAAATTACATTTGCATTCAGTGTCCAGCAAGGAAGCTACCATTGTCTGCATTGAATAGACCAGTTACGTTGAATAGCCCAGAGAGACCTGGACATTTAATTAGGAAATATCTACCTTGCCTCTAGCAAGGAAACGCTTAGACAATTACCCGACCAGTTGGGCTGGAAGTGTTTGAATTGCTTTGAAGTCTATACATGTAAACAGCCAATATACAATCTCACTAACTGAAGTCTGCAAAGTTCAAAAGTGGGACAGGAAACCCCTGAAGTTTGCATATCACAGCCAGCAAGGATATGACAAGAGTTCTGTGCACCTTCTGAGGAAATTAAATTATATCTGGACTTGTACCCTCGGGCTACAAATCGGACTATATAAAAGTCGGCCTAGGACCGTCACAAATCATCTTCTCCTGGAGGTAGCGTTAGTTAGAGATGATCCTGATCCAATCAGAATTTGTGTCCTCCCACAGCCAAGTTGGACCTTTGTGCTGGTAAAAGTTCAATTTCTGTTTTAATTCCTGTTTTTATTTTTGCAAACTGTCTTATTGTGTGTCTTTGTAATTTTTACTTGTTTTGATAAATCTTGTGTTTATTACTTTCTGCACTGTTCCACTTTTTTTCTGGAATATTAAATATTTAATAAGTTTGACTTCTGATGTACTAGAAAAAACTCATAGCCCAGAGAGACAGACTGCAGTGTAATTTGCTTTACAAGTTCAGTGCCTGATAGTGCCTTGCTACTGTGCGATTGTATTGTGTGTGTTACGTTCCTGTATTTGGCCTAAAGCGCAAAGCTGACCCAAATACGAAAACGCTGGACTGAGTGCAGACCACTCGACAGCAGAGTGGGAATTGTTGAAGTGTCTAGCAGCAGCTAAAGGTGGCAGTGAGAAGTGTTTTTGAGGGGTGACAGCCTTGTGTTAGCGTGAATAAGGCTGCTTCCCCTCATGATCTGGTCAAACCCTCAGCCGGGAACCGTATCTGCAGGCGTGCCGTGGGGCAGTTTCCTGTCACCCCGGCTTTTGGAAAGCTCAGTGCAGCAGTGTGTCAGCTAATGTGATGATCGGCGTTTCCATCTTGCGCTCTGTCGCACTTGCTGCGTCTCAAGACGCCACTAGATGGCAGCAGATTTGAGACAGCGATAACCTTATGTAGGTTGTCGTCACCTGGACATCAACAACCTACAATGTTGCACTGTATCAAATAGTGCAATGCTGTGGTTCCATACGTCCAATAGACTACCGTACATGACAATCAGTGTGCCGTGTATGGACTTGATCCCTCTCTGATCAGATTCAGATCAGATAGGGAACGATTTGTATGCCATATTGGACAGAAATCTATATGTGTTTGGGAACCTTATAGTGGACCTGATCTCTTGCACAGGACAGAAGGAAAACAGAAATGCACCCTGTATGTATTTAGAGAGTTTAGCCTGTCTAATTCCCCCTCACTAGTGTCATCACAAGTTGTAATTTGATCTCCCCCCATGTCAAAACTGCCATGGCAGAGATAGCAGATAAGCTCATTTGAAAGCACCGGATGTTAACAATATGATTGCTTCCATGAATCAGGAAGTCGAAACGGTGCAGATTTTAGGATTTGTATCAGCTGTAACAAAGAAAATGTTTTTGTTTAACCACTTAAGTACCAGCGGTCTCTGCCCGCTTGTTAAGGACCAGAGACTGCTGGTACAAGTAACGTCGAAATAGCAATGAATACCGACGAATCGACGCACATACCCACCGCAATCGACGTCACCGAACGTTGGGAACCTGGGCCACCCACTTTGCCGTCTTTAAGATGGAAGCTAACACAATGCTCTCGCTTCATCACAAGGTACCTAAACCTGGTTAAGATTTTACAGCCAAGGTTTAATAAGGCTGCAAAGCGCTAGCTTAGGGTCTCATTTTTAATGTACTGGACAATAAACTTGTAATTATCCATGCAAATTGATTTGTGCTTTGCACCTTTCTACTTTTCCCAATAAATATATATTGAAGGTTCCAGTCTAACAGCTTCTTGTTCCTCATTGCAAGTAGAGTGGAATTTTGCCATTCCAAGATGGAGCAGATCACCTGGCCTACCTCGTTCCACTGCACTTCCACCCTGCTCAGTGTATAATGAAACATTTAACCATTCAATGTTTTTATAAAATGCCATGTATACCACTTATTCTACCCTGCCTGAAATAAGACACCATTTCTCACTGCTCATCAATTTACATTATTTTTTTTTAACCAGGTAGGAGGTGGACAGGGTCAGCTCTACACGCACAGAGGAAGGACTAACTCAATGCCCCTTTCCCTGCACAATACACAGAAGTAAAAATAAAGAAAGAAAAAGCTAAGGCATCAGGAAAAAAGAGGGTGAAGAAACCCTAAAGCTGGTCACTAACGGTCCAATTTCTAGCGAAAAATCGTTCGAGCGATCAGAAATTCTGATCGGACGAAAAATCGTTCACTACACCATCAACTAACCAATCATTGCTTCCTATCTATCACGACCACCAAGAAAATCCAAATTTTCGTTCGACGAAAATTCATTCAGGCGACATTTTTTTTCACTCGTTCATAATCGATTGTGTCCACCTATGGAGATTATCTACAACCAATCTGATCAGAATTTCTGATCGCTCGAACGATTTTTCGCTAGAAATTGGACCGTTAGTGGCCAGCTTTACACAATGCTCGACTCAAAAAATACTGTTCAATTGCTGTGTTAAGATTAGAAAATGTTCTGTTCACCCTTGTGTTATTATGACACCTGTTACTGGTGAAATCCTTCATTTAAAGAGGAACCACGCTAAAAAACAGCTCTGAATATATTGCACGCACAGCACTATAAATAGAATATACAACAATACTACCTAGCTAAACAGTACAGACTGATGAAAATTTCTGATAAGTGGGTTAAAAATACATACTCAAAACGCAAATGCAGAATGCATGGGAATTTTCTGCATTTGCGATTGGGGAGCCCTTATGATCTTGGAACCTGGAATGTCAGAACGGAGGGGGCTACATTTGGTGGGTATATGTAAGAAGGCCAATGGTAATGACCCCACATTTTATCTCATATCCACTAAGTATATGGACAGGAACAGGGCTGTATGTCAAAAAATACAAAGTGCTCACTATTATACGTTCATGCTAGACCACTGATGCTCCTGCCACCAACACGTCCCCCTAAAAGCAGGCCTGTGGAGTCAGTACAAAAATCATCCTACTCCGACTCCTCAGTTTATGAAACCACCGCCTCCAGGTACCCAAAATTGCTCCGACTCATCAACTCCACAACCCTGCCTAAAAGTTCTACAATTATCTATATGAACAGATTTAAAAACTTATTTATGCTGCTCAACAATCTTCATACACACTACAATTAGTAACGTAAAAGATAAAAAAATAAAATCAAACATACAAATTCAATCTCCACTAATGAAAGGAATTAAGGAATTTCTTTATACCTGTACCTGTGATGGGTCGTTTACTCTCAGAGTGACCACATCCTCGCTGGTATATTTAATGAACAAGTGACTTTCATCCAGTAGTTGCATTTTCCACATACGGAGCTGCCTTAGCTGGTCAAAGTACTGAAAGAAGCGTCTTTTGGCCATAGCACTGCCATCTTGCTCAGCCCGCTTCCACAAATACACTAGCAGTCTGTGCTTCAAAGAGTTAATAAACGGCTCTTTGTACAAATTTGCCATTCCAGTCTGAGTTTCACGTTGCACTTCAGGATAAACAGCCGACAATATTAAAAGGTCATCCTCATAGCAGAACCGACCTATTGTCCGTACATCAATGAAAGTCCCCTCTGAGGTAACCTGAAAAACATGAATTGTCTGCTGTTGCACAGATAGAATTGCCAATATGTTTTTGTACAAGTAAAGGCCTTGATTATGTGAAAGAATGATTTTATCACATTTAAAGGTTCTGGTATCACAAAGTTTGCCGGTATGAAGATCTATTATATGAAGGGAATAGTCTTCCAAAGGAGACCTTGGATTAGGCGTTACAGACTCACTGTTGCGGTATATTTCATAAAAAGGCGGATATGGCTCCTCTGGAAGATAGGCTGCTGATCCCACAATGACATAGCGACAGTCATCTGTAAATAAACTGCATTCACGATTCAAATGTTCCCCATTCGATGCCACGTTAGTGATATGAAGAAGTACAAAGAAGCGCTCAAACAAGCGTCCTCTAATGTTCACTGATCGCTGATCATTAGAATTTGCCAAGATTTCTCCTTCGTAACCATTTAACAGATCTTCGGCTGCCTGGCAGCCTTGGTACTCGTAGATTTCTAAAGAAGTTTGGTCTGAAGAAAATGCAATAAAATATCTGCCATCGGGGGAGAACTTGCGAAGGAAACATGGTGGCTTTTCCACATTGACTACTGTAAAATTAGGAAATACATTCTGATGGAATATGCGAACTTGGTGCCAATGGGATCCAGGCTTCCCAGAACTTATTTTCCTACGCTCCAAACGGTGAATTACATTCTGATTTTGTATTCTTCTAGGCTTTATTGTTGGAGCTTCATGATCCATCATAAACATGACATCTTACTGCAATAATAAACAAAAACACAATAGCATAACATTAATAATGCAAAAACAGCAGGATTACCTCTCGTATCACAATGTTCAGAGATGGTCAGCGCACCTTTTATTGTGACATAAGCCACATACTGTCAAACAATGGTCTTTGTGGTCATATGCCTTGACGGGGAGGGAAAGGGGGAGTAGAGAAAAAGTTAGACACTTTGATGTTCCAGAAGCTTCTCTGATCCTACTTCACTCCACCACTGCTCGCCAGGACGCTCTTCTTTGTGGTTATGCCCCAGTTCATGTACGAGTGTGGCCGAACTGTGCAGGCATGGCCCGGGTCTGAGCAATAGCACAAGCTGCTTGTGCACGGAGAAAAAAAAACAAAAGCCATACATGAGTGGCTCCATGCTACTGAGCAGGTGCTGTCCATACTTGACAAAGGATCGAGGTCGGCACTCCACTGGCGATATAAACTTGCGTTTATTGGAAAAGTTGCAAACACGACATGTTTCGGGGTCACCCCCTTCCTCAAGTGTAGGGGGTGACCCCAAAACATGTCGTGTTTGCAACTTTTCCAATAAACGCAAGTTTATATCGCCAGTGGAGTGCTGACCTCGATCCTTTGTCATTGTGAACATATTGGTGGAGTGGTGAGCCACTGAGTGTCTGAGCACCGGCGGACCAGGTGTGTGAAGCCTGGGTGGGTGAGGACCCCGGCATCCTGGCTGTCCATACTTGCACCTGCATAGTGTGGCTGTACTTGTACACGAACAGGAATGCGGCCCAGGAATATATCCAACAAGGTCATAGAATGTGTTCCGAGGGTCCCAGTGCTGGATCGGTGGGGTGAAGGAGGATGTGGAAGCCTCTGGATAGTCCTGAGGTAAGTATTCATTTTATTTTCACTTCAGGTGAATGAAATCAGGCCTGTTCTAAAATTACAACAGAAACATTAAAGCTAAACGTTATATACCTTATAGGTAACTCCAAGTGAGAAGGATATAAAGGCTGCCATAATATTTTAACCACCCTGGCGTTCTATTAAGATCGCCAGGGTGGCTGCGCAGCAGTTTTTTTTATTTTTATTAATCAAGTAGCTAGCCTAGCGCTAGCTACATGATTCCCCCCTCCCTGCTGCATCCCTCCCACCTTTCCAAATCGCCGCCGGCAATCAAACCCACCAGGAAATCCCATTCTGAACGGGATTTCCTTTAGGGCTTCCCTTGATCGCGATGACGTAATCGATATCATCGACGTCACAGGGAGTCCCAATCCACCCCTCAGCACTGCCTGGCACTGAATGGCCCGGCTGCGCAGGGGTCCCGTGGGGGGGGGGGCCTGTTACACGTTGGGTAGCGGCGGCGATCGCGTACAACACGCAACCATTTTTTTTTTAAAAGAAATTGTGCAAATCGGCCCAGTCGGGCCGGAGCAGTGCACAGCGGCGGTCATGGATGAGCTGAGCTCGTCCATACCGCCAGGAAGGTTAAAGGGAACCTAAAGTGAGGCTTTCACATGTATTTCCTTTTAAGCAATGCCAGTTGCCTGGCTATACTGCTGAACTCTTTGGCTGCAATAGTGTCTGAATAACACACCTGAAACAAAGCATGCAGCTAATCCAGTCAGACTTCAGTTAGAGCGCCTGATCTTCATGCTTGTTCAGGGTCTATGGCTAAAAGTAATAAAGGCAGAGGATCAGCAGGACAGCCAGGCAATATGCATTGATTAAAAGGAAATAAATATGGCAGCCTCTATATCTCCTTGCATTAGGTTCCCTTTAAACAATTCCAGTTGCCTGGAAGCCCTGCTGGTCCTAAGCCTTTAATACTTTTAGCCATAGACCCTCTACCGGTAGTTTAGGGGATCCAGCAGTAAACCTCATAGGAAAAATCCACTAACATGATTGGCTGGACAGCACCCTCTCAAATTTTTATGCCTGGTAGAAACTATACAATATCCCGTCAGACAGATGGGTCTAATCGATTATTTCTGACAGGTCCAATCTGATTTCGTCATTTTTCTGATCGACATTGTTTAGACAAGATCAGAAAAACTATCGGAAATCAGATCGGACCTGTCGGAAATAATCGATTTGACCAGTCTATCTGATGGGAGATTGCATAGCGTGTACCCAGGCATTCGGTTTCAGATAGGCTGTAGTAAAAATACACCCACACTATTCGGCCAATCACAAAGCTTTGTGCTCTAGAGGGTACTGTGATTGGAGAACTGTTCCCTATGAGGTTTCCTGCTGGATCCCCTTAACTAGACTGGTGCCGCAAAACTGCCAGGTAGTTGGTATTGTTTAAAAGGAAATAAATATGGCAGCCATCACATACCCCTTGCTTCAGACTCCTTTTAACCACTTGAGGACTACAGTCTTTCTAACCCTTAAGGACCAGGCACTTTTTTTCCACTCAGACCACTGCAGCTTTCACGGTTTATTGCTCGCTCATACAACCTACCACCTAAATGAATTTTGGCTCCTTTTCTTGTCACTAATAAAGCTTTCTTTTGGTGCTATTTGATTGCTCCTGCGATTTTTACTTTTTATTATATTCATCAAAAAAGACATGAATTTTGGCAAAAAAATGATTTTTTTAACTTTCTGTGCTGACAATTTTCAAATTAAGTAAAATTTCTGTATACATGCAGCGCGAAAAATGTGGACAAACATGTTTTTGATAAAAAAAAACCCATTCAGTGTATATTTATTGGTTTGGGTAAAAGTTATAGCGTTTACAAACTATGGTGCAAAAAGTGAATTTTCCCATTTTCAAGCATCTCTGACTTTTCTGACCCCCTGTCATGTTTCATGAGGGGCTAGAATTCCAGGACAGTATAAATACCCCCCAAATGACCCCATTTTGGAAAGAAGACATCCCAAAGTATTCACTGAGAGGCATAGTGAGTTCATAGAAGATATTATTTTTTGTCACAAGTAAGCGGAAAATGACACTTTGTGACAAAAAAAAGAAAAAAAAAAAGAATCCATTTCTTCTAACTTGCGACAAAAAAAAATGAAATCTGCCACGGACTCACCATGCCCCTCTCTGAATACCTTGAAGTGTCTACTTTCCAAAATGGGGTCATTTGTGGGGTGTGTTTACTGTCCTCGCATTTTGGGGGGTGCTAATTTGTAAGCACCCCTGTAAAGCCTAAAAGTGCTCATTGGACTTTGGGCCCCTTAGCGCAGTTAGGCTGCAAAAAAGTGCCACACATGTGGTATTGCCGTACTCAAGAGAAGTAGTAGAATGTGTTTTGGGGTGTATTTTTACACATACCCATGCTGGGTGGGAGAAATATCTCTGTAAATGACAATTTTTTCATTTTTTTTACACACAATTGTCCATTTACAGAGTTATTTCTCCCACCCAGCATGGGTATGTGTAAAAATACACCCCAAAACACATTGTACTACTTCTCCCGAGTACGGCGATACCACGTGTGGCACTTTTTTGCACCCTAACTGCGCTAAAGGGCCCAAAGTCCAATGAGTACCTTTAGGATTTCACAAGTCATTTTGCGGAATTTGATTTCCAGACTACTCCTCACGGTTTAGGGCCCCTAAAATGCCAGGGCAGTATAGGAACCCCACAAATGACCCCATTCTAGAAAGAAGACACCCAAAGGTATTCCGTTAGGAGTATGGTGAGTTCATAGAAGATTTTATTTTTTGTCAAAAGTTAGCGGAAAATTGATTTTTATTGTTTTTTTCACAAAGTGTCATTTTCCACTAACTTGTGACAAAAAATAAAATCTTCTATGAACTCACCATACTCCTAACGGAATACCTTGAGGTGTCTTCTTTCTAAAATGGGGTCATTTGTGGGGTTCCTATACTGCCCTGGCATTTTAGGGGCCCTAAACCGTGAGGAGTAGTCTGGAAATCAAATTCCGCAAAATGACCTGTGAAATCCTAAAGGTACTCATTGGACTTTGGGCCCTTTAGCGCAGTTAGGGTGCAAAAAAGTGCCACACATGTGGTATCGCCGTACTCGGGAGAAGTAGTACAATGTGTTTTGGGGTGTATTTTTACACATACCCATGCTGGGTGGGAGAAATAACTCTGTAAATGGACAATTGTGTGTAAAAAAATCAAAAGATTGTCATTTACAGAGGTATTTCTCCCACCCAGCATGGGTATGTGTAAAAATACACCCCAAAACACATTGTACTACTTCTCCCGAGTATGGCAATACCACATGTGTGGCACTTTTTTGCACCCTAACTGCGCTAAAGGGCCCAAAGTCCAATGAGTACCTTTAGGATTTCACAGGTCATTTTGCGAAATTTGATTTCCAGACTACTCCTCACGGTTTAGGGCCCCTAAAATGCCAGTTCAGTATAGGAACCCCACAAATGACCCCATTTTAGAAAGAAGACACCCCAAGGTATTCCGTTAGGAGTATGGTGAGTTCATAGAAGATTTTATTTTTTGTCACAAGTTAGTGGAAAATGACACTTTGTGAAAAAAACAATAAAAATCAATTTTCCGCTAACTTTTGACAAAAAATAAAATCTTCTATGAACTCACCATACTCCTAACGGAATACCTTTGGGTGTCTTCTTTCTAGAATGGGGTCATTTGTGGGGTTACTATACTGCCCTGGCATTTTAGGGGCCCTAAACCGTGAGGAGTAGTCTTGAAACCAAATGTCGCAAAATGACCTGTGAAATCCTAAAGGTACTCATTGGACTTTGGGCCCCTTAGCGTACTTAGGGTGTAAAAAAGTGCCACACATGTGGTACCGCCGTACTCAGGAGAAGTAGTATAATGTGTTTTGGGGTGTATTTTTACACATACCCATGCTAAGTGGGAGAAATATCTCTGTAAATGACAATTGTTTGATTTGTTTTACACACAATTGACCATTTACATAGAAATTTCTCCCACCCAGCATGGGTATGTGTAAAAATACACCCCAAAACACATTATACTACTTTTCCTGAGTACGGCGGTACCACGTGTGACACTTTTTTGCAGCCTAGGTGCGCTAAGGGGCCCAACGTCCTATTCACGGGTCATTTTGAGGCATTTGTTTTCTAGACTACTCCTCGCGGTTTAGGGCCCCTAAAATGCCAGGGCAGTATAGGAACCCCACAAGTGACCCCATTTTAGAAAGAAGACACCCCAAGGTATTCCGTTAGGTGTATGGCGAGTTCATAGAAGATTTTATTTTTTGTCACAAGTTAGTGAAAAATGACACTTTGTGAAAAAAAACCAATAAAAAATCAATTACCGCTAACTTTTGACAAAAAATAAAATCTTCTATGAACTCGTCATACACCTAACAGAATACCTTGGGGTGTCTTTTTTTCTAAAATGGGGTCACTTGTGGGGTTCCTATACCGCCCTGGCATTTTACGGGCCCAAAACCGTGAGTAGTCTGGAAACCAAATGTCTCAAAATGACTGTTCAGGGGTATAAGCATCTGCAAATTTTGATGACAGGTGGTCTATGAGGGGGCGAATTTTGTGGAACCGGTCATAAGCAGGGTGGCCTTTTAGATGACAGGTTGTATTGGGCCTGATCTGATGGATAGGAGTGCTAGGGGGGTGACAGGAGGTGATTGATGGGTGTCTCAGGGGGTGGTTAGAGGGGAAAATAGATGCAAACAATGCACTGGGGAGGTGATCGGAAGGGGGTCTGAGGGGGATCTGAGGGTTTGGCCGAGTGATCAGGAGCCCACACGGGGCAAATTAGGGCCTGATCTGATGGGTAGGTGTGCTAGGGGGTGACAGGAGGTGATTGATGGGTGTCTCAAGGTGTGATTAGAGGGGGGAATAGATGCAAGCAATGCACTGGCGAGGTGATCAGGGCTGGGGTCTGAGGGCATTCTGAGGGTGTGGGCGGGTGATTGAGTGCCCTAGGGGCAGATAGGGGTCTAATCTGATAGGTAGCAGTGACAGGGGGTGATTGATGGGTAATTAGTGGGTGTTTAGGGTAGAGAACAGATGTGAACACTGCACTTGGGAGGTGATCGGACGTCGGATCTGCGGGCGATCTATTGGTGTGGGTGGGTGTTCAGTTTGCCCGCAAGGGGCAGGTTAGGGGCTGATTGATGGGTGGCAGTGACAGGGGGTGATTGATGGGTGGCAGTGACAGGGGGTGATTGACAGGTGATTGACAGGTGATCAGTGGGTTATTACAGGGAAGGACAGATGTAAATAATGCCCTGGCGAATTGATAAGGGGGGGTCTGAGGGCAATCTGAGCGTGTAGGCGGGTGATTGGGTGCCCGCAAGGGGCAGATTAGGGTCTGATCTGATGGGTAACAGTGACAGGTGGTGATAGGGGGTGATTGATGGGTGATTGATGGGTAATTAGTGAGTGTTTAGAGGAGAGAATAGATGGAAACACTGCGCTTGGGTGGTGATCTGATGTCAGATCTGCGGGCGATCTATTGGTGTGGGTGGGTGATCAGTTTGCCCGCAAGGGGCAGGTTAGGGGCTGATTGTTGGGTGGCAGTGACAGGGGGTGATTGATGGGTGATAGGTGATTGGCAGGTGATTGACAGGTGATCAGTGGGTTATTACATGGAAGGACAGATGTAATTAATGCACTGGTGAATTGATAAGGGGGGGGGGGGGGGTCTGAGGGCAATCTGAGCGTGTGGGCGGGTGATTGGGTGCCCGCAAGGGGCAGCTTAGGGTCTGATCTGATAGGTAACAGTGACAGGTGGTGATAGGGGGTGATTGATGGGTAATTAGTGGGTGTTTAGAGAAGATAACAGATGTAAACAATACATTTGGGAGGTAATCTGACGGCGGGTTTGCGGGCGATCTAATGGTGTGGGTGGGAGATCAGATTGCCCGCAAGGGGCAGGTTAGGGGCTGATTGATGGGTGGCAGTGACAGGGGGTGATTGATGGGTGATAGGTGATTGGCAGGTGATTGACAGGTGATCAGTGGGTTATTACAGGGAAGAACAGATGTAATTAATGCACTGGCGAATTGATAAGGGGGGGTCAGAGGGCAATCTGAGCGTGTTGGCGGGTGATTGGGTGCCCGCAAGGGGCAGATTAGGGTCTGATCTGATAGGTAAAAGTGACAGGTGGTGATAGGGGGTGATTGATGGGTGATTGATGGGTAATTAGTGGGTGTTTAGAGGAGAGAATAGATGTAAACAATGGATTTGGGAGGTGATCTGATGTCGGATCTGCGGGCGATCTATTGGTGTGGGTGGGTGATCAGATTGCCTGCAAGGGGCAGGTTAGGGGCTGATTGTTGGGTGGCAGTGACAGGGGGTGATTGATGGGTGATTGATGGGTGATTGATGGGTGATTGACGGGTGATCAGGGAAGATAGATGCATACAGTACACAGGGGGGGGGGGGGGTCTGGGGAGAATCTGAGGGGTGGGGGGGTGATCAGGAGGGGGCAGGGGGGGATATAAAAAAAAAAAAAATAGCGTTGACAGATAGTGACAGGGAGTGATTGATGGGTTATTAGGGGGGTGATTGGGTGCAAACAGGGGTCTGGGGGGTGGGCAGGGGGGGGTCTGAGGGGTGCTGTGGGCGATCAGTGGGCGGGGGGGGGCAGATCAGTGTGTTTGGGTGCAGACTAGGGTGGCTGCAGCCTGCCCTGGTGGTCCCTCGGACACTGGGACCACCAGGGCAGGAGGCAGCCTGTATAATACACTTTGTATACATTACAAAGTGTATTATACACTTTGTATGCGGCGATTGCGGGGTTAACATCCCGCCGGCGCTTCCGTATGGCCGGCGGGATGTTACGGCGGGTGGGCGGAGCCAGTTGCCGGGGGAAGCGCGCGTCATCAATGACGCGATCGCTCCCCCGGCATGCCTAAAGGACGCGCCGCCTGAAGGCGTATTGCGGTCCTTTAGGCATCCACTTTGCCGCCGCCCATGGGCTGTGGGCGGTCGGCAAGTGGTTAAGCCATATTTTCTATAGTTTTACAGTAAGCACCATGGCAAAGGTGTAGAGGACCTAGCCTTTTTGTTTTCCCCGCATTGTGTAAATAATTCCAGATAGTCTCTTTAGGCCAGTGGTTCCCAACCTTTTTTGAAGTTCTGACACATCATGCCAAACACTCAGATCTCCATGACACATCACACATTCCCCCCTCCACCCCCAAATAACAAGAGCCTCCAGACCCAGTATTGGTAGGTAGCCAGGTATAGGTAGCCAGATGTAGGTGCCCCCATTATAGGCAGCCAGTCATAGGTGCCCCCCCAGTATCGGTAACCAGGTGTAGGTGCCCACAGTATCGGTAGCCAGGCGTAGCTGCCCTCATGATAGCTAGGAGTAGGTGCACTCAGCATAGGTAGCGAGGTGTAAGTGCTCTCAGTATACAGTGGCTTGCAAAAGTATTCGGCCCCCTTGAAGTTTTCCACATTTTGTCACATTACTGCCACAAACATGAATCAATTTTATTGGTCTTTCACGTCAAAGACCAATACAAAGTGGTGTACACGTGAGAAGTGGAACGAAAATCATACAGGATTCCAAACATTTTTTACAAATCAATAACTGCAAAGTGAGCAGTGTTCTCCCCAGGCTCTTTTAGCCGGGTGCTCCACCCGGCTAGATTTGGTGACCACCCGGCTGTCATCAGCTCACCTTCTCACCTCCTCCTATGCTGTAAGCAGAGTTGCCCTGCATTTTCATCTCGATCCACCCGGCTACTATTCCATGCCACCCGGCTGGAAAAAAATTCTGGGGAGAACACTGGTGAGGTTTGCGTAATCATTCAGCCCCCTTTGGTCTGAGTGCAGTCAGTTGCCCATAGACATTGCCTGATGAGTGCTAATGACTAAATAGAGTGAACCTGTGTGTAATCTAATGTCAGTACAAATACAGATGCTCTGTGACTGCCTCAGAGGTTGTCTAAGAGAATCTTGGGAGCAACAACACCATGAAGTCCAAAGAACACCCCAGACAGGTCAGGGATAAAGTTATTGAGAAATTTAAAGCAGGCTTAGGCTACAAAAAGATTTCCAAAGCCTTGAACATCCCACGGAGCACTGTTCAAGCGATCATTCAGAAATGGAAGGAGTATGCCACAACTGTAAACCCACCAAGACAAGGCCATCCACCTAAACTCACAGGCCGAACAAGGAGAGCGCTAATCAGAAATGCAGTCAAGAGGCCCATGGTGATTCTGGACAAACTGCAGAGCTCTACAGCTCAGGTGGGGGAATCTGTTCATAGGACAACTATTAGTCGTGCACTGCACAAAGTTGGCTCTTATGGAAGAGTGTTTAAATACCGGTCTTCAAGTGATATCACATCTGAATATCTTTCTGCTGCACGCATAAACTACCCTGCGTGCGCAGATGTATCAGATGTTTGTGGGCCTTAAATTCAGATTACTAAATCTGCAAAAGAACCTCCAACAAAAAAGTTAACCCAGGCCTCACTATGTCACATATCAAAAACTTTATTGAAAAATTCACAGCAATCACAACCTGTATCGAAAGATTCAAATAAAACACTTAGAACTTGAGGGTTAACCCGGCAATCCCTGCGTCCCACGCACGCTTCACATACATCCATTCATGCCATACATCCAATGAGAAAACAGTTACATATATTCATGATCGACCACAGACCACATGATCGACCACATGATCGACCAAATGTTCAAAAAATTCAAAAAAAGTTTTCCCGGCATCAGCAAGGCAGTCCAAAGCCTATACAGGTTGTGATTGCTGTGAATTTTTCAATAAAGTTTTTGATATGTGACATAGTGAGGCCGGGTTAACTTTTTTGTTGGAGGTTCTCTTATGGAAGAGTGACGAGAAGAAAGCCATTGTTAACACAGCAAACATGTGGAAGAAGGTTCTCTGGTCGGATGAGATCAAAATGGAACTTTTTGGCCAAAATGCAAAGCGCTGTGTGTGGTAGAAAACTAACACTGCACGTCACTCAGAACACACCATCCCCACTGTCAAATATGGTGGTGGCAGCATCATGCACTGGGGTAGTTCTCTTCAGCAGGGACAGGGAAGCTGGTCAAAGTTGATAGGAAGATGGATGGAGCCAAATACAGGGCAATCTTGGAAGAAAACCTGTTGGAGTCTGCGAAAGACTTGAGACTGGGGCGGAGGTTCACCTTCCAGCAGGACAACGACCCTAAACATAACGCCAGGGCAACAATGGAATGGTTTAAAACAAAACATATCCATGTGTTAGAATGGCCCAGTCAAAGTCCAGATCTAAATCCTATCGAGAATCTGTGGCAAGATCTGAAAACTGCTGTTCACAAACACTGTCCATCTAATCTGACTGAGCTGGAGCTGTTTTGCAAAGAAGAATGGGCAAGGATTTCAGTCTCTAGATGTGCAAAGCTGGTCGAGACATACCCTTAAAGACTGGCAGCTGTAATTGCAGCAAAAGGTGGTTCTACAAAGTATTGACTCAGGGGGCTGAATAATTACGCACACCCCACTTTGCAGTTATTGATTTGTAAAGAATGTTTGGAATAATGTATAATTTTCGTTCCACTTCTCACGTGTACACCACTTTGTATTGGTCTTTCACGTGGAATTCCAATAAAATCAATTCAGGTTTGTGGCAGTAATATGACAAAATGTAGAAAACTTCAAGGGGGCCAAATACTTTTGCAAGCCACTGTAGGTAACCTCAGGATAGATAGCTAGGAATAGGTGCTCCCAGTAGCATGTGCTGACGGCAGGTCACTCACCAGCTCTATGCGCTCCAGCACTGTCTCCCTCCCCTCTCCATGTTCTTATAACCCAGCTCTAAATAGACGGAGTGAAGGCAGAACTCAGAAGGGACAGAGTAGGGGGATCCACAAGAGCCCATGTGAAAGAAGCACTAGATACTTCAAACCTGTGTGGAAAAAAAAAAGTATTCGATGATCCAGAGGCTTCACCGATTAACATGCACACCACCAATGAAGGCTGTGACCCCAGCCAGGAGCCACCCAGGGAGGCAAAGGACGAGTGGCCTGAAGTGAGCCCCAGGTAAGTATGGTACCTGAGACACTTCTTGCCCAGGTAACTATGGTACCTGAGACACTTCACAGTTTCTAGGAGTGGCCAGGCGGGTGTCCGCCCTGGACAGCGTGAAGGAGGGGGGGTGGGAGACAAAGCCACACAGTCTCAGTGGCGGGGAAGGGGGGCAAAGTTTCAGATGTTTAATAATTTACAATTCAATGGTGTTAGTCTACTTTAGGGCGGAGCAGTGCTTTTCAGCGCTGCTAGCTTTGGGCGCAGCCAGCGCCGCCATAGACTGTAATGGGAATCAGTCTATAGCGGCGCTCAGTGAGGAAGGTCGGCTCCGTCAGAAGACGGAGCCGAAGTTGTTTAAAAAACACAATAATTCGGCCTCCAGCAATCGCTGGAAGCTGAATTATTTCATTCCCCCACTATCCATGTCGGCCTGGAGGGGGAATAGTAATTAAAACGCCCCGGACTTGTGCAGAAGCAGGACCAGCCATTTAACAGCTGGATCCTGCGCCCAAGTCTACCAGCGCCGTATTCAAATGTACGCACTTTAGGGCACACAGCAAGAAACCTCAAGTCACTATCCCTGGCACCCAGCCATCTCTGCATCACTAAAACAGAGGTTTCTACAAGCTTGGTCCTCTATTGCAGTGTTTCTCAACATTTTATTGGTATGTACCCCTTTTAAAAGCTTGTACTCGCCAAGTACCCCCTAGCATGGTAAACCTTATCACAAGTACCCCTTGACAAATAAATAAACGTAGTACATAATAATTGGTTCTAAACTATTTCCAAGCATTTACTGTTGCTTTTAATTAGCTAAAATACTAATTTGGTGTTTATGTAAGATTTATTTTCTAAAACTCTAAATTTGTTATACTTTGTTAAGTATATCAAGCATGAGTACCCCCTGGAACCATCAGAAGTACCCCTTGGGGTACGCATACCGCATGTTGAGAACCTAGGCTCTATTGGAACCAGAATGAAAGCTGCTTTCTACAGCATGGCAGATAGTGACTTTTATTTGGTGGTGCAATTTGTACTTCCTGGTTCAGCAATTACACGAGTGAGAATCAGCGGAACACACAGGAACAGTCACGCGAACACACCTTGTCAAGCCTCTGCCGCGCGTGATCCCAGCTGCTCCTGTCACGTGCAGCACACAGGCCGGCGGAGGAGCGCGAGGACACTGACACCTCGGGCGGGACTACTCCGTCACTCGTGGACTGGACGGGACACCGGCAACTCTTCAGACACCCCGCATGCGCAGTAACATAAAACCAACCAACGGCTGGCCAACACTGCTTTAGGCATGCTCAGCTCAGTGTCACATGATCCTAAGGCAGTGCGAGTGAGAGGTGATCACGTGAACTGGAATGGCAACTCGTTGCTGCGCATGTGTAGGAAGTAAAGCGAAGTCTCAAGTGTTTGTGTTTACTCCTGTCGTGCTGGAGCTGTAGGATTTCTCCCTTTCCTGCTCAGAAAGCAATGCCTCCGTACACCCAGTTTCCCATATTTTGTATTTCCCGTGTATTCCCATACAACCTGCATTTAATTCATGATTCTAAATGTGAAATTGGGCAGCTTTCATAAGATTATTGTTATTGCGTTTCATGTTAATCGCACATCTAAAATATGTAAATGGTATCACATTGTGCTTTTTTCCCCTATTTTTCTTTGTTTTAAAATTTCCTGTGAGGTTTGCTTTCTTTAAAAAAAAAATCATTGCAAGTCAATGGGAACACAGAAAAGATTTTGTGCAAAAAAAATTGCACATGAATTTGAAGTTAATTAGATACATTTTCATGTAAATTAATTTCTTTGCTATGTATGGAAAAAGCACAGGGACAACTCGCATACAAATGCTCACAATAAATTCAAAACAGCAATGTTCCTAGGAAAAATAAAAAAATGCAAAGCGCAGATTCGTTAATGTGGTAAATCGCATGTGGTATTTGCAAAGAAGAGTCTATTTTCACTCTGTTTCCAAATTGTAAATCCTACCCGAATCACTATAGCTATGCAATGCACAGCTATAAGGATTTGGATTTGTGCTACTGTAAACTGCAATGTGCTGTCCGAATTGCACCAGCATGCGATTTGGGCGGCATACATATTGATAGAATTGATAATTTCCCTGCTCAAATTGCATGGGCAGAAAAGCTGCAGATTCCACAGTAGTGGGTACAGACACCTATGAGCAGAGTCTGGCGCCCAAACAGTGGCAGTACAGCATGAGTCACGGCTGGAAATTATGTTCTCACGGCATGGCCCTTTTAACTCACAGGGGCTGTGTGGTCCCTTGCTGCTGGCTGCTGTCCTCCCCAGAGCCGGGACAAGGTCCTCCAGCACCCAAGGTTGAGACAACAAAGTGCGCCCCTCCATCCCTCCCACACTAATTGCCATTAGACTAAGAGGCACCCTAGGGCCCCCAACACATTAATCTCTAGTTATCTGGCTTGCAGTCACTGCCATGTATCCCCTTTTCTTATTTCTTTCTGCTTCAAACACAATAGGGGAATGATAGCTGAGTGAGTTGTGCGCCCCCTCCAACAGTGTGCGTTGAGGCTGGTTCCTCTCGGCCGGGCCCTGGTCCTCCCTCTCTTTCA
Source organism: Hyperolius riggenbachi (assembly GCF_040937935.1). Lineage (NCBI taxonomy): Eukaryota > Metazoa > Chordata > Amphibia > Anura > Hyperoliidae > Hyperolius > Hyperolius riggenbachi. Next base: position 164,804,962 of record NC_090648.1, read on the forward strand.
ACCTCACTACCTGCATGCTACTAAAATCTGCTTATCACTGCCTGCCAACCACTATGATCTGCCTATCACTACCTGCTGGCCGCTAGAATTTAACAATTACTAGCTGCCTGCTACTGCAATCTACCTATCATTACCTGCCTGCTTCTGCAATCTACCTATCGCTATCTGCTCACCACTACAATCTACCTATAACCAGAATCTTCATATCACTACTTGTCTGGCAACAGAATCTAACCATCATTACCAGCTGGTAACTAGAATTTAACAATAACAAATTGCCTGCCAGGGTTGTAGCAATAGCCATTGCAGCTATAGCAACTGCTATGAGGCCCTGGAGAAGAGGGGGCCCAGGATGTACTTGATGTGTTCTCTATTAACTTGTCTTTGTTTCGCCACCCTCTGACTTTGTCTCTTAGCACAGAGGGGCCCAGGAGAACATAATGAATAGATTTGTATGCTTTTTATTGTAAGAATTTTAGAGTACAGATTCTCTTTAAGAGTGCCTTCTGAGGGCCCCATGAAAATTTTGCTTTGGGGCCCCATCATTTCAAGTTACACACCTGCTGCCTGCTACTAAAATCCACTTATCACTTACCTGCCTGCTACTAAAAACCTTATCACTATCTGCCTGCTACTGTGATCTACTTTACTCTGGATAATCTACCCTTCACTATCTGCGGACCACTACAATCTGCCTATCACTACCTGCGGACCACTACAATCTGCCTATCACTACCTGCAGGCCACTACAATCTACCTGTCACTACCTGCGGGTCGCTACAATCTGTCTATCACTACCTGCAGGCCACTACAATCTACCTGTTACTACCTGCTGGCCACTACAAACTACCTATCACTATCTGCTGGCCACAACAATCTACCTGTCACTACCTGCTGGCTACTACAATCTTCCTGTCACTACCTGTTGGCTACTACAATCTAACCGTCACTACCTGCTGGCCACTACAATCTACCTATCACTAGCTTCTGGCCACTACAATCTACCTATCACTATCTGATGGCCACTAAAATCTACCTGTCACTACCTGCTGGCCACTACAATCTACCTATCACTACCTGTTGGCTACTACAATCTACCTGTCACTACCTGCAGGCGGCTACAATCTACCTATTCCAAGAGATTCCAGGAGACAGGCAATTACTCTAGGAGAGCTGGGCAGGACCATAGAAGAGCTTTAACCCATCAGCAGGACTGATATCTGCTCCTTTGGCCAAGGAGGAACATGATGAACACTGCCAGAGCCAGGGGCGTAGCAATTTCTATAGCAACCATAGCGTTGCTATGGGGCCCCTACGTCGCAGGGGGCCCGCAGCAGGATTCCCCGCTAGGTGCTGGAGAGGTCGCAGCATGAGGGGAGAGCTTGGTGGCACATCGGGGGGGAGGGGGGAAGGGCCCCCCCCTCCCTCACCTCGGGCTCCCCCCTCTGCGCTCTCCCCTCCAGCATTGAACAAAGATTGTATGCAGGCGGGGCAGCGGCGGCAGATACATAACTTCCGTGCGCTCCAAGGATGCATCTCTCTCTAGCTTCTGACGTGACTTCCGGTATAAACAGGAAGTCGCGTCAGAGGCTAGAGAGAGATGCATCGGTGGAGCGCATGGTAGGTATGTATCTGCCGCCGCTGCCCCGCCGCCTCCGCCTGCATACAATCTTTGTTTAATGCTAGAGGGGAGAGCGCAGAGGGGAGAGCCCGAGGTGAGGGAGGGGGGGGGCCCTTCCCCCCTCCCCACCGATGTGCCACCAAGCTCTCCCCTCATGCTGCGACCCCTCCAGCCCTCAAAACGACCCTGAGCGCGCCCAGGGGGAGGGAGAGGGGCGGCCTAACCTGGGGGGTGCCGCCTGTCACTCACTACCTAGCCTGGGGGGCGCCTGTCACTCAGAACCTAACCTGGGGGGCGCCTGTCACTCACTACTTAACTGGGGGGCGCCTGTCACTCACAACCTAACCTGGGGGGCGCCTGTCACTCACTACTTAACTGGGGGGCACCTGTCACTCACTACTTAACTGGGGGGCGCCTGTCACTCACAACCTAACCTGGGGGGCGCCTGTCACTCACTACTTAACTGGGGGGTGCCTGTCACTCACAACCTAACCTGGGGGTCCCTGTCACTCACAACCTAACCTGGGGGTCCCTGTCACTCACAACCTAACCTGGAGGTCCCTTGCACTCACAACCTAACCTGGGGGGCGCCTGTCACTCACAACCTAACCTGGGGGTCCCTGTCGCTCACAGCTTAACCTGGAGGTCCCTGTCAGTCACTACCTAACTGGGGGTCCCTGTCACTCACAACCTAACCTGGGGGGTCCCTGTAGCTCACAACCTAACCTGGGGGTCCCCATCACAACCTAACCTGGGGGTCCCTGTCACTCACTACCTAACTGGGGATCCCTGTCACTCACTACCTAATACAATTGTAGCAAAGGAGAGCAGACAGATATCCGGGCACCAGCCAGCACAAGTAATGCATAAACTCCTTTATTCCTTCCCCAAGATCCCTGACAGAAATTTGCAAGGCCTAACAGCCGTTTCACAGATAAATCTGCTTCTTCAGAGGCAACAAATATGCATAATGTGACAGAAAACATCATTTATACATTTAGAGATACGTGTGAATAGGCTTACCGCACTTCAACACGCCCCACCGCCGAGCGCGCGCCCTGTGCAGAGCGCGCTGCCCCGAGCCGCTGATTCTTCCCTCTTCCCCTTCCCCCCCCCCTCTTCCCCTTCTCTTTCTCTTTTTTGTCCCCCTCGATTCCTTCCTGGGTTCTCCCTTGTCCTACCTTTGACCCTTTAATGTCTACCTCCTAGGCAGTGAAGTAGTAATGTTTTTGGAACATTGGTTCTGCCTTGCCGCTGATGTGGGCTTCTTTAAGTGGGGGGCTGGATTCAGAAGCCCCTGAGGGTGGTTGCCATTAGGGGTTCCCTTTGGCCGTCTCCCGAACCCACACTGGAGTATTGTCCCTGTCTGGGGAACAGTGGTCTGGAGGTACTCCTTAATAATAGTAAATTGGGTCCTCTCCCGAATTGCTAGCCTTTCTACTAATAATTTTCTTGATTACTTTTTCTAACTAAGGTTTCTTCATCCCCTCAGGTTTTATGTTTATATAATGTGCTTACAATAGTAGTTGGTTTCGCTATAATGATTTTAATGCTCTCTTGCTTTTTGTTTACTTTTTAGGCACGCCGCGCTTCAGGACTGGTCGCCTAGACAACTAGACGCCAGCCCATACTCTTCACCGATACCGCTGCGCAGGATTGAAGGAGGGGAGGTGAAGGACGAGTCATCTGACCCCCTGTGAACCAATTAGGTTCCTTGTACTGGACGCTCCCGAAAGGGAGGCGTCAGGGACCCTTGTGGACCAATCAGGCATGGCCTGTTTGACGCTCCCGAAAGGGTGACGTCACAACTGGCCTGCGAATCAGCGGCTCGGGGCGGCGCGCTCTGCACAGGGCGCGCGCTCGGCGGTGGGGCGTGTTGAAGTGCGGTAAGCCTATTCACACGTATCTCTAAATGTATAAATTATGTTTTCTGTCACATTATGCATATTTGTTGCCTCTGAAGAAGCAGATTTATCTGTGAAACGGCTGTTAGGCTTTGCAAATTTCTGTCAGGGATCTTGGGGAAGGAATAAAGGAGTTTATGCATTACTTGTGCTGGCTGGTGCCCGGATATCTGTCTGCTCTCCTTTGCTACAATTGTATCTGGTTGTTCCGGAGGCACGGCCTATAACCCCTGCTACCCCCTTGGGGCTGCCATCCAGAGCATCTAGTGCCACCCTACGAGTTTTTCTTCCTTTTTGCTCACTCACTACCTAACTGGGGGTCCCTGTCACTCACTACCTAACTGGGGGTCCCTGTCGCTCACAACCTAACCTGGTGGTCCCTGTCACTCACTACCTAACCTGGGGCTCCTGTCACTTCCTAACCTGGGGGGCGCCTGTCACTCACTACCTAACCTGGGGGTCCCTGTCACTCACTACCTAACCTGGGGGTCCCTGTCACTTACTACCTAACCTGGGGGTCCATCACTACCTAACTGGGGGTCCCTGTCACTCACTACCTAAACTGGGGGCTCCTGCCACTACATACACTTGGGGTCCCTGTCACTACCTGAACTGGGGGGTCCCTGTCACTATCTGAACTGGAGGTCACTTGTCACTACTTACACTGGGGGTCACCTGTCACTACTTACACTGGGGGGCTCCTGTCACTGCCTGAACTGGGGGGGGGGCTCCTGTCACTACCTAAACTTGGGGACTCCTGGTGCTACCTTAACTAGGGGGCATCTGTCACTACCTAAACTATCCAGGCCAGCCAGCCCAGCATCACCACCAGCCAACCAGCCCAGAATCACAGTAAAAAAGGCCACAGCATCACCACCAGTCAGGCCAGCATTTACTTCAACCAGCCAAGCACAGCCCAGCATCACCGCCAGCCAACCCAGCCACAGCATCACCGCCAACCCAGCCACAGCATCGGTCACAGCATCACCGCCAGCCAACCCGGCCACAGCATCACCGCCAGCCAGGCCACAGCATCACTGCCAGGCCTTTCAACCCACACATCATCCTCAATCCAGCCAAAAACAGTATTGCCAGGCACAGCAGCCAGTACAGGAGAATTCAGAAGCCAGGTGAGAGGTGTCTACCATAGGGGGCATTCTGCCTATTTATGTGAAATGCTGTCTATTTATGTGCCTCATGACTGCTGAATTTGTTTTGTTGGGGGCCTCATGATTGCTGAATTTGTCTTGTTGGGGGCCTCATGATTGCTGAATTTGTTTTGTTGGGGGCCTCATGATTGCTGAATTTGTCTTGTTGGGGGCCTCATGATTGCTGAATTTGTCTTGTTGGGGGCTTCACGATTGCTGATTTTGTCATGTTGGGGGCCTAATGTTTGCTGAATTTGTCTTGATAGGGCCTCATGATTGCTGAATTTGTCTTGTTGGGGGTCACATGATCGCTAACTGCGAGACTATGGGAAAAGCTGAATCATCATCATATGAGACAATAGCAATAAACCTACTTTTTTAGCTTTTTAAAACAGAAAATAAAACTAGGAGGTTGTAAAAAATAAATGTATTTTTCAGGAGTAGGATGGATGAAATTGTTTATCTTCACAGTTTATTTTCAACTTGGATTTTCCATAATGTTCATGTATGAGTTAAAACGTTTGTACAGTATTTAGTTTAAATTGCTGTTGCCACAAGGAGGCCCAGTGATTTCTAGTTACGCCCCTGACTACTACCTAAACTGGGGACACCTATAGACCTGGCTACTTATACTGTACTTAGAGGGGTGTGGGAATGTTGGGGTGGAGGGTCCTGGAGGAATGTTTGGGTGGGAGGTCCGAGGTCCATGGGGTTGGAAGGTCGTGGGGGGGGGGCATAAAACATTTTTGCTATGGGGCCCAGTCATTTCTAGCTACGCCCCTGGCCAGAGCCCTGCAAAACGAGCACTAGCAGGCTAATGGCATAGTTGACTCTGATCCAATAATCAGAAACTGATGTCATGAGGACTAAGAGCCCAACATCTTCTAGTGGACCTTGTGTTTTTGGTCAGTAACTGATGGTTTTGGAAAGCACATCCATAGCGGGACACACAGACTTCTACAGGCTAGACAGCGGACCTATAGTCAGACCCAATGCTGGTGCAGTGGGTCCTGGGTTCCTCCTGGTTCATGATAATGCATGGCCTCATGGCAAGAGTATACCAGATACTGTACAGAATTCTGCACTAACGGGAATCCAATATCTTCTCGATGTGATGATCCGTTTAGCTGGCGGCACAGGCAGACAGCTGTTTGTCCATTCCTCTAGTCTGTGGGCTGCAGGTCTCTGGAGCAGAGACCTGTCTTTCCATTGCAAGTTTCTGGTCTGTTCTCTTGCTGGGGAATTTGCATACATTCGTTATGCAAATCCCCTACCTACCTTCTTTGATGACTGGCACTATAAGAGCTTTATATTTCCCAGAAGGCTTTGCTGGTCATTTCCCTTCCATGGTCTGTTCCTGATGGACACTGCTGGAGTGTCAGCCATTGCTATCTAGTATAGTTAATTCCTGGGGGTTGCTTTAGGCTCCCCTTCTAGCCCAGTCAGGTTGTATTATCTGTATTGCCTGTTCTGTCTTGTCTTGCCTGTAGCCATTGTACTGTCCCTATGGTGGTCGACAGGAAATGGTTCTGATCTCTGTTCTTGGAGTATAGCTGGTGCAGCGGTTGCTACCAGCTATCTCTTCTGTTCTGTCTCCTGGGATCGCGCTAGCTACTTTTCGCTAGCGCTGGGGATCCTTCTGTTCTGTCTCCTGGGATCGCGCTAGCCACTTTTCGCTAGCGCTGGGGATCCTTCTGTTCTGTCTTCTGGGATCGCGCTGGCCACTTTTCGCTAGCGCTGTGGATCCTATCTCTCGCTTGTCCCTGTCTTCGTGTGTCTGTCTTGTCTGCTACGCTTGCTGGAGGCTCGGTGAGGTAACCGTTAAGCAAGCGCTCGCGTCCTCTGTTTCATGTTTGTCTGTTAATGGTTAGTTAGGCGTTCTTGTCTCTATTGTGCTTAACACGTGGAGACCGCGCATAACCGCGTGCACTGTTGCGAATGAGTGCGGTGTTCACGGTTAGCTAGCGTTTGTTATTTTCCGTATCTCCTCATTGTATTATTTGCTGTGCCTTTGCTAACCTCGTATTCTGTCCTGTTCTGCCTTGTGTCACGTCTGGCGATCGCACCTCTCGCGATCGTGTTCCTATTTCATACCTGCTGTTGTGTGTGCGCGGTCGCGGGGTGGCGACTGGATTGGCGCACACACATACAACCTGTCCCTTTGCTCAATCTCATTCGCAATCGCCTCTCTTGCGATTGCGTTCTGCGCTTCGTACAATTCCTGTCTGGCACTTGTGGAGGTACAGAGGATTGGTTCCTCTGCACTCCCCAGCGCCATCTGCCGACAGGAATTTCCCTCTACAGGTGCGTAGCACCTTTTGCTGGGTGCCTGCAAATATACGCTTGTGGAGGATTTCCGCCGTGTCAGCGCACGCGTTGTGCGCTGATCACGGAGAAAGTTCCACAATCGTTACACTCGATCTCCTACTCAGGTTGATTGTCAACCATCACAGGGGGGGGGGGGAGGAATCCACGTGCACCGCAGGCTTCAACAGAGAGACACGGAATGATCTCACACCTCTCATGCTGGCTGGGAGATCAATCGCATAAGTGACATCATTAATCTTTCTGGATACCGGGTATGGGCCTACGAATCTGGGTCCTAACTTAGGTGACGGTTGTTTTAACGCTAAATGCCGAGTAGATACCCACACCATGTCCCCTGGGGAAAACTTCCACTCTACAGACCGTCTTTTATCCACCTGTTTTTTATGAGTCTGGAAGGCTTTCCCCAAATTCCTCTTAACCATTCCCCAAATCTCCTTCAATGCCCTTTGCCAGTCCTCCAGGGCCGGAAATGGGGTAGATGCTACAGGTAATGGAGCAAACTTGGGAGATTTTCCCGAAACAACCTGAAAAGGGGAAAATCCTGAAGAGGAACTCTTCGGATTGTTATGTGCAAATTCTGCGAACGGTAAAAATTTTACCCAATCAGACTGTGCCTCTGCCACATAACATCTGAGAAACTGTTCAAGGGACTGGTTAACTCTTTCGGTCTGACCATTGGTCTGTGGGTGGTAGCCTGATTAAAATGAAAGGTCCATTCCCAATTGATGGCAAAAGGCTTTCCAAAATTTTGACACAAACTGGACTCCCCGATCTGACACCACATTCTCCGGAATGCCATGCAGCCGGAAAACGTGCTGAATGAAGAGATCAGCTAACTCCTGGGCCGAGGGGAGTCCTTTCAGAGGGACAAAATGAGCCATCTTACTGAACCTATCAACTATCACCCAAATAACCTTCTTGCCCTCAGACCTGGGGAGTTCTCCTACAAAGTCTATTGACAAATGAGTCCAGGGTTCATTTGGCACTGGTAGGGGTTGTACTGTACCCACTGGCGCCTGACGAGAGGGCTTACTTCTTGCACAAACTGAGCACTCTCTTACAAACTCCTTACAATCCATTGCCAGTGTAGGCCACCAAGCGTATCTGGCCAGTAAATCCTGGGTTCGAGCAGCCCCAGGATACTCCGCATTCTTATGAGAATGAAACAATTGTAAGAGTTGCAGGCGGAAAGGGAGTGGTACGAACATGACCCCCTCAGGCTTCCCTTCTGGAATATCCTGTTGGTAAGGGCCCAGAGTAGCCGTCCAGTCCTCGCAGGTCTCAGTAGCTGCCAAGACTACTTTCTGAGGTAGGATGGTCTCAGGGGTTGAAGGTTGAACTGTCTCAGGCTCAAAACGCCTAGATAGAGCGTCCGCTTTGACGTTCTTACTACCTGGTGTATACGTTATGACCAGGGCTGTGGAGTCGGAGTCGTGGAGTCGGAGTCGTGGAGTCGGGCAATTTTGGGTGCCTGGAGTCGGAGTCGGGAAAAAATGCACCGACTCCGACTCCGACTCCTAATGAATTTGTAACTGTAATTAAAATAGAAGATATGATAAAATGTTCTATTTCTCAGATAATAGTCATTAAAAGTAATGTATATATACAGTATAAATACAGTAATAGCTGTGCTTAGTCCACAAAAATGAAATAAACCAATCAAAATTAGTTACTTGTGCTGCTTCAATAAAGCAGTCCCCGTATTTTTAAGGTCAGATATACATATCTGATTGTGACTGTATATATGATGTGTACACAGGAATCTCTTATATATACTAAATAACATCTATGCTGTAAGAATAAAGCCTGATGTGTAGCCGTGTCACTAATAGAGATGGTCAATGAGGTGGAAATAATTCTGCATTGATGCTGATTTATGCAAATGTATGCACCCCCTTTGCTGATGAAATCAAATAATTTGATATGTTATTAAAATTTGGTTTGGTGACTACAAATTAAAGGGTAACTGAGACGGATGAAAAGTAAAGTTTTATACATACCTGGCTCTTCCTCCAGCCCCCTTCAGGCTAATCAGTCCCTCGCTGTCCTCCACCACCCGGATCTTCTGCTATGAGTCCTGGTAATTCAGCCAGTCAGCGCTGTCCAGCCGCATGCCGCTCCCACAGCCAGGAACATTCTGCACCTGCGCAATAGTGCTGCACAGGTGTAGTATGCTCCTGGCGGCGGAGTGTGTGCATGCGCACTACGCCTGACTGGCTCAAGTACCTGGACTCATAGCAGAAGATCCAGGTGGTGGAGGAGGACAACGAGGGACTGATTATCCTGAAGGCGGCTGGAGGAAGCCCCAGGTATGTATAAAACTTTAATTTAATCTGTCTCAGGTTTACTTTGTTACACAGTAGTACTATACTCTACATATGCACTCCCCACAGAGCTGCAGGGAATCCACTGAGAATGTTGTGCACATTGAACACAGAGGTGTTGTCTGTTTACAATCTCCTTCTTCCCCTGCAGAGTACCTGCACATCATTCTTACATGTACCCACACTTACATTGCCTAGGGCCTGATAGATGTTCTTTGTTCCTGTTTGTACCTTTTACAAGTACTCTTACCAAGGACTAGTTTTAGTCTAAAAGGAATAAATATAGTAGTCTACATATCCTTCTCACTTCAGTTGTCTTGTAAAATTCCTAAGCGTTGGCAGTTAAGAGACGAATTTCATGTTACATACTTTTAATCAACAAAATTGTAATATGCAAATTAGAGGAGTCGGAGTCGTGGAGTCGGAGTCGGAGTCGGTGGAATCCTAAACTGAGGAGTCGGAGTCGGTGGATTTTTGGACCGACTCCACAGCCCTGGTTATGACAAATCTGAATCTTGAAAAGAATAAGGACCAACGGGCCTGTCGAGGACTAAGTCTTTTGGCCCCTTCTATGTACTCCAAGTTCTTATGATCCGTATAGACTGTGATAGTATGCTCTGCCCCTTCTAGCCAATGTCGCCATTCTTCAAAGGCTAACTTAATGGCCAAAAGCTCTCGGTTGCCAATATCGTAGTACCTCTCAGCAGGAGAGAACCTACGGGAAAAGAAGGCACATGGGTGAAGTTTGCCTTGCAAACCGGAGCGTGAGACAGTACAGCCCTAACCCCAACCTCTGAGGCATCAACTTCAACTATGAAGGGGAAGGTGACATCCACATGTCTCAAAATGGGAGCAGAACAGAACAGTTTTTGCATTGTGGCAAAGGCAGAAGGTGCCTCTGCTGACCAGTGATAAGTGTCAGCCCCTTTCTTGGTCAGACTGGTGAGGTGTGACACTACTGAAAAGAACCCCTTCATGAATTTCCTGTAGTAATTGGCAAAACCCAAAAATCTTTGGAGTGCCTTCAATTGCACAGGTTGTGGCCACTCCAAAACAGCAGAGACTTTTTCTGGATCCATGGAGAGACCAGACGTAGATATAATATATCCCAAAAAAGGAACTGAAGTGACCACGAAGAGGAACTTTTCTAATTTGGCGTATAGTGAGTTCTGTCTTAATTTCTTTAGAACAAACTTGACATGTTTACGATGTTCCGTTAGATTAGGAGAGAAAATCAGTATGTCGTCTCGATACACTAGCACGAATTTCCCTAGGACCTCCCTGAAAACCTCATTGATCAACTCCTGGAAGACGGCAGGGGCATTACACAACCCGAAGGGCATAACCAGATACTCGTAGTGCCCGTCGGGCGTATTGAACGCCGTCTTCCATTCGTCACCATCTCTAATCCGTACCAGGTTGTATGCACCTCGTAAGTCCAATTTGGAGAAAATACTGGCATTGGACACCTGAGCGAACAAATCGTCAATCAAAGGCAATGGGTAACGATTTTTTACTGTAATTTTATTTAACCCTCGGTAGTCAATGCAGGGTCGGAGGCCACCGTCTTTCTTCTGTACGAAAAAGAAACCTGCCCCAGCTGGAGACCGGGAAGGGCGGATGAAACCCTTGGCCAAGTTCTCTTTAATGTACTCCTGCATTGCTACTTTCTCAGGTCCTGACAGATTATAAAGGTGACCCCTAGGAGGCATACAACCAGATCTTAAATCAATGGGACATTCGAAGCTACAGTGAGGCGGGAGTTTATCTGCAGATTTGGGACAGAATACATCAGCGAATTCCGCATACTGTACTGGCACTCCTTTAACCTGAATCTTGGTAGCACAAACAGTTACTTTCTCCAAACAATGATGATGACAATGGGCTGACCAGCTCTTTAGCTGACCTGAAGCCCAGTCAATCTGAGGGGAGTGAAGTTGCAACCAAGGCATACCAAGGATAATAGTGGAGGTTGCCATTTGCAGGACGAGGAATTGTAAACTTTCTTTATGTAACACCCCTACATTACACACCAAAAAGGGGGTCTGAGAAAGAGGTTGTTTACTCTGTAATGGAGAGTCATCTACTGCAGTGACGAGAATCTGCCGGTCTAGTGGGAGTAATGGAATGCCCAATCTTTTTGCAAACTCATAGTCAATAAAGTTGGCTGCAGAGCCAGAGTCTACAAAGGCTTCTGTGGAAACGGTCTGACCTTCCCATGTAATGGAGCAGGGAAGGAGCAGACGGTTATGGTTTAGAGGTAAAGACTGCTCGCCTAGGGTATTACCTCTGACTACACCTAGGCGGCAGCGTTTCCCGACTTCTCAGGACAATTCTGAACCATGTGACCCTCCTCAGCACAGTATAAACAGAGTCTTTCTGATTTCCTGCGATTCTTTTCCACCCGCGTCAATGTGGAGTGTCCGATTTGCATCGGCTCAGACGGAGGTGATGAGGGTGGAGAGGAGGCGTAGGAGACATATCTTACAGCATTTCCACCCCGGGTCTGTTTTTGATAGCGTAAGCGGCGATCTACCCTTACTGCTCAAGCAATTGCCTCGTCTATGGACTTGGGCTCAGGATGTCCTAACATCAAATCTGAAACTGCATCAGATAAACCTGACAGAAAACAGTCCAATAGTGCATATGTTCCCCATCTAGCTGATACAGCCCACTTCCTGAATTCTGCTGCATAAACCTCTACCGGATCCCGACCATGCCGCAGGGTCTTTAGCTTCCATTCAGTGGTGGAAGCAATATCCGGATCATCATATAAGATGGTCATGGCCTTAAAAAATTCCTGAACTGACGATAACGCCTCATGTTCTGCATGAAGACTATATGCCCATGTTTGTGAATCCCCTGATAAAAGGGTCTTGATGAACGTAACTCTCTGAGGCTCAGTTCCTGACAGGGTAGGCCTCAACTCAAAATATGATAGCACTCGATTTCTGAAATTCTGAAAGTCAGATCTATGTCCAGAAAACTTTTCAGGTATGGACATGCAAAGGTCCGTGACTGGAGGGGATCGCACTGTATTTCTAGTCAATTGAAGTTCCTGAACAACCCCAGACAGTTGTGTAATCTGGGTTTGTTGGTTGATAATCAACCCGGAAAGACTGTTTACCACGGTGGTCAGGACTTCAACATGACTACGCAGTGCGTCCATAATGTTTGGTCTGCTGTTCTGTAACGATTGGTGTCAGCAACACAGATTTTTCTGATTACTGGTGATCTGCAGTATCACCAATAATACAGATGCTATACCTGATTATGTGGTGATCTGCAGAATCACCAATAATACTAGTATAGCTAGACACAGGACAACTTATGTGGTATTGTGTTTGGTGCAACAGTAATGGATAAGCAATCTCCCGAGGAGCGGGAGATACAGACACTATTGCAGCCAAGGATCCCCTGAGAGGCAGGGGGTTCAGACTGCACTACAGCCAGTGGACACCTGTGAAGCAGGGACCACTGACAGTGTTAGAGAATATGATCACCTGAAGAGCAGATGACCAAGACTAGGTGATAGTCTAGAATCCCCTGAGGAGCAGGGAATTCAGGTAGTACTGCAGCCAGTGGACACCTGGGGAGCAGGGACCATTGACTGGGCTGCAAAGGTGGTCACTGGTGGAAAGAGTGAGTAAGACTGTACTGCAGCCAAGGATTCCATGAGGAGCAGGGAATCCGACTGTACTGCAGCCAGTGGACCCCTGAGGGGCAGGGACCACTGACTGTGCTGCAAGATGATCTCCTGAGGAGCAGGTGATCAGAAAACACTGCTTGCAGCTAACAGACACCTGAAGAGCAAGTATCACAGACAGTGCAGCAAGGCTGATCACCTAAGGGTTAGGTGACAGCCAGAAAGGTCAGACAAGCAAGGTCAGCAACACACGGACAGACAAGGTACAGAGGGAGAAGACTGATTCGGTATCAAGGTACAGGCAGTGTCGGCAACGGTTATCAGATAGGCAGAAGTACCGAATCAGTAAGCAAGAGAGTGATCAGGAAAGCGAGAGATCATAACAGATAAACAGTAATAATATAACAGTCCTAGTCTAGGTGTGAAGTCCTTGGTTTCAACACCTGGGAACTAGTCTATCAGATGAACAGTAGCAATATCCTAGTCTAGGTGTGAAGTCCTTGGTTTCAACACCTGGGAACTAGTCTATAGAATGGTACACAAGTCTAATAATGCAATAGTGCTAAAAGCTATAACGGAATCTGACTAAGTGTGAATTCCCAGCGACGGTTGGTTCTAACACACTGTAAGATCTGACTAGGGTCTGAGTGCTCACACGTAAGCATTCGCAACAGCAGACAACTTGCAACTGAGAGGCAAGTCCTATAAGTACCCAGAGCGCTCCACAGCGCCGCGTTAGTCACTCAGCCAATCCGGAGCATAGCTCGAGTCAGCTGACCTGGTTGATCAGCTGACTCCCCTTCTACTAGCATAAAGGTCCTGTCGCCTGGCGCACGCGCGTGTAGCTCTTAATCTGTGTGCACTAGAAGGACCAGGCGAGCCAGCAGCATGTAGATGCGCGGCAGAAACCGCTGGCTGGAACGCGCCCTGCCGCTTGCCCATACGGCAGCATCTCCGCTATTCATTACAGGTAGCATGTATTATTTTAAAGCTATAATGGCCAAAAACTGAGAAATAATGCCTTTTTTCCATTTTTTTCTTAATATTCCTGTGAAAATGAATTTAGAAAAAAATAATTCTGAGCAAAATGTACCACCCAAAGAAAGCCTAATTGGTGGTGGAAAAAACAAGATATATATCAATTCATTGTGATAATTATTGATATATTGGCGAATGGGAGGTGAAAATTGCTCTGATGCATAAGGTGAAAAATACCCACGGGCTGAAATGGTTAAAAGAGACGAAACATTCTATCCTAGGAGAAAACGTTAATTGCATATGAGCCCATTTGTCATCTCGTTAGGAGCATGCCCAATGTCAGGTAAATGCGTACAGGTAAAATAAACAAGTTCATTTTTCTCACTTTTATTTTTGGGGTGTTTTTGAATTCAGCCTTCTGTGGTATGCTAATTTTCATTTCCATCAAACGATGTCGATATAGCAGTCACGGTGATGCGTGATGCACAACGTACAATATAACACAATTAATATGTAAGAGTGGTCCGGACCGGTCTGTAGTCGAACGCAGAGTCAGAGATATCGAGGTACAGAGTAGTTAGGCAAAATCGTGGTCAATAGCAAGCAGGAGTCATACACTTATGTTAGATGTCAGTCGTATTGTAAGGATCAGGCAATAACGAAGTCAGAGACAGGCCGATTCATACACGTATATCAGATGGCTAAGGTACATAAGGACTAGACAGAGGCAAAGTCAGGAGGCAGGCAAAAGGTCGGTACACAGATAATAATACAATAAATGTTACTTCAATAATATCAGGAGGATATTACGAATAAATTACAATATATAACTACAAGAACAATACTGACTGACTAGAGTACATATATATTGTGCATCTCCACAATATATTAATGTATCTCAATAGCTAGCTAGCTAGGCCATGAACCAGCGTACTGATTAGTATCAAGGCCAGCGAGTGAATGACTCGCCTGGCCTAATATACCTTCAGGGCCGGATTTGTACTTTCCAGTGCCCTAGGCCTGCTATCACCAAGCTGTCACCAAGCAAAAAAAAAACAAAAAACATTTTGTCCAACACTCTGACTAGCGATCATTGGTTTGAATGAGCTCATTTCAGTTGTGCTGCTCTGCCCCCCCATTCAACAAATAATTCCTGTAATTTGCGCTCCTGCCCGAATGTGCACAGCAGCCAATAGTGTTCTGGACATGCATACTTGAGAAATGATGCTGATGTATGACCAGTACTTGTCAAGAATGCATAACGCTGTACCGGCCATGGGCAGGAGCGGGAAATTACAGGGAGCGCGAGTGGCCAGAGCATGCGCTGCTTCTTTGTCCTCTGTGCGACTGGCTGCAGTCGGAGCCACAAACAGGTGGCAGGGCAGTGCAATGGAGAGAAGCCCATCCAAAACAGAGAACAGGTAAGTAGCAAACATCCTGTCAGGACCCACTTTGGATGTTCTGTTGTAATTAGAGTGGACCTGAACTCAGAACTACCTCTCTGCTCTAAAAGATACGCAACAACATAACCTTTAAAGAAAAACATTTCTTTGTTACAGCTGATACAAATCCTGCAATAAATCTGCAGTTTGTCTACTTCCTGCTTTCATGGAAGCAGACATATTTTTAACATTCTGTGCTTTCAAATGAGCTTAGATGTTGTGGCAGTCAGGTGACACAGTGTAGAGATAAATTACAACTTGTGATTAGACACAGAGGAGGGGGAATTAGACAGGCTCTCGAAATACATACATGGTACATTTCTCTGTTTTCCTTCTGTCCTATGCAAGAGTTCAGCTCCACTTTAAAGCATCTGAATGACATTTATTTATATTTGCTGAAGAATCTATGCATCTCTTTTGAATGTTGAATGTACATATGGTGGTGTGCTCTAACATATTGACAGTATACGGGAACAAAGTCTGAAGAAGGCTTATTAGCAGAAAGCTTACTCTTTTTCTTTTAAGCCAATAAATAGTATCATCCTGATTCAAAACTATCTGCTTTCGCTGATGGCTAAAATGGTACAATGCTCTACTGCTACAGGAAAGCAGAAGGAATGCCAAACCATACACACTAGCATAGAGGCAGTAAGGCCCCATTCACACTTGCGGTTCGAGTCCGCAAGTGTCCAGGGTCCGGGGGCCGCAAAGAGACCGTACGGGTCTCTGCGGTGGCCACAAGTTGCCACCAGGTGCGGATCCGGAATGTATCAGTTCCGGCTACAATAAAGTAGCTGGAACTAGATACATTGCAGTGCCAGAAAGGCACCGCAAGCATGGGGGATACCGGCGTGTAGTCCGGGCCCCCCAAGTGGCATAGGACCGGTGCTGGAAGCACCCGGTCCTATTGCCAGTGTGATGAGAAACATCCGTTTCTCATTGCACAGCATGGCTGCATGTTCGGGTCAGGATCCGGCCCGGGTGCATGGGCCGGATGACCGGACCCGAAAAATAGCGCATGTTGGAAAAGCGTCCGGAGTCCGGATCCGATCCGGCTCCGTTCTGTACGGAACGGACGCATGTGTACGTCCACATAGACTTTGCATTGCTATGCGGAACGTACGTTCCGTTTGTACAGTATACGGTCCGGATCTGATCAGGCGAATCCGGACAGCGAACGCTAATGTAAACCAGGCCTAACAGCTCAGGTGCAGTGCTGCTCGGATACCTTTTCAAAATCCGGATTGAATTCGGATCCGGATACCCAGATATCCAATCCGAACCCAGTATCCCAGATATCCGCCCGGATTCAGATATCTGGGTAGAAAACCGGAAGTGGGTTTTAAATTGCCTTTAAAACGTTTTTTAGGGTAAATGAGGCATGTAGCATCATGTTTTTTTAATGATGTGGGGACTTAAAATCCCCCCTCAAAAAAAAAAAAATCTCTATCTATCTCTCTCTCTCTCTCTCTCACAGATGGCAAATCCGAGTTTGCTCGAATAGTGCTATTCAGATTTAAAAAGATATCTGAATTGCTATTCAAAGTTCGGATAGTGAAAAAAGTTTGAATTATCTGGGTAGTTTGGATACCTGAATATTGGATGAGCACCACTGCTCAGGTGTCCTTTAAAATGACAGTTTAGCAATGAAAGGGAAGAAAACAGCATTTTTACTCCTGCAGTTCTCATAGATGGTAGGAGCTGGAGGACAGAAAATGAGTCAGGAAAGAGTTAAATAAGGAAGCAAAGAGACCACTGCGAGCTAGGAAAAAAAAAGAAAAACAGTCATAAATTAGGATTAGATAAATGAATTAACAGCTGCAGTGTCAAAGCTGTAAAAGAGGTGAAGAAACTAGCAGAGCTCACTGATGTTTGTGAATGCCTGCATTAAAACTCAGCGGAACTTAGTTCTATCTGTTTTGTAATGTAAATCTCTGGTATTTCTCACTCACATCGATCTGTATGTCAATCATACAGAGGAATGGATTATCAGGTGACAGTTGTGATTGATCCTGATTGTTTTAACACATCAGGAAGTGAGAGAGAGATGCAGGAATTGGGGGACTCTGGAATTCAGCTATTAGTGCAGAGCAGGGCGCTGGATGGCTGCGCTGCGTGACCAGAAGAGATGATTTACTTTGACGTATGACCTCTTCTCTCTCCAAGTCATGCCGCCCTTCTTATCTTATCTAATTTTATCGCCCTAGGCCGTGGCCTTGCTGACCTTCCCAGAAATCCGGCCCTGTATACCTTAGAAGAGGGAATGAGCCCAGCCGACAGGAGGATGGTCTACCATCAGACACGCCTCCTTAACTTGTAAAAGCTGTTCTGGCTCGCGCACGCGCATCTGGGCAAACTGCGCACGTGCGTCTCCCGACCCACCGCAGCAGCGACGGAGACCCCAGACGGAAAGGATGACGTGGAGGATCTATACAAAATTCAAGAAAAAATATATAGTAATACAAACCAGTGCAGGAACTTTCCTGTTTGCAACACAATAACATGCATCAATAGGAACTTTCGTTAGGTGCAGACACTGGCAACAACAAAACTACAAAAAACCACCTACAACCCAGCCAGCATATGTCGCACTCTTAGATATGAAGGATCAAAAATTGACCACAAAAATATTTAATTGCAAAAGTATGAAAATTTATTGTTCAATGTAAAAAATCTTTTTGTAGCACATCTACATAAGCATGAGTCGGTGGATGACACACCACACGCAAGATGCGTCCACATAGCCCATCCCATCAATAAAACAATATTTGGCCTGCATGCAGATCACACTGGTATCCTCATTAACCTCTAGTAAACCATGTGAGATACACTTGGTCCACCCAATGGGCCATATGGCCAAGCGAAAAAATCCGTCAAAAAAATCTCACATAGAGGTCAGAAAGAAACAATTAAGACCAGTGTGGTCATGCACATAAGGCCGCCAAGCCAGCCATAACAATACAGCATGATCAGCAAATCATTCACACATCTGGGCCCATTCAAACACCCAATATAGAATAACCCTATGCCAGCATATAGCTAGCAATAGACAAATTCAGTGGTACCATCTGAAAAAAACTCTTGTAGAGTTGAGAGAAAAACTTGTTGTAGCATGCTATTCGAAAAGATGTTCCATCATAAGCTGGGTAAATCTTCCAGATCAATATGGAGGTAGCATCAAAAAACATTTAAGTGATATCTTCGCTGTGACGGCTATAATCCTGATATCAATGTTCACTTATGAGCTTCTTATAATTTTCTGCGACCATATGGTACTGCTATTTCACAGGATACAACCACTGCTTGTATCAATAAAGCACTATCAACAGTCACTTGGCCATCACTGGTATCTGTACAGCAAAGTTCAACATCCCCCTGTCCACTCGCAACGGGGACCTCCACATCAGATATATCCAGTAATTGAGCGTATACTTATCAGCTATGCTGTATCTCTCATCTCAGAAAGGTTCACTGGGCCCAGGTTAGATATATAGTCCAATGATGCTAATCCCACGCTGGCATGGCGGCCTGGCGTGCGGATATAGTAGTAGTCAGCGCTAATGCATTTCGCCCCGCCCCCGGAGCTTCGTCAGAGCGTATATCACGTGATTCCGCATGGGTTCCGTATTTATAGCCGTACAGCGTGACGTAATTCCGTATATTACGTGATTCCGCATGGATTCCGTATAAATTTACGTATTTCCGTATCGATTCCGTATTGCCAGCAAAGCACATCACCATCTACTGGTCAAATAGATTAACACATATTAATTCTTCAACAGTGGAAATTTAGCTCCATCTTGTGGAAATCTTACTAAATACACCTAGAAATTGAAATAGGAATTATTCTTCGCTATCAATAGCCTCATATAGAATGCCAGCAAAAACACATGAGTTTAATACTTGTAGAGTCTATTATCCAATACATTCTCTCTTCATAGCTTAAACCAGACCTACGCAAAAATTTACACATATTAATATTTCATATTACTTAGGAATCCAATTATTAATCAGTCACACATAAATTAAAGGCCATACAACCCCACCATAGGAAAGCCCGAGGTCCCCTCAATAACACAAATCGACCATAGAAATGCTACAGAAATACCTTTAAGTTCAAATCAGTATTGAGGCCCTTAGGACTCAAGGTATCCAACACGTAAATCCAGTAGCTCTCCTTTTTAAATAACTGTACATCAGAATTAGCATATCTAGTACTAGGATTCAAGTGATAGATAGCCTTTGCCTTTAGATTAGAAGGATCTGAATTATGATACTCCAAAAAATGCAACGCAACTGGAGTTTTTTCTTTTCCAGCATTCTCCTCTTTACCTGCATCCACAATGTTTCTAACATGTTCCTGTATACGTGATCTCATTTCTCGCTTTGTCTTCCCAATATAGAATTTTCCACATGGGCAAGTTAATTGATACACTACATTTTTAGTTTTGCAGGTCATAGGATGTCTAATATCATAAGTTTTTGTTCTAGATGAATTAACAAATGTATCAGTCACATCTATAAGGGGACATATGGAACAGTCATTGCACCTATACATACCATTTTTTCGTTTGAAAAAGGTTTGGTGTGGGGTATGCTTCAACTCAGAAGCGGTTAATTAATCTGCTAAGTTTTTGTTACGTCTGGCTGTCAAAGTAGGTCTGGGTCCCACTATTTTCGCTAATCTTTTGTCCCTTTCCAGTATGGGCCAGAATCTATGTAATGTATCCTTGAGTCTTCCCCAATGTGGTCCATAGGTTGTAATCAGTCGTGGTATAGAGCTACGGTTCTCTCTATTCTTTTTTGTCAACAATGTGTTCCGATCCGTTTTCAAAGCTCTATATAGGGCAGATTTTAACAATTTATGGGGATAGCCCCTAGCTCTGAGTCTTTCTTTTAGGTCATGGGCCTCGACCCTAAATCTTTGTATGTCACTGCAGTTCCTGCGAAGTCTCAGGAACTGCCCAATAGGGACAGCTCTTTTTTGTGATTCTAGATGGGCACTATCATAATGAAGCAGCAGATTACCTGCCGTTGGTTTGCGATAAGTTGAAGTTGTCAGTCTACCTCCTTCCTTATTAATAGTTACATCCAAAAATTCTATGGTTTGTTGATGCATTTTGTATGTCAAATAGATATTATATTTATTGACATTTAAATTCTGAATAAATTGCTC
Source organism: Hyperolius riggenbachi (assembly GCF_040937935.1). Taxonomy (NCBI): domain Eukaryota; kingdom Metazoa; phylum Chordata; class Amphibia; order Anura; family Hyperoliidae; genus Hyperolius; species Hyperolius riggenbachi. The sequence goes on from NC_090648.1 coordinate 164,825,529, forward strand.
CAAATCACTCTGACTCCCTGTCCACAACATAAAAATGTCATCCACATAGCGGAGCCATAGGGGGACGTACTCCCGGAACCGCGGGTCACCATAGACGATCTCCTCCTCCCACACGCCCAAATGGAGACACGCGTATGCCGGAGAGCAAGCCGCCCCCATGGCCACGCCTCTCCTTTGTCTATAGTATTTACCATCAAATGAAAAAAAGTTGTTATCAAGAATAAATTTCAACATTTGTCCCACAAATTCATTGTGGGCATCCTCACATGGATAGTACTTATACAGGTATTTCTCAACAGCTCTTAGCCCCACTTCATTTGGAATGGACGTAAACAGTGATTCAACATCCAGACCTACCAAGAACGCTGTCTCAGGAACATGAACATTATGTAATTTATCCAACAATTGCATAGTATCAAGTACAAATGAAGGCAATCTCTCTACCATAGGTTTAAGTTTTAAATCAACATACTGAGCCACTTTTTCAGTTGGTGCGTTAATTGCTGCAATTATGGGGCGGCCTGGGGGTCGTAGAATATCTTTATGGATTTTAGGTTGCATATACAGTACAGGCACTACAAATTGATCCACTGTCAATGCTTTAAGTTCTCGCTCCGTAAGGACATTATCCAAATATCCCCACTGTAGTTTTTTGTTAAGCTTTTCTTTAAGATTAGTAAAAGGATTAGTCAATATACGTTCATAGCATTCCCTATCATTAAGCTGGCGAAGGGCCTCTTCCAGGTACATCTCCCGCGGCCACAGCACTATATTTCCTCCCTTGTCGCTACGTTTTATTAAGATATCCTTCAAGTTCTGTAATTTTTTAAGGGACTGTCTTTCACCATATGTTAAATTATCATACTCAAGGGCCATTTCTCCCCAGGAAGTAATTTAGCTCATTAAACATTCGTTAAAGGTTGATATGTATTTATTTTGTTGAATAGAGGGCATATAAATTGATTTGGGACGCATATCAGTATGTAATGGTAGTTCACATAAACCCATCTCCTCTTCCTCCATCCCCTCAATCAGTTCAAAATCGTCTATATCTGTTTGTCCCATTAAATCATAGTCAAACCCCATTTCATCATCTCGATAATACTTATCTCTTAATAGCACTTTTCTAAAAATGTAGTGTATCAATTAACTTGCCCATGTGGAAAATTCTATATTGGGAAGACAAAGCGAGAAATGAGATCACGTATACAGGAACATGTTAGAAACATTGTGGATGCAGGTAAAGAGGAGAATGCTGGAAAAGAAAAAACTCCAGTTGCGTTGCATTTTTTGGAGTATCATAATTCAGATCCTTCTAAACTAAAGGCAAAGGCTATCTATCACTTGAATCCTAGTACTAGATATGCTAATTCTGATGTACAGTTATTTAAAAAAGAGAGTCCTGGATTTACGTGTTGGATACCTTGAGTCCTAAGGGCCTCAATACTGATCTGAACTTAAAGGTATTTCTGTAGCATTTCTATGGTCGATTTGTGTTATTGAGGGGACCTCGGGCTTTCCTATGGTGGGGTTGTATGGCCTTTAATTTATGTGTGACTGATTAATAATTGGATTCCTAAGTAATATGAAATATTAATATGTGTAAATTTATGCGTAGGTCTGGTTTAAGCTATGAAGAGAGAATGTATTGGATAATAGACTCTACAAGTATTAAACTCATGTGTTTTTGCTGGCATTCTATATGAGGCTATTGATAGCGAAGAATAATTCCTATTTCAATTTCTAGGTGTATTTAGTAAGATTTCCACAAGATGGAGCTAAATTTCCACTGTTGAAGAATTAATATGTGTTAATCTATTTGACCACTAGATGGTGATGTGCTTTGCTGGCAATACGGAATCGATACGGAAATACGTAAATTTATACGGAATCCATGCGGAATCACGTAATATACGGAATTACGTCACGCTGTACGGCTATAAATACGGAACCCATGCGGAATCACGTGATATACGCTCTGACGAAGCTCCGGGGGCGGGGCGAAATGCATTAGCGCTGACTACTACTATATCCGCACGCCAGGCCGCCATGCCAGCGTGGGATTAGCATCATTGGACTATATATCTAACCTGGGCCCAGTGAACCTTTCTGAGATGAGAGATACAGCATAGCTGATAAGTATACGCTCAATTACTGGATATATCTGATGTGGAGGTCCCCGTTGCGAGTGGACAGGGGGATGTTGAACTTTGCTGTACAGATACCAGTGATGGCCAAGTGACTGTTGATAGTGCTTTATTGATACAAGCAGTGGTTGTATCCTGTGAAATAGCAGTACCATATGGTCGCAGAAAATTATAAGAAGCTCATAAGTGAACATTGATATCAGGATTATAGCCGTCACAGCGAAGATATCACTTAAATGTTTTTTGATGCTACCTCCATATTGATCTGGAAGATTTACCCAGCTTATGATGGAACATCTTTTCGAATAGCATGCTACAACAAGTTTTTCTCTCAACTCTACAAGAGTTTTTTTCAGATGGTACCACTGAATTTGTCTATTGCTAGCTATATGCTGGCATAGGGTTATTCTATATTGGGTGTTTGAATGGGCCCAGATGTGTGAATGATTTGCTGATCATGCTGTATTGTTATGGCTGGCTTGGCGGCCTTATGTGCATGACCACACTGGTCTTAATTGTTTCTTTCTGACCTCTATGTGAGATTTTTTTGACGGATTTTTTCGCTTGGCCATATGGCCCATTGGGTGGACCAAGTGTATCTCACATGGTTTACTAGAGGTTAATGAGGATACCAGTGTGATCTGCATGCAGGCCAAATATTGTTTTATTGATGGGATGGGCTATGTGGACGCATCTTGCGTGTGGTGTGTCATCCACCGACTCATGCTTATGTAGATGTGCTACAAAAAGATTTTTTACATTGAACAATAAATTTTCATACTTTTGCAATTAAATATTTTTGTGGTCAATTTTTGATCCTTCATATCTAAGAGTGCGACATATGCTGGCTGGGTTGTAGGTGACGTGGAGGATCCCCTGCGAGAGCAAGTCCCACCGGAGACGCCGTGAGGAACGTCGTGGGTCCCACCACGGAAAGGTAAAGTTGTTACAGTAGCATACTTTCTGATGTGTTTTTAAAGTGTACCTTTAAATTTTGTGAGCAGTGTACATCTGCCAGCTCAACCCACGGATTCATTTCTCTGCTCCTCCATTGGTGCGGAGGGCAAGGCAGATATTCAATCTTGACTGGCCAATCACTGACCAATTTTACTACCTCGTAGTAGTATGAGGGCCAATAGATTTTGAACACTGTGAACTACGACTACAATACATACACTACATGATACATAGATATGACTATGGTAGGGATTAGATTGTGAGCCCCTCACAGGGACAGCTAAAGCAGACTTGAACTCAGAACTTCCTCTATGCTCTAAAAGTTAAGAAGCAGGATCATAACCTAAGTCCGGTTTCCACTAGAGCGGAAATCGGGCCGAAATCGGAGAGTTTCCCCTCAGGCAAATCACGCGGGAAAACTCTCCCATAGGAAACTATGGTGCCGCCGGCCGAATCGCTTATCCTAGCGATTTGGCTGACGCTGCCCACAGTTTTCGCTCGGGAGGCTGTGAATCCCATAGTCGTGCGTCGCATGGCTCATCGGATTCGTCAGCTTTCCCGCAGAGCAGGAAGTGCTACAGCATGTCTTGCAGCCGCGCGCGGTGGCTAGTGGAAATGGGCCCTTACAGTTTAAAGAACTCCTGCAATAAATCTACAGTGTGTCTACTTCCTACTTTCGTGGAAACAGAAAGAGATAACATCATGTTTTTACATATTAGTTGTGTCTGCTGAGGACTGCCACATTTTTGTGCTGGTACAGCTGAGAGATCAAATTACACTTGTAATTACTTAAAGATAAGGGTGAATTAGACAGACTCTTCTCTCTAAATACACACAGGGTGCATTTCTCTCTGTTTTCCTTGTGTCCTGTGCAAGAGTTCAGGTCCACTTTAAGTGACAAGACAATATACTCTGTATAGCGCTGTGGAAGATGTCAGCGCTATAGAAATACTAAATAATAATACAAATATCTCAGTGTGTAGGTAAGATCTCATACTACATGGAGTTGGTAAAATTGGCTATTCAAAACTGGATGTGTGTAAGCACAGAAGTTCAATTACGATTGGACAATCACCGACCAATTTTACCTCCTCTATTTAGTTTGTATTGAATACTTTGAGCAGGTTTGTAGTTAAAGAGGAACTGTCGCAGAAATCTTAAAATTTAAAACACATACAAATAAGAAGTACATTTCTCCCAGAGTAAAATGAGCCATAAATTACTTTCCTCCTATGTTGCTGTCACTTACAGTAAGTAGTAGAAATCTGACATTACCGACAGATTTTGGGCTAGTCCATCTCTTAACCACTTTGTCCTCCTTGACGTATAAAAACGTCAAGGAGGACAGGCGCGCTCCCGCGGTTGATCGCGCGCGTGCACACGCACTCCCGGCTGTGGATTCGGTAGCCCAGGAATCAATGTATCGGGCTATGGTGCCCGATCACTGATTCCTCTCCCCCGCTGAAAAAGCGACAGCTTCTCTCGGAAGCTACGCTTTTTCTGAAGCTATGTCCCTCTAAGCATACATTGTACGCTTAGAGTGACGTCATGTAAACAAAATCGAGATTGCCATCTTGTGGCCAAAAAGTAAAACTACAAGTAAAAGTAAAAAAAACATTATATACACAAATATTTCCCCAAATACAATACGTGGGTTTTAATTATGGAGGCATGTATTATTTTAAAACTATAATGGCCGAAAACTGACAAATAATGAATTTTTTCATTTTTTTCTTATTCTTACTGTTAAAATGCATTTACAGTAAGGTAGCTCTTAGCAAAATGTACCCCCCAAAAAAAGCCTAATTGGTGGCGGAAAAAACAAGATATAGATCAGTTCATTGTGATAAGTAGTGATAAAGTTATAGGCTAATGAATGGGAGGTGAACATTGCTCGGATGCATAAAGTGAAAACGACTGAGAGCTTAAGTAGTTAATGGGGGATTCTCAGCATGGCCTTTATGCTTTATAAAGACATTCCCTGAAAAAGATTATACAAAGATGCTGACCAGCCTCCCTGCTCGCTGCACACTTATTTGGCAGTTGGACAGAGCAACTGCCATTCACTAACTGCTTTTAAAAATGAAGAAAACCCTGGGAACCCCCCCCCCCCCCCCATATGAGAAGATAGGCTAGTCCAAAATCTGTCGGTAATGTCAGATTTCTACTACCTATTGTAAGTGACAGCAACATAGGAGAAAAGTAATTTATGGCTCAATTTACTCGGAGAAATTTACTTTTTATATGTGTTTTAAATTTTAAGATTTTCGCAACAGTTTCTCTTTAACCATTTCTGCCGCCCGGACGTGAAGCTCATGTCCGGGCGGCTGTGGTGCCGCGCTTCGGCTCTCTCGCAATCGCGGGCGCGCCCCCGTGGTGTCCCCCGGTAGCCCTGGGATCAGTGAACGGAAACATGGTTCCCGATCACCAATCCATGTCCCCAGCAGAAAAACCGAAGCGCTCTTAGAAGAGGCTTCAGTCTTTCTGCACGTAAAAATTTCTGCATCCCCCTTGTGCTTCCGCTTAGCGAGAAGCACAAGGAGGGGAAAAAAAACTCAAGGTGGCCACTTTGTGGCCAAATAGTAAAACTACATCTACATATTTTTTACATTACAATTTACACATATAATTAATAACTTTAAAAATTAACTGCTTATTTCCCACACCAAAATATTACCCAAATAAAATTTTTAATAGAAAAAAAAAATGACAATTAAAAAAAAAAAAGACATAAATAGTTACCTAAGGGTCTGAACTTTTTAAATATGCATTTGAAGGGGGTATACTACGAACATTTTCAAAATTATACGCTTGTAAATAGTGATGGGCGCAAAACGGAAAAAATGCACTTTTATTTCCAAATAAAATATTGGCGCCATACATTGTGATAGGGACAAATTTAAATGGTGTCATAACCGAGACAAAAAGGCAAATAAAATACATAGGTTTTAATTATGGTAGCGTGGATTATTTTAAAGCTATAATGGCCGAAAACTGAGAAATAATAAATGTTTTCAATTTTTTTCTTATTAATCCTGTTAAAATGCATTTATAAAAAAATAATTCTTAGCAAAATGTACCACCCAAAGAAAGTCTAATTAGTGTCGGAAAAAACAAGATATAGATCAATAAATTGTGATAAGTACTGATAAAGTTATTAGCGAATGAATGGGAGGTGAAAATTGCTCTGATGCATAAGGTGAAAAATCCCCGCGGGCTGAAATGGTTAAACTCTGATACTGCCATAGTTTACAGAGTACCTTGAATATTTTGTGTGACTATCTTTACCTCAGAGGGGCTCACAATCTTGCCCTATTCTAGAGCCAATGTTGGAGGAAAGACAGTTATCCTACTAGTATTTTGGGAGGTTATGAGAGGAAACCATTGTGTCTGCAGGGAACCCACAAAGACAGAGGGAAAATAAGCAATCTCTATACAGATAGTGTCCTGAACCGTGATGCGTACCTTGGACTTTGTTGATGTAAAGTGAGAGTGCTAACCACTTAGTCACTGGGCAGCTCAATTAAATGTATTTTAAAGCTGATTTATAACCCAGTTGGAAAGCTTTTAATAAGTAGTGGCACAGTGTGTAAAGCATTTGGCAGTAATTGCACTGCATCGGCGTAACTCCTTTTGTAAATTGTGTACGAAAGGCAAAAGTTGACGATCTCCCACACACACATCCCAGTCCAATTCCCTCAAAGTGCAACATTATTACATCTTCATATCCCAGAATTCCCCCCCCCCCCTTTCCCAAATATATTTTTTTTTCCTTCTCTTCTTCCTATGCCTTCTAAAAAAAACCTGTAATAATCAAACAAACTACCGGTAACCTCTTTTTAGACCTCAAAATATATAGTAAAGCATGGAATCACCTAATAAAAAAGGGCCAATACCAAAATCCCTGGTGACACGAATCTTTGGAACACATGCCAAAACCATTTGGTGCCTAAAAAAGTAAATAGCCAGTATTTCACAAATGGTGCTTACCTAGTTCCCCACCACAAGTTATTTTCCCTTAAAAACCAGAGCAATTTTCTCACATCACACTCCTCCCATTCATCCGCTGTCATACTCACACTCCTGCAGCTCGGTGTTGGCATCCGTCTCTTTTTGCGCGCACACGCCACTCGCCGTAGCTTGAAGCCTGTGGTGGGGCGTGTGTACGCTTGCGTCACGCCGAACACGGATTTGCGTATTTCACAAATGGTGCTTACCTAGTTCCCCACCACAAGTTATTTTCCCTTAAAAACCAGAGCAATTTTCTCACATCACACTCCTCCCATTCATCCGCTGTCATACTCACACTCCTGCAGCTCGGTGTTGGCATCCGTCTCGTTTTGTGCGCACACGCCACTCGCCGCAGCTTGAAGCCTGTGGTGGGGCGTGTGTACGCTTGCGTCATGCCGAACACGGATTTGCGTATGCATGCGCGGAGTATCGTGTTCGTGTGTGTGTGATTGCGAGGCGTACATACATACGTGTCAGTCAGCTGTCCTGTCAGTATAAAAGGCCAGTCTCCCCATCAGTCAGGTCCTGTTCGTTCTGACAGCTAGTGTGGGTTCCTGTGTTCCCTGCTGCGACTCTACCTTGCTTGCTTGCTGATACTCCTGTTGTGACCCGGCTGTCTGACTACTCCAAATCTCTCCACTGATCTGGCTCCTGCCTGTGACTTTGACTACTCTTGCCTGCCGCCTGCCTCGACCCTAGCCTGGATACTGACTACTCTTGCCTGCTGCCTGCCTCGACCCGAGCCTGGATATTGACTACTTCTTGCCTGCCGCCTGCCTCGACTTTAGCCTGGATACTGACTACTCTTGCCTGTTGCCTGACTTGACCTTAGCCTGGATACAGATTCCTCCTGTATGCTCTCAGTTCCTACACCAATCTTTGATATCATTACCTTTAACCCTCTGCTGGAATTGGACATTAAGGTGTCTTGTACTTTCCGGACCCACCTGGAATTCCAATTCTCCGCAACGTGGGTGGCCTGTTCTCTGACTCACTGTTAGGGTCTCTCCTTGAGTGTAACCTGGTAAACAATAGGCAGCTGAAGTCCATTGTCCCTTGAGGGCGCTCTGGTGAACACCCGTGGGCACTTAGATTCTACACTCTTGGATGACTCTCACCTCAGTGGGAAGGTCAACAGGTTTACCATCATAACATCCGCCAATAATTTTATTGCTTCCTATCACACCAAAATGATCTCTCTCTCTTTCACTCTCTCTCTCTCTCTCTCTCTCTCTCTTTGGGTGGTACTTTTTGCTAATAATTAATTCATTTTATATGCATTTTAAAGGGAATAAAAAAATATTATTTCTCATTTTTCAACCATTATAGTTATAAAACAAAATGTGCTACGATAGATAAAACCCACACATTTTATTTGCCCATTTGTCCCAGTTATTACAACATTTAAATTATGTTCCTAGTACAATGTATGGCTAAAATATTTCATTTGGAAATAAAGATATATTTTCCATTTTATGTTTCTTTATACTATAGCAATCACTGCAAGCCATAATTTACAAAAATAGTAGTGATATACCTTAATGACATACTGTACATATTAAAAAAAAAAAAAAAGCTTAGTCACTCAGGTAACTTTTTATAGCTTTTTTTTTAATGCTGTCACTTTTTGTTAAACAAGTGTTTTAATTATATAAAACAAATAAGGGGTTACAATGAATGGGGGGGAATTTTGTGAAGCTTACAGGGGAATAGATGTACGATACAGCTGTGCTGTACCGGTATAATGTCAGCAGAGCACCTGCTGTTCCAGGACCAAGTTAGATTCAATACTGTTGTTTTTGGTGCATTATTCAAATAAATGGAGCACCAATGCTCAAAGAGGAATCCTCCCCAAAAAAACCTTGGCACTTGTTTCAACGGCTTTGAAAAATACGGTAGTGCACTATCTCTATTCATTTCAAAGGGGGCAAAAGCTTCTAATATGCAAGGAGCCACAGAAGTCCACTGTTCTCTGCACACTGTGGTTGTATTGTGAGCTGGGTAGGATGTAATCACATCCCAATTAACATAATTATATTGTTATTGTGATAAAACGCGGAAAAGCCGCCACGTGTACTGCCGGCAAGGCGGCTGATTCCGCGTCCAGCGCGGTGGTTGGTACACAGCAACATGCGTCTGGTGTGGCTGGGTCTGTTAGTTCACACAGGTGGAGGAATACGCGCGCGCGCGCTGAGAGGCAGAACCTTTATGACAAACGAGGAGGGATCAGCTGATCAGGCTGGTCAGCTGACCTCAAGGCAAGTGACTATTGGTTGATCACTGATGGGTGGCGCCAGAGAGCGCTGCGCTATATATAGTCACTGCTGGTCACTTTCAGGTTGTCTGCCGTTGCGAATACTTACATGGAAGCACTCAGACCTTAGTCAGATCCAACAGTGTGTTAGAACCAGGAGGACCTGGGAATTCACACTGAGCCAGATTACCTCTGTTATTATTGTGATATACTTCAGACTAGTTCCAGGGTGTCGAGACCACGGACCTCACACTCAAGACTAGGGAATCTGTGTTATCATTCTATTATACCTCAGACTAGTTCCAGGGTGTCGAGACCACGGACCTCACACCCAAGACTAGGCAATCTGTGTTATCATTCTGTTATACCTCAGACTAGTTCCAGGGTGTCGAGAGCACGGACCTCACACCCAAGACTAGGCAATCTGTGTTATCATTCTGTTATACTTCAGACTAGTTCCAGGGTGTCGAGACCACGGACCTCACACCCAAGACTAGGGACTCCGTGTTATCATTCTGTTATACTCCAGACTAGTTCCAGGGTGTCGAGACCACAGACCTCACACCCCAGTCTAGGAATACTTTGTACCATCATATTATACTCCAGACTAGTTCCAGGGTGTAGAGACCACGGACCTCACACCCAAGACTAGGCATTGTTGATATCAGTTATGACCTATTGCATTCCTGACTATCCCTCTGTTTTCTGATTTGGTACCTACGTATATCTGATTACCTGTTGCCAGACCCTGCTTGCCTTGGATACCAAATCAGTCTTCTGTCTTTGTACCTTATCTGTCTGTGTGTTGCCGACCTGGCTTGCCCGACCCAGAGAGCTATCTCCCTCCTTCAGAGATAGTCTCCAGACCTGCTAGTGACGTCCACCTGTCAGGTGTCACTCACTCGCAGGTCCTTCCTACCTTCACCCTGGGACTCCACCCCTTTGGAGGTCTCAGGCTGCTGCAAGGTTTTTGTGTTTCCCAAAAGGCAGTATCACCCGTACTGCCAAAGACCACCTGCGCCTCGGGTGGTCTTACGCAAAGTTATTACTGTTGCACCAAGCACTCACACTATATAGCTGTCCAGAGGTTAGTTATACTTGGATTATCTGTGATTCTGCAGATCATCAATAATCGGGTATAATCTGTATTCCTGGTGATACTGCAGATCACCAATAATCAGATTCTCTCTGTGTGCTGACACTGATCGTTACAGTTATTTTTCAGCTTAATAAATCAGCCTCTCTAGTTCAGATATGTCCTTTCCCTGGCCTTCAAAAAGGCTACTTTTTGTAATTATTAAATAACTTTTGGCAGTCCTGACCAAAGAGGAGCCTGTTATGGGAAAAACACTACAGTCATGCTGTAATATTGCACAGAACTCCCATCGCTGTCTCCGGAAGAGCTTTAGTGTGTTTAGATTCAAGACAAAACCAGATTAGCTGAATGCTTCACAGCTCTGTTGGTGATTGCAGCAAAGCATGTTGAATTACGCTCATGGCTTTATTCTACAAGATCCAAGTCTGATTGCTCAGTGTTTGTGAAAGAAAAAAGACAAAGGTGATTGCCATTTTGGTTACTAGGGCACAATGACTAAATCATCTTCAATCAGTTCATAAGTCACAGACATCTAACATCCTATAACCATTCCAAATTGCTTCTCGTGTACTGCTGTTAACCTTTTCAAAAATCTGTTTTGTGACATTCCACAGGTGGGTAATAACATAGAACCGAAATGAACGGAATAGGAAATCCATAGACAGCCTTGAGTATTTTCTCAAGACGTTTGCATTTTTGATATTTGTCGATGAACCATAAGGCTGGGTTCCCACTTGTGCAGGACCACAAATGGCCAGTGGGAGTGGACAATGGAGCAGATGTTCTTCAACCAAAAGCTACGTGGGAAATGCATCCACCTATCTGGGAAAATCATGGATGGTACAGAAGTGCCATTCGTTTATCGCTATGGATCCAACAGATCAATTGCAGACTGACAAGTGTGAACAGATCCTATTTATAAAATAGGATCCGTTCAATGTAATTTTTGTAATGCAGTAAAACGGACAAAACTGGAACCAAGCTTAAAAAGACTCAGACTCATTTTCCACTTGTGCCAGATCATGAACAGTCAACGGGAGCGGACAAAGTAGTTTTATTCCTATGTCTATTGTTGTCTGGCTAGAGCCCAGAGTCGATGCGTTTGAACCATAGGCTATATGGAAAACGCTTTTGCCTTTTCAGGAAGTTTGGGGATGGCACAAAAGTGCGGGCCACTTACCGCAAAATAATCCAATGTATCCGTTGCAGATTGACAAATGTGAAGAGATCCTATTTACAAAATATGAGCCATTTACTGTATTTTTTGTAATGCGGTAAAACTGGCAAAAAACATATCCATTTCCTGCTGTGATGGGAACTGAGCCTAAATTGTTCAGCTTAAAGGTACCCAATCACAGTCCATATCTGAGTGATTAACCTAATAGCAGCCCTGCACGCATTATCTCCAGACAGATAATGCATGCCAGGGCATATGCATTTAAACGGCATATGCCATTTAGCTGCTTAATGCATCTATGCAGAGTGATGCAGGGAACTTCTTTATAATTACCTGGTGCGGGCGGCAGGATCGGTTTCTCCTCTTCATCCACCAGCGGCGCTCCACAACTGGCATACCGGTCGTGGTAGAGGGGTGATGAAAGAGACTCTTCCATACCTCCTCTTCCAACACCGGGGCGGCGCTGCAACTTGTCATATCATGTGATTGTAACTCTGAAGAAGATGTCAGCATTGCAGCGCCGATGGCGGAGGAGATGCCACCCAGTCGCCCAGAATAGGTAAATATGAAAGCTCCCTGCTGCTTTGCACACCATGCCAGGCTGAGGAAGGCATACGTCCACCGCGGCAAAAAAGTGTAGCAAAGCTATATGTGGCTGCTAATGGGTTAAAGAGAACTAAATGTTTTTCCCAAATGCAAATCCCCACACAATGCAATAAGGTACCAGTGGTGAGCATAAGCACACATTCTGAGAACAGGTGAGTGTGATATACATATGGTAAATGAATATAGGGATAATTCTCAGGTTACTTAGCTGCCTTTGAACGCAGCAGAACATAAATATGGAACATTTAAATCTCTAGCAACACATAAAGAAATCATTTTGACAGGGACTCAGAGACACCTGCATTAATCATGACTGCAACAGTCTACATGTTTGCATTAAGTACAGATATACATATCCACCATATATATATACAGTGCTGCCCATAATTATTCATACCCCTGGCAAATTTTGACTTAAACCAACCAGCAAGTTATTTTTTGATAGGAAATGACACTGGAATCTGCCAAAAGATAATAAAAAAATGTACAAGAGGCATTGTTGTTGGAAAAAAAAAACACCATCCCCACTGTCAAACATGGTGGTGGGAACCTAATGCTTTGGGTGTGTTTTTCAGCCAACGGACCAGTGAACCTAATCACAGTAAATGGCACCATGAAAAAAGAGCAATATATGCGGATTCTCAGCAAGAACATCAGGCAGTCTGCAGAGAAAATTGGCCTTGGGCATCAGTGGACATTTCAGCATGACAATGACCCAAAACACACAGCAAAAGTGGTGAAGAAATGGTTAGCAGCCAGAGCCCTGATTTGAATCCAAATGAGAATCTGTGGAGGGAGCTAAAAATCAGGGTGATGGCAAGAAGACCCTCAAACCAGAAAGATTTGGAACTCATTGCTAAAGATGAATGGGCAAAAATCCCCGTGGAGACATGCAAAAAGCTGGTCTGCAATTATAGGAAGTGTTTGATTGCTGTAATAGCCAATAAAGGCTTTTCTATTTATTATTGAGAAGGGTAGGAATAACTTTGGACTGGACACTTTTTGCTCAAATGTAAATAAAAGCTGAAAAATGCTTTTTTTTTCACAATAATGCGTCTTGTACATCGTCTTATTATCTTTTGGAAGACACTTATGTCATTTCCCATCAAAAAATTACTTGGCGGTTGAATGAAAGCAAATTTAAGTCAATATTTCCCAGTGGTATGAATACTTTTGTGTATATATATATATATCATATGTATACATATATACAGCAGCCTCGATGACAGGGTTACTGTGCTTCTGCATGCTTCGTGCACCTCTTAATTTATTTGTTAATAATAATTAGATTAGGTATAATATGTCATGTTTATTGCCATCTAAGAGAATGAAAGAGAAATAGTAGGAACATTTACACATTATATAATATGGCACACATCCCATGCTATAATCTGAAAATAGGGTAATCATATAATGGGAGCTATTAAAGTACTATTATTTCTCCATTTTGAAGCTTATTTTTGACTTCTACTTTGACACCCACGTAATAGGGCAGGGAAAGAGGCTTGAAGCCGCCGTGAAAAGAAAGAGGGCATATCTTGAAAATAAATCTGAATTTGCAGGAATCATATTCTTGAAGTAATACAAGCTCAAGAGGCACAATGCCGGATTACATCATCATCATTAATCTGCTTCTTTCTACACACCTACCAGAAGGAGAACTCGACAAATCTGCCTTTTTTCTTCTGAATAGGTCAACAGTACTAAAATACTTAATGAAACAAAACATTTACAGGATTTATAACAAAGACAAGGCTTGTACACAGGGAATATAACACAGACATGAAAACATCTTGAATGTTTATTAAGTATATAACTACCTTTCACATAGCCAAATGGCAGGGAAAGTCTAATGTGAGGAGCACAGGACATTCAGCTGTCATAATTGTTTGAGCTACAAAACAAAACTACAAACACCATACTTCCCCCACACGCAACATCCATCTGGATTAACAGAAGTAAAAGGAACAGCAACAGAGGCTTAAAGAAACCCTGAAGTGAAAATAAAATAATGATAATATGCATGGTATGTGTAGCACAGCTAAGAAATAGAACATTAGTAGCAAAGAAAAGAGTCTCCTATTCTTTTCCAGTACAGGAAGAGTTAAAAAAAACTTCTGTTGTTATCTATGCAAAAGAGCTTTACTAAGCTATTCGACGGTTTCGACCCACTGGGTCAAATACAGTCCTGATTTCCAGGGCCGGCTCTAGTGTGGGGCGAGAGGGGGCTGGGCCCCCTCAAATAAAAGTCCTGCCTCCTCAATTGGGCAGAGCGGCAGGGAAGGGTGGTGGGGGACAGTGGAACAGCGGGCAGGGGATGTGCCCACCTTCCCCCACCAGACTGTGGGACCCCCGTGGTGAACTGGCCGCAGTGTCGTTCATCCCCACAGCTCACCGCTCCAGCCTGCATAGTCTTCCGGCAGGCAGAGCAGGGCTACAGGAAGATGGCGCCCGAAGCCCTGTACTGGAGACTATTTGTGTCTCCAGTACAGGGCTTTGGGCGCCATCTTCCCATAGCCCTCCACTCTGCCTGTCAGCGCGGGACTTTCGCAGATTGCCCACGCCGCTGCAGATCATCGAGGGAAGCTGCGCCCAGGGAGAGGAGTCTTCTGCAGGTGAATAAATGCTTTTTTTACAGGTGAGCATTAGGTTTTGGTAAAACGCTGGCTACATTAAGATTATTTTATGGTGAAACGCTGGCCACATTATGATTATTTGATGATGAAATGCTGGCCACAGTACGATCATTTTTTGGTGAAATGCTGGCCAGATTACGATTATTTTATGGTGAAACGCTGTCCACACTACAATTGTTTTCTAGATAAACATTGCCGCGTTACGATTATTTTCCGGTGAAACGCTGCTGCATTACGAATTTTTTCTGGTGCAAGATTGCCACATTATGATTATTTTATGGTGAATCATTGCTGCATTCCTATTATTTCATTTGCAAGATTGTCACATCATGATTATTTTATAGTGAATCATTGCTGCGTTACGATTATTTTACGGTGAAAGATTGCCGCATTACTATTATTTCTATGGTGAAGCATTGCTTGCATTTCATGTGTCAGAGGTAATTGTTCTTGCATTTCATGTGACGGAAGTAATAGTTCTTGCATTTCATGTGTCAGAGATAATAATTCTTACATTTCATGTGTCGGAGATAACGGTTGTTGTATTTTATGTGTTGGAGGTAATGGTTCTTGCATTTCATGTATTGCAAGTAATGGTTCTTGCATTTTCACCTCGCTGTTACGCGTTACATTACAGTTAGCCCTGCCCACAAAAGGTCATGACCACACACATTTTTTAGCCACTACTGAAAAAAAATGTGCTCAAACATGATGCCCCCTTCATATTTCTGACTGCCCCCTCGTATGTGCCTTTCTAGAACCGGCCCTGCTCATTTCTGAAGCACTTGAACAGCCAAGAAACAGTGAGAGACAGCTTGAGATAAGGTTTTAATGCAGGAAGATTCAAAGGGTCATTATTTCTGGTTTGTTTTATAGCTTAAAGAGAACCCGAGGTGGGATTTAATTATGTTACTGGGGCACAGAGGCTGGTTGTGCACACTAAGACCAGCCTCCGTTGCCCCATGGTGTGCCTCCATGTCCCCCCTGCGTGCCGCTATACCCCCCCGCAGTGCTGGTGACACGCAGTGCGTCGCCAGCACAATGTTTACCTATGCGCTGTCAGTCAGCGCCGCTTTCCCGCCTCCTCCCACGAGCGGGTAGCACCGATGCGGAGGAGGCGGGGGAGTGGTGCTGACAGACAGCGCTTAGGTAAACATTGTGCTGGCGACACGCTGCGTGTCGCCAGCACTGCGGGGGTATATCGGCGCGCAGGGGGGACATGGAGGCACACCATGGGGCAACGGAGGCTGGTCTTATTGTGCACAACCAGCCTCTGTGCCCCAGTAACATAATTAAATCCCACCTCGGGTTCTCTTTAAAGGACACCTGGGGTGAAAATAAACTAATGAAACAAATGATTGTCTCTATCCTCCTTCTCCTAAAAATGACTTTTTAAGCTTTATTTTATGTTTAAATCTACTTTTTAAATTTTAACTGTTTTATTGTTTT
Source organism: Hyperolius riggenbachi (assembly GCF_040937935.1). Taxonomy (NCBI): domain Eukaryota; kingdom Metazoa; phylum Chordata; class Amphibia; order Anura; family Hyperoliidae; genus Hyperolius; species Hyperolius riggenbachi. The sequence goes on from NC_090648.1 coordinate 164,841,862, forward strand.
TGCTCAATGACACATTCATTGAATTATGCCATAGCTAAAATCTATGAACTGTTGACCCTTTTTATATCTTTCCTGCTCTCAAAAGCCATTTTCTGCTAGGTAAGTGTTTTATAGTTGGATTTTCCTATCAGTGAGGGTCACACTGTAGTCACTTCCTGTCTGAGTCAGCCACTTACATACCTGATATTTAACTCTTTCAGGCAGAGAAAGAAAAAAGGGAACCCAGCCTAGTTATTTGTGTGCTAGGGTTTGTACATACCCATGTCTATCTCATCATGTCACATGTCACCTCGGGTATCCTTTAAAAAACAGAGTGTGGTTTTAAAACTGCAACTGTGACAGTATGATGCAATGTTATAGAAAAAGTTATATAATTGAAAATAAAAATATGAGACTCTTTAATTTGCTACTAATGTTCTATTCATTATCTGTACTACATATACAATTCATTATATCATAAGGTTTTTTTCTGTTTCAGGTTTGCCTTAAGGCGTCCACGTATGATGCGATCTTGAATGTACAATGTTACCAAATTCATGTAGTAGATGGGTAAATTGAGAGAATATACTTTGAATGGTTATTTTAGATCTCATATTACATAGAAGTGGTAAGATTGTACAATCAAGATTGTATCATTAATGGGCACCTTTAATTGACTAAATTAAAAAGAAAAATATATTTCATAAAAAATAAACTACAAAAATCAACATTAAAAAATCAACATAGGAATATTACCTCTTCGTCATACAAATTCCACATAGATATGTGGACCAAAAGCTGATACTTTTGCATAGTGAACTCCTGGGGAGCACAGAAATTGTCCCATAAAACAGCAGGATCAGCCATACTGTGCCAGAACAAAAAAACATATATATAAGTAGCTAGATACTTGATCTACTTACATAACAGATATATTGTACTGTCCAAGTTTTGATTTCAGTGATTTTTATATAGTCAATGAAGAGAATTCTATTCCTGGCAGTCTCCATTTCTTTTTTGATAAGACTGAAGCCAAATCCTGATGTCATTCCCTCCCTTACTTTTCTCATCCAATCTGCAGTGCCATCTCTGGCTTGCTTTCTAAAGTTGTGTGAGCACAGGATCAAGTTTCAGCTCAGCCTGTCACACTGATCTGTGCTCAGCCCAATCACTGAGGAACAGGAATGTGGGAGGAGAGCTTCCCCTCTCATTGTCTTCAGTGATGGGGAGAGAATAGAGCCTGGCTGGCTGAGATAAGATAATTACAGCAGAGATTTCTGAATAGATTGGAGTGCTTGCAATGCAGGGTGAGATACCTGGCAGCATTATAAACACAGTGCAGTATTTAAATGGAATTTGAATTTGTGGCAGACAATCCCACTTTAACCTCTTCTAGACCCACACAGTTGAACTTGACATACTGTTGGGAGCCTCTTTTCCCTGCCAGGACGTAGATGTCAAACTCCTGTCATCGCATTCTATTGTTGCGTCATTGTGGCTAAACTCAGCTGTTTAACGACACCTATGATTATGCTCAATCTTCCTTGATTCTTAGGTCTTACATACCAAGTTCCCAATCTGGCATATTGTCTTAGGCAGCTTTGGACAGTAGTTTAAATTTCTCTAAGCACCTCAGCAGTAGGATATCTTTTTGGTTTTAATTCTGCTTGTTTCTGTTCATTTGGTTTTGTCAGTATATTCTACACTTTATTGGTGGCGAGTCACTTGAGGGCCAGAGAGGTAGTTTAGTTTAACCACTTAAGGACCGCAGTCTTTTCACCCCTTAAGGACCAGAGCCTTTTTTCCATTCAGACCACTGCAGCTTCAATGGTTTATTGCTCAGTCATACAAGCTACCATCTAAATGAATTTTACCTCCTTTTCTTGTCACTAATACAGCTTTCTTTTGGTGCTATTTGATTGCTGCTGCGATTTTTACTTTTTATTCTATTCATCAAAAAAGACATGAATTTTGGCAAAAAAATGATTTTTTTAAATTTCTGTGCTAACATTTTTCAAATAAAGTAAAATTTCTGTATACATGCAGCGCGAAAAATGTGGATAAACATGTTTTTGATTAAAAAAACCCCATTCAGTGTATATTTATTGGTTTGGGTAAAAGTTATAGCGTTTACAAACTATGGTGCAAAAATTGAATTTTCCCATTTTGAAGCATCTCTCTCATTTCTGAGCACCTGTCAGGTTTCATGAGGTGCTAGAATTCCAGGATAGTATAAATACTCCCCAAATGACCCCATTTTGGAAAGAAGACACCCCAAAGTATTCACTAAGAGGCATGGTGAGTTAATAGAAGATTTTATCTTTTGTCACAAGTTAGCGGAAAATGACACTTTGTGACAAAAAAAATAAATAAAAAAAAGTTTCCATTTCTGCTAACTGGTGACAAAAAAAAATGAAATCTGCCACGGACTCACCATGCCCCTCTCTGAATACCTTGAAGTGTCTAGTTTCCAAAATGGGGTCATTTGTGGGGTGTGTTTACTGTCCTGGCATTTTGGGGGGTGCTAAATTGTAAGCACCCCTGTAAAGCCTAAAGGTGCTCATAGGACTTTGGGCCCCTTAGCGCACCTAGGCTGCAAAAGAAATGTCACACATGTGGTATCGCCTTACTCAGGAGAAATAGTATAATGTGTTTTGGGGTGTATTTTTACACATACCCATGATGGGTGGGAGAAATATCTCTGTAAATGAGATTTCTTTTGATTTTTTTACACACAATTGTCCATTTACATAGATATTTCTCCCACCCAGCATGGGTATGTGTAAAAATACACCCCAAAACACATTATACTACTTCTCCTGAGTACGGCAATACCACATGTGTGACACTTTTTTGCACCCTAACTGCGCTAAGGGGCCCAAAGTCCTATGAGTACCTTTAGGATTTCACAGGTCATTTTGAGGCATTTATTTTCTAGACTACTCCTCACGGTTTAGGGCCCCTAAAATGCCAGGACAGTATAGGAACCCTACAAGTGACCCCATTTTAGAAAGAAGACACCCCAAGGTATTCCGTTAGTAGTATGGGGAGTTCATAGAAGATTTCATTTTTTTTTCACAAGTTAGCGGAAATTGATTTTTATTGTTTTCTTCACAAAGTGTCATTTTCCACTAACTTGTGACAAAAAATAAAATCTTCTATGAATTCCCCATACACCTAATTGAATACCTTGGGGTGTCTTCTTTCTAAAATGGGGTCACTTGTGGGGTTCCTATAATGCCCTGGCATTTTAGGGGCCCTAAACCGTGAGGAGTAGTCTAGAAACCAAATGCCTCAAAATGACCTGTGAAATTCTAAAGGTACTCATAGGACGTTGGGCCTCTTAGCGCACCTAGGTTGCAAAAAAGTGTCACACATGTGGTATCGCCGTACTCAGGAGAAGTAGTATAATGTGTTTTGGGGTGTATTTTTACACATACCCATGCTGGGTGGGAGAAATATCTCTGTAAATTAAAATGTTTTGATTTTTTTTACACACAATTGTCCCTTTACAGAGAGATTTCTCCCACCCAGCATGGGTATGTGTAAAAATACACCCCAAAACACATTATACTACTTCTCCTGAGTACGGCGATATCACATGTGTGACACTTTTTTGCAGCCTAGGTGCGCTATGGGGCCCAACGTCCTATTCACAGGTCATTTTGAGGCATTTGGTTTCTAGACTACTCCTCACGGTTTAGGGCCCCTAAAATGCCAGGGCAGTATAGAAACCTCACAAGTGACCCCATTTTAGAAAGAAGACACCCCAAGGTATTCCGTTAAGTGTATGGTGAGTTCATAGAAGATTTTATTTTTGTCACAAGTTAGTGGAAAATGACACTTTGTGAAAAAAAAGAATACAAATCAATTTCCGCTAACTTTTGACAAAAAATAAAATCTTCTATGAACTCGTCATACACCTAACGGAATACCTTGGGGTGTCTTCTTTCTAAAATGGGGTCACTTGTGGGGTTCCTATACTGCTCTGGCATTTTAGGGGCCCAAAACCACGAGGAGTAGTCTGGAAACCAAATGCCTCAAAATGACTGTTCAGGGGTATAAGCATCTGCAAATTTTGATGACAGGTGGTCTATGAGGGGCCGAATTTTGTGGAACCGGTCATAAGCAGGGTGGCTTCTTAGATGACAGGTTGTATTGGCACTGAAGTGCAGGAATGTTCTCAAATCGTGACCTGGACATGGCAATTAAGTCGTACCAGCAGTGATCAGAAAAAAAAATTCTGTCACTGCGGTGGGGCGGGTGAGGGTTTGGCCGGGTGATCAGAAGCCCGCAGGGGGCATATTAGGGCCTGATCTGATGGGTAGCAGTGACAGGTGGTGACAGGGGGTGACGGGGTGGTTGATAGGTGATCAGTAGGTGATTACAGAGGAGAATATATGCAAGCAATGCACTGGCGAGTTGATCAGAGGGGGTCTGGGGGGCTAATTTAGGGTGTGGGCGGGTGATTAGGTGCCCGCAAGGGGCAGATTAGTGTCTGATCTGATGGGTAGCAGTGACAGGTGGTGACGGGGTGATTGATGGGTGATCAGTGGATGATTAGAGGGGAGAACAGATGTAAACAATGCACTTTCAGAGGTGATCTGAGGGTGGGTCTGCACGCAATCTGAGGGTGTGGGTGGGTGATCAGGTGCCCACAAAAGGCAGGTTAGGGTCTGATCTGATGGGTGGCAGTGACAGGTGGTGACAGGGGGTGATTGACAGGTGATCAGTGGGTGATTATAGGGAAGAATAGATGTATACAGTACACAGGGGGGAGGGTCTAGGGAGGATCTGAGGGTGTGGGGGGGTGTGTTCAGGAGCCCCCAGGGGGCAGTTTAGGACCTAATCTAAAAAATAGCGTTGAGATAGTGACAGGGAGTGATTAATGGGTGATTAGGGGGGTGATTGGGTGCAAACAGGTGTCTGAGGGGTGGGCAGGGGGGGTCTGATGGGTGCAGTGGGCGATCAGGGGGCAGGATCAGTGTGCTTGGGTACTTACTAGGAGGGCTGCAACCTGCCCTGGTGGTCCCTCAATCACTGGGACCACCAGGGCAGGAGGCAGCCTGTATAATACGCTTTGTATACATTACAAAGCGTATTATCCGCTTTACATGCGGCAGATCGGGGGTTAACAACCCGCCGCCGCTGCTAATTGGCTGGCGGGTTGACGTCGCGGGTGGGCACATCCAGCGTGCGATCCCCGGCCAGCTAGTCCGCAACGAGCCGCCGCCGATCGGCGTATTGCGGTCGTTGCGGGCTCCTCTTTGCCGCCGCCCCTAGGTAGGGGCGGTCGGCAAGTGGTTAAAATCACAATCCAGTAAAATATATATATATATATATATATATATATATATATATATATATATATATATATGTATGTATATGTATATATATATATATATATATATATATATATATATATAGATCTCTCTCTATATATATATAGATCCAGACTGGTACTATCTGCGCTTGACTCAGACGTGCCCTCCTTGCAGCACAAGCTGAAAATCTCAGTCGAGCTTAATGTTGTTAGTTAAGCTGCTAGTGTTGAGGATCACTGCTTCTGGCCCCGCTGTGCGCGGATTGGCCAGAAGCAGTGAATATGTATAAGTGTTAATGAGCGGGGGGGCGGATCCACTCGAGAGAGCGGCCGGGCACATACAGCATTACTAATCACTGGCTAGCGATGGAATGATGGCAGCGGTAGGCGGAGCTGTACAGAGCATACAGCTCCGCCTACCGCTGCCCGTGATTCCATCGCTAGCCAGTGATTAGTAATGCTGTATGTGCCCGCCGCTCGCTCGAGTGGATCCGCCCCCCCCCCCCCCGCTCATTAACACTTATACATATTCACTGCTTCTGGCCAATCCGCGCACAGCGGGGCCAGAAGCAAGTTACAGACAGCGGACCGGGCAGTGCGGATGGGCTTTCCGGACCGTGAACAAACACCCCCCCCCCCCCCCCCCGCTGCCCCAAAGTGCAAAAAGCAGGATTTAAAAAAAATCGGGGGAAAATCGAAATTGCGATTTCTGAGAGAAAAATCGCAATTTCGATTTTCCCCTAAAATCGTGCAGCCCTAGTACAGGAACTATCTCCTAGAGAGAGGGAATAGAGAAGACCTGGCAACCAGGGACATCTGGAGATCAGATATAGACTGTACTGCAGCCAGAGAACTCCAGGAGAAGAGGCCACTGGCTGCTAACAGGCCGGACTCTCTGAGGAACAGGAGTCCTAGTAGCAACTGACACTTGGTGGAATTATGTCACTGCTAGTACAGATAGACTGAGCACTCAAGGGGTGAGTGACAGTCTGGAAGGTCGGGCAGGCCAGGTCGGCAACACATGAGCAGATAAGGTACAGAGACAGAAGGCTGATTCGGTAACCGGGTACAGGCAGGGTCTGGCAACTGGTAGGCAGATATGCAGAGGTACCGAATCAGAAAGCAATAGAGAGGTCGACAGAGCAACTAGTCATAACAGAAATAGAGCAGAGTCCTAGTCTGGGGTGTGAGGTCCGTGGTCTTGACACCCAGGAACTAGTCTAAAGTATAACACAGCAATGACACAGTAATCCTAAGCTTGGGTGTGAGGTCCTTGGTCACAACACCCCGGAACTGGTCTAAAGTATAACACAGCAATGACACAGTAATCCTAAGCTTGGGTGTGAGGTCCTTGGTCACAACACCCCGGAACTGGTCTAAAGTATAACACAAGCGTAATCTGGCTAAGTGTGAATTCCCAGGTCCACCTGGTTCTAACACACTGTGGGATCTGACTATGGTCTGAGTGCTTACACATAAGTATTCGCAACGGCAGACAACCTGAGACTGACCAGCGAGATCTATATATAGTGCAGTGCTCCTCAGCGCCGCCCAGTGCCACTCAGCCAATCAAAGACTGCGCTGGGATCAGCTGATCAACCTGATCAGCTGATCCCTCTCCTACTGGCATAAAGGTCCTGCCTCCCAGCACGCGCGCGCGTAGCTCTCCATCTGTGTGCACTAGAAGGCTCAGACAAACCAGACGCATGCTGCTGTGCGGAAACCGCCGGTCTGAACGCGGAGACAGCCGCCCCGCTGCCAGACCGCGCGGTGGCATCTCCGCAATCCATTACACCATGCAAGTTTTTTGTCCCCAGTTATGACAGTGCCCACTAAAGTCATTTGTGAAGACACAAGTGATCCTAGTACCCTCACAGTCACACTTGTCTTACAGTATCAGTTGTAGTCAGCGGGTTATTGGTCTAGGACAAGCATGCAGATCAAGACCTCCATGAGCATTGGCCTAGAATGCATATGCAAATCCAGAATTCACTGAGAATGATTCCAGCAGTGGCTGAAAAGTGTAATGGTTAAGGGCTCTGCCTCTGACACAGGAGACCTGGGTTCAAATCTCAGCTCTGCCTGTTCAGTAAGCCAGCAAGGAGTTTCTTGGGCAAGTCTCCTTAACACTGCTACTGCCTACTGAGTGCGCTCTAGTGGCTGCCTCGCAAGCGCTTTGAGTCCGACAGGAGAAAGGCGCTATACAAATACTGCCATTATTATTATTATTATTATTATTATTATTATGCAGAGAAATAATGGAATGAGCATATGCAAGCCACAAAAATATCTGTTTTGCTTGCTCCAATATTTCTAATACATGTTTACTATAGGAGATAAAATACCCTGCTGTCTCCCTGTATGTGTGATTTATCATAGATGTGTACAATGATGCAAATGCAAACACAATTTCGACTAAACCACATGTGGAAATCAAGCACAATTCCTGGTACAGAGTCAAAAATGTCTATTAAATAAAAATTATTTGCCTTAATGACAGTAAAGGATATACAGTATAGCCTGAAAGTGATACAATTCAACATCTGTCACAGCTGTACTTTCTTGCAAATCCTTTTCCTAACCAACAAATAAAGTGATTTCTACCCTTGTCCTGCACTTAGGTGTGCAGTCCTCGTCGAGCTCTCAATTAGCTTGTGAGCCAACTGCAGAAAAACAATTCCCAACTTCAATTGCTCACAGTACCTTCTGCGGCAAACATAAACTTGTTAGTTGCAAAAAGCCCCAAGAGATGTACTTAGAACATTGGCCTGCTGGCAAGTTGTAAATAAATTTGTCTCTGCTACCATTATAATATTAGTTTGCTATTTACATTAAATATTATGATCAGTACAATGGGAATCACAAAAGTCCAAGTAAAAAATGTATAAACCAAGCTGTTTGTATTATTAGGATCACTTATACTTGAATATAGGAGCTTTATTCCACCAGCAGTGTTTTGCGTTCTGATTCCAATCGTATGCAAAATGCAAAGTGCAAGTATACATAGTCTATGTATTGTAAATCGTGAGGTCACTTTTTTAATATTGGGATGAAATTGCTATGCACCGATTGCAAATGGCCTGCTTGCTGCATTTTTTGAGCATTTTTTCTTCTTTTCTTAACATCCAATGGAAATCACAAAACACAATCACAGAAAAATTGTATTGCAAAATCACAATGTGTTTGCAATTGAGCAGCCACGATGCCCCCCATCTCCCATTTAGCATAACCAGGAGCATAACTAGAGGGGTGCAACCCATGCGATCGCAGGGGGCTTAGAGCTGTGGGGGGCCCAAACTTCTAACCTTCCCTTGCACCGATACAGAGGACTATACTTCAGATCAGGTTACATAATTACATAGTTATTTGGGTTGAAAAAAGACATACGTCCATCTAGTTCAACCAGAGAACAAAGTACAACACCAGCCTGCTCCCTCACATATCCCAGTTGATCCAGAGGAATGCGAAAAACCCTTACAAGGCAAGGTCCAATTAGCCCCAAAAGGGAAAAAATTCCTTCCCGACTCCAGATGGCAGTCAGATAAAATTCCTGGATCAACATCACTGGGCATTACCTAATAATTGTAGCCATGGGTGTCTTTCAATACAAGGAAAGCATCTAAGCCCCCTTTAAATGCAGGTATAGAATTTGCCACTTCCTGTGGCAATGCATTCCACATCTTAATTACTCTTCCTCTAAAAAAAATTCCTAAAATGGCTAAAATGTTTTTCCTCCATGCGCAGATCATGTCTTCTAGTCCTTTGAGAAGACCTAGGGACAAGTCCCGTGGCGGGTTCAAGTCCGGTGGCCTGGGAGCGCTCTCAGCGGCCGCAGCAAAGACGCTGTCTGCACGGACTCACGCTGGCATGCAAGGCTATAGTCCCTGGTTCCCCGCTATGGCGTACTGCACAGCGGGTTGAGCCGGTACTTGCATCACACGCTAAAGGCAATCAAAATCCAAATAGAGCTACTCCGGAGTGGCATGGATGCCTGACAATCGGCGCCACCATAGAACGAAAAGCAGCAAGAACTGGTGATATTACTCCGATCTGTGCATTTGCAGTCTGCAGGCTGAGGAGATTAAAACATCCAATCTGTCTTCTACAACATAGCCCTCTCCCCCTCTCTGAAGATCTGGAAGCAATTGGTACCGGTAGCAGAAGGGGTGTATAAGTGTGGAGTTGTGTGGGGACATTTGTGGATGAGTGAGAGCTCTGATATAGCCATTTTTAATTGGTTTTAATTTGGTTGGTCTGTGTATGGGTATAGTGTGATGATCGCTGCTGCAGCAGCTGTTGCTGGAAGTAGTAGTGCTGCAGCTCAGGCAGTTCTGATCTATTTCCATGCAAACTGCATAGCTTTGTCTGTCTTTCCCTGCTGTCAGCTTGTGACTGATTATCATTCACCTGTGTGGGAATCTGCATGTCTGCTCCCATTGGATGACCTCAGTATAAAGATCTGCTTCCTGCAGGGTTTCCTTGGGTTTGCATAGCTTCAGTTAAGCCTGTCTTGCTGTCGCTTTAGCCCCCGATCGTGTTTCTTGTTATAATGATACTTTGCTGGTTTTGCATCATATATTGGTTCATTGCCCATATATATACATACCAGAACGTTTATTATTTTCCTTGTATTTGTGTTACGTTGATACATCAGTCTTGCTGATGTATACGTACACGAACTGTTTATATCCTGTGTGCAGTTAGTCAGCTTTCCAGCACGTTTTGGTAGGTTGCGCGTACCGTGACCACCCATGCTGAGGTAGTTACCCTGCTCCTGGTTACCGTTTGTGGATTGCGTTCATCTCTGCGAAGAGATAACGAATCCTTCTGAATCCTGTTCTGTTACTGTTTGTGGATTGCGTTCATCTCTGCAAAGAGATAACGAATCCTTCTGAATCCTGTTCTGTTACCGTTTGTGGATTGCGTTCATCTCTGCGAAGAGATAGCGAATCCTTCTGAGTCCTGTTCCCTGTATTGCTCCATTCCTAGTCAGCGTTCCTGCTTATGTCATATATCGGTTCATTGCCGATATATACATATGTTAGTCAGACGTTACAAATAGTTTCATTGATAGCTGTAATTGTAATACGCTAGGAAAACATACTTATTGTATATTTATCTGTGTTACGTTCATCTATCTTAATCCTGCTGTTCCCTGACTGTCCTGTCCTGTCTTTGTGAGGCACGCCATCGCCGCAGCGCATTGGCTGCCTCATTCCAGTCTGTCTGGTTTTGAACGCTTGCTGTCGCTAAGTAGCCGCTTGCTAGCAAGCGTTCATTCTGTCTACCTGTCCTGATCTCCTCAGTTCTGGTTTGTGCGCTCAGCGCTACTTTGCGCTGAGACGTTATAACGAAAGCATTGTTTGTGGCTGTCAGATCTGCACCGGCTCTGTGCGCCACAATCTCCTATTGGAGTCAGTCCTCCCCTCCACTATACTAGGGATAGCCTGTTTCCTGGTGCTAGTGTGTGTACCTCCTCCACGCCAGCTCATGCGTTGCATGCTGACTGTGGAGAATACACCACCAAGCCTTACATATAGTTCCCTAATAAAGCTGATATTTGTACTTTCATACACCTATGAGTAACTGTACTTTTTTGCAATCTTTTGTATGGTTAATTTTTGAAAGGAGTTACTCCCTCATATATTGAGGTGTGGGTGGTTTAAATTAGGGTAGGTGGTGGAGTCAGGCATTTTTTGTTTATTGTACAAAAAGCTAATCTGCCAAGCTTTTATATTGCCCTCTGATCTATTTATACATGTTAATCAGATCCCCTCTAAGGCGTCTTTTCTCTAGACTAAATAAACCCAGTTTATCTAACCTTTCTTGGTAAGCGAGACCTTCCATCCCACGTATCAATTTTGTTGCTCGTCTCTGCATCTGCTCTATAACTGCAGTATGTTCCCTGTAATGTGGTGCCCAGAACTGAATTCCATATTCCAGATGTGGCCTTACTAGAGAGTTAAACAGGGGCGATATTATGCTTTCATCTGAAGTTTTTATTTCCCTTTTAATGCATGCCAAAATTTTATCAGCTTTAGCTGCAGCGGCTTGGCATTGAATACGATTATTTAACTTGTTGAATAATGATGAGTACTCCTAAGTTCTTCTCCAAGTTTGATGTCCCCAACTATATCCCATTTATTTTGTATGGTGCTAGACCATTGGTACAACCAAAATGCATGACTTTACATTTTTCAACATTGAATTTCATCTGCCATGTATGTGCCCATATAGCCATCCTATCCAGATCCTGTTGCAATATGTCCCTATCTTCCTGAGAGTTGATGATTCTGCACAATTTTGTATCATCTGTGTTTTGTGACTACACTTGTTATGGGTGTGAAGATCATAATAACAACACTTGTTTTATGACCCTTGTGAGATGGGCCCTGAGGCCATGAAGGGCACCACGGTGAGGCAAGGGAAGGGCTGTGTTTTGCTGATGGGCCCCATGAATTGTAGTTACGCCACTGAGCGTAACCATAACACCCTTCTATAAGGGCCTGTTTCCACTACACGCAGATTGGATGCAGAAAAACTGACTCCAATGAATGCCTATGGGAAAATCTGCATCAGAAAAAACCCGTTTAGTGGAAACAGGTCCATAGGCATTCATTGGAGTCAGTTTTTCTGCATCCATTCTGCATCCAATCTGCATCCAATCTGCGTGTAGTGGAAACAGACCCTAAGTGCACCTCTGACTCCCATTCCCCTCCCCCCAATTTAGAGCTTGGCACAGTGAGTGTAGGGAATCTGACATAGCAAGCTCACCTTCTACATGGTGCCAGTTCTGGTTCTTCTGCCCTGATCTTTGAAATATAGCCGTGAAACATTTTTACAATTACAGTATGTCACGAGTGTAACCACACCACGCACATTTTTGTAAATATTTTATTACCGGTATATCTTTGCATGGAACAACACTGAAGATTTGTAATGTAGGTAATGCACAGCTAGTATAATAGGGTAAATTTGCCGTCCAATGAGAATAACTCAACATACAGCCATTTACAGTATGTCTAAACCACAAGATTTAGATAATTTGGGTTTAAAAAAAACAACAAGATATAGAAAAGTGTGATAAAGTTTTTGGTCAAATGAATAGGAGGAGCCCTGAAAGGTGAAAATTGCTCTGATCCATAATGGAACCCAACCTGTAGTGGTCAAGTTGTTAAGGTGTCAGGTGTGCATGGGGAGCAAGTGTGTCAAATTTGGTGTTATCGCGCTCACTCTCTCTCATAATATTCACTGGAATTTCAACATGGCACCTCATGGCAGAGAACTCTCTGGGGATCTTAAAAAAAAGAATTGTTGCTCTACATAAAATGCCAGTCTCGAAAGATACTAACAGAAATTGAACTACAGCGAAATGCTACGAAACCATCAATCGCCTGCCTCACCCCTCCCACACGCTTGCTTCATGCAGCAACCCCCATGACACAAGGTTAGGCTGTCCAATCCTAACCACTCTATACCAGAACAGGTTTTCTGAATCACTTATGATATCCCCACCAAAGATATCTAGATGTCTGAATAACTCTGGAGACACCTTAGTAAACCAGGTCGAGAAAGTATCAAGGGCAAAGGATTTCTTCAGCTGCCAGGAAATGGCAGCTTTCCCAGTTTCTCAGCATAGGTACACTTCAAACCTTATTTATTCTGTTTGTGAGAGTAAAACATCCTTTCTGGCACAGGATATCCAACTTGGCTACAAATAAAATACAATATACATCGTTGCTTCTGAGCACCAATATCTCTTGTGCTCCATGAAGATGCTTAGATACACAAGATAAACCTTAGATTTGAGCTATATTATTACATTGTGCCTGATCTTTGTACAGAGAGGCATTAGAGAGGTCACTGTGTGATTTATGATTTCAGCGCAATAATATTGTTTTATCATTCAGCGTCGGTATACTTGTCTAGGCATTTTTTACTTGGTAAATGTGCATCTCGGATAATATGATACAGGCAGCCTTAAAAGTGAACAAAGGTAAAGGCTGCTTGTGCTTGATTATTTAGGCTACCTTTCTTTTTGAATTCATAATTGTGACATGTAGAGATGCTTGTGTGTATGGGAACTCATAAAGCATCATCTTGATTAGCCAGTAGATTTTCAAGGCTGTAATTTCCTGTAATCACTTCCTGCTTTTTTTTCTGCTTTGACCAGCAGATCAGAGCCTTTCAATTCACCTGCTTTTCCATAAGATCATATTGTTGTTAACTTCAATTGGTTTATTACTGCGTATTTGTGTATGCCGTCATAGATTTGTTTTCCAAATAGGTAAAAAGATGGTTTCTGAGTATGTGACATCAACTATTAAACATGGAGGAGGAAGTTTTGCTGAATCCAGTGACAATGACTTGTACAGAGCAAGAGGCACAATAAACCAAAACAACTATATTAGCATTCTGCAGTGCCATGCAGTACACCTTGGTATGAGCCCAGTCTGACAGGGGCTTATCCTATAGCAAGATAATGGCTCAAAACACAATTCCAAGTTATGTCAGAGCTGCATGATATGTTGGTGCTATATAAATACAATAAATAATAACTACCTTAGGAGAAATGAACAAGATGGTAAGCTTGCTAACATAGAGTAGGCAGCAGTCTTCAGACTTAAAGTGTACTCAAAATGACATGTGACAGGATGAGATAAATGTGTATGTACAGTACAAACATATTAATAACCAGGCTGTTTTACTCTTTTATTTTGCTACCTGAAAGAGTTGATTTTTAGGCATGGAAGTGACAGCTTCCGTTTCATCGCTATCTTGTCGGGAATATAGTAAACATCACTGATAAGCTAATTACAGCCATAAAAGTTTTCCTGGCATTATACAACTTCTGAGGGCAGGGGGAGATAAAATACATGAACTATTGACCCTTTTCTTACTCTAGGAAAGTTAGTAGGCTGCCACTGATTGGAGACCGTAAAACATTCAACCTACTTTGTAAATCTTTAAATATATAAAAAAACTTTGGATACTTAAAAAAAAAATTTAGGAGTAGGAGTATAAATGTAATTGTTCATCTCATCAGTTTAATTTCAATTTAGATTCACTTTAAACTCCATTATTTGATTACCATTGTAGAAGAATGCCACAGATGTGTACAGCAGTTATATCTGCAAAAGATGGCTACATTGATGAGTTTAGACCATATTTTGGTTTATACAAGAATTCCATTATTTCTTTTTAACTTCAATTATGTATTTCAGAGTTAAATGAGACATTGAACTGTAATGCTGGGAACACATGGCTCGATTTTGCCACTCGATTCTCCCGCTTGATCGATTCCCCGCTCGATTCCACAGGCCATTCTCTTATCTTCCGCTAGTTTTTCTTATCTTTCTGCATTGTCCTCAATGCGGAAACGAGCGGCGAAAAGATCGGGCGGGAGATCGGACATGTCGGAAATTATCTATCCAGCCATCTAAATGGCTCAGAATTGAGTCGTGTATTCCCAGGATTAGAATTTTAATAAAAAACAGGCAAAACTTTTGACCGGTAGTCCATATGATCAGCACGAAAGCTGTAATATAAAGTGGTGATAATGTCAAAAGTTTGGACCACACTGAAAAGATGCAACTATTTAAGATGTTCATCATTTTTATAAATGTGAAAAACAAAAATGTGCCATTATTGAGAAGAAATCCCAGCACTTCTCTTAGGGAACAATCAGTTCATCCATTTATAAATAGTCTTTCAATTGTACTTCAATCAGAAACACATGTTTAAAGTGTACCTCAGGTGATGTGTTATATAATGAGATAAACGTGTATGTACTGTACTGTGCCAAACAGGTTAATAACTAGGCTGTGTTCCTTTTTTATTTTCCTGCCTGAAAGAGTATTAACTCTTTCATGCAAGTGACAGGTATGCAAGTGTACTGGTTAAGGGTGCTGCCTCTTATACATAGGAGACCAGGGTTCAAATCTTGGTTATTCAGTAAGCCAGTACCTATTCAGTAAGGAGTCCATGGGCAAAACTCCCTAACACTGCAGGGTGGCCTACTGAGCGCACCCTTAATGGCTACAGCTCTCAAGCGCTTTGAGTCTGACAAGAGTAAAGCTCTATGCAAATGTTATCATTATTATTATTGTCAGATTAAAGCGTAACCATTACTGATAAGGAATTACAGCCATAAAACTAGCATATTTTTGCTCTGGGACACTTAACAGACTGCCACTGAGCAGAGACAAATATTGGCAGTATAGACAGATATTGGCAGTACGGGAAATTTGGGCGTCCGTGGCCAATAAATATCGGTTAGTGCAACCCCATTGCTGACTTTTTCTTTGGGCACTATGTATGCGCCCAGGTTTTGTTGTCACTTGGATTGGCAGCAGTGGGAATGGTTAAGTTTAGCCTTGGTGAGGGTTATGGTTAGGTGTACAAGGAGTGGTTAAGGATAGCCGTAGGTTGGTGATTAAGGTTAGCCATTGTGGGGGGATTGAAGTTATCTGTTGGGGGTGAAAAAGGTTAGCTCGGGGGGTGGTGGTTAAGGTTAGCCTTGGGGCGGGGGTGGTTAGGGTTAGGTATCGATAGTAGGAGGGTTCAGTTTGAGAATTGGGTTGTATTTAGCTGTGGTATAATATCTGTATTATACTGTAGTATAATATCTGTAGTATACAGCTGTAGTATAATATCTGCATTTTTTACCGATATTTCACTATAATCATTTGCACTGAAACAGAATATTGAGAAATGTACAGATATTCTACTATCGGGTTTTTCGGGTGCCCTCATTTTCTTGGCATGTCCTCTACATTGAATCTACTTCATAACTATTTATACATAAAATAAAACTATGGGATATCTAAAAAAGAGATTTTTGTGAGAAGAAGGATAAATACAATTAATACGGTTTAAAACTCTGACAAAATCTTCAACAAAAATGTGTTTTCCTACTTTTTA
Source organism: Hyperolius riggenbachi (assembly GCF_040937935.1). Lineage (NCBI taxonomy): Eukaryota > Metazoa > Chordata > Amphibia > Anura > Hyperoliidae > Hyperolius > Hyperolius riggenbachi. The sequence goes on from NC_090648.1 coordinate 164,858,087, forward strand.
TAACCCATACAATTATCATATTTGCTTTTGTGCACAAGTATTATTAATCATTTAGATATTATAACTTCCCAAAGTTCAGTTAATTTATTTTTAACCACTTCAGTACCGTGGGCTTTACCCCCCTTTAGGACCAGGCACTTTTTTTCCATTCAGACCACTGCAGCTGTCATGGTTTATTGCTCGCTCATACAACCTACCACCTAAATGAATTTTACCTCCTTTTCTTGTCACTAATAAAGCTTTCTTTTGGTGCTATTTGATTGCTGCTGCGATTTTTACTTTTTATTATATTCATCAAAAAAGACATGAATTTTGACAAAAAAATGATTTTTTTAACTTTCTGTGCTGACATTTTTCAAATAAAGTAAAATTTCTGTATACATGCATGTATGAAAAATGTGGACAAACATGTTTTTGATTAAAAAAAACCCTCATTCAGCCTATATTTATTGGTTTGGGTAAAAGTTATAGCGTTTACAAACTATGGTGCAAAAAGTGAATTTTCCCATTTTCAAGCATCTATGACTTTTCTGACCCCCTGTCATGTTTCATGAGGGGCTAGAGTTTCAGGATAGTATAAATACCCCCCAAATGACCCCATTTTGGAAAGAAGACATCCCAAAGTATTCACTGAGAGGCATAGTGAGTTCATAGAAGATATTATTTTTTGTCACAAGTAAGCGGAAAATGACACTTTGTGACAAAAAAAAAAAAGTTTCCATTTCTTCTAACTTGCGACAAACAAAAATGAAATCTGCCACAGACTCACCATGCCCCTCTCTGAATACCTTGAAGTGTCTACTTTCCAAAATGGGGTGATTTGTGGGGTGTGTTTACTGTCCTGACATTTTGGGGGGTGCTAAATTGTAAGCACCCCTGTAAAGCCTAAAGGTGCTCATTGGACTTTGGGCCCCTTAGCGCAGTTAGGCTGCAAAAAAGTGCCACACGTGGTATTGCCGTACTCAGGAGAAGTAGTATAATGTGTTTTGGGGTGTATTTTTACACATACCCATGCTGGGTGGGAGAAATATCTCTGTAAATGACAATTGTTTGATTTTTTTTTACACACAATTGTCCATTTACAGAGATATTTCTCCCACTCAGCATGGGTATGTGTAAAAATACACCCCAAAACACATTATACTACTTCTCCTGAGAACGGCGATACCACATGTGTGGCACTTTTTTGCACCCTAACTGCGCTAAGGGGCCCAAAGTCCAATGAGTACCTTTAGGATTTCACAGGTCATTTTTGTTTCAAGACTACTCCTCACGGTTTAGGGCCCCTAAAATGCCAGGGCAGTATAGGAACCCCACTAATGACCCCATTTTAGAAAGAAGACACCCCAAGGTATTCCGTTAGGAGTATGGTGAGTTCATAGAAGTTTTTATTTTTTTGTCACAAGTTAGCGGAAATTGATTTTAATTGTTTTTTTTCACAAAGTGTAATTTTCCGCTAACTTGTGACAAAAAATAAAATCTTCTATGAACTCACCATACTCCTAACGGAATACCTTTGGGTGTCTTTTTTTCTAGAATGGGGTCATTTGTGGGGTTCCTATACTGCCCTGGCATTTTAGGGGCCCTAAACCGTGAGGAGTAGTCTTGAAACCAAATGTCGCAAAATGACCTGTGAAATCCTAAAGGTACTCATTAGACTTTGGGCCCCTTAGCGTACTTAGGGTGTAAAAAAGTGCCACACATGTGGTACCGCCGTACTCAGGAGAAGTAGTATAATGTGTTTTGTGGTGTATTTTTACACATACCCATACTGGGTGGGCGAAATATCTCTGTAAATGACAATTGTTTGATTTTTTTTACACACAATTGTCCATTTACAGAGAGATTTCTCCCACCCAGCATGGGTATGTGTAAAAATACACTCCAAAACACATTATACTACTTTTCCTGAGTACGGCGGTACCACATGTGTGACACTTTTTTGCAGCCTAGGTGCGCTAAGGGGCCCAACGTCCTATTCACAGGTCATTTTGAGGCATTTGTTTTCTAGACTACTACTCACTGTTTAGGGCCCCTAAAATGCCAGGGCAGTATAGGAACCCCACAAGTGACCCCATTTTAGAAAGAAGACACCCCAAGGTATTTAGTTAGGTATATGGCGAGTTCATAGAAGATTTTATTTTTTGTCACAAGTTAGTGAAAAATGACACTTTGTGAAAAAAAAAACAATAAAAATCAATTTCCGCTAACTTTTGACAAAAAATAAAATCTTCTATGAACTTGTCATACACCTAACAGAATACCTTGGGGTGTCTTTTTTCTAAAATGGGGTCACTTGTGGGGTTCCTATTCCGCCCTGGCATTTTACGGGCCCAAAACCGTGAGTAGTCTGGAAACCAAATGTCTCAAAATGACTGTTCAGGGGTATAAGCATCTGCAAATTTTGATGACAGGTGGTCTATGAGGGGGCGAATTTTGTGGAACCGGTCATAAGCAGGGTGGCCTTTTAGATGACAGGTTGTATTGGGCCTGATCTGATGGATAGGAGTGCTAGGGGGGTGACAGGAGGTGATTGATGGGTGTCTCAGGGGGTGGTTAGAAGGGAAAATAGATGCAATCAATGCACTGGGGAGGTGATCGGAAGGGGGTCTAAGGGGGATCTGAGGGTTTGGCCGAGTGATCAGGAGCCCACACGGGGCAAATTAGGGCCTGATCTGATGGGTAGGTGTGCTAGGGGGTGACAGGAGGTGATTGATGGGTGTCTCAAGGTGTGATTAGAGGGGGGGATAGATGCAAGCAATGCACTGGCGAGGTGATCAGGGCTGGGGTCTGAGGGCGTTCTGAGGGTGTGGGCGGGTGATTGAGTGCCCTAGGGGCAGATAGGGGTCTAATCTGATGGGTAGCAGTGACAGGGGGTGATTGATGGGTAATTAGTGTGTGTTTAGGGTACAGAACAGATGTAAACAATGCACTTGGGAGGTGATCGGACATCGGATCTGCGGGCGATCTATTGGTGTGGGTGGGTGATCAGATTGCCCGCAAGGGGCAGGTCAGGGGCTGAGTGATGGGTGGCAGTGACAGGGGGTGATTGATGGGTGACAGTGACAGGGGGTGATTGATGGGTGATTGACAGGTGAGTGACAGGTGATCAGTGGGTTATTACAGGGAAGAACAGATGTAAATATTGCACTGGCGAATTGATAAGTAGGGGTCTGAGGGCAATCTGAGCGTGTAGGCGGGTGATTGGGTGCCCGCAAAGGGACAGATTAGGGTCTGATCTGATCGGTAACAGTAACAGGTGGTGATAGGGGGTGATTGATGGGTAATTAGTGGGTGTTTAGGGTAAAGAACAGATGTAAACACTGCACTTGGGAGGTGATCGGACGTCGGATCTGCGGGCGATCTATTGGTGTGGGTGGGTGATCAGATTGCCCGCAAGGGGCAGGTTAGGGGCTGATTGATGGGTGGCAGTGACAGGGGGTGATTGATGGGTGGCAGTGACAGGGGGTGATTGATGGGTGATTGACAGGTGATCAGTGGGTTATTGCAGGGAAGAACAGATGTAAATATTGCACTGGCGAATTGACAAGGGGGGGTCTGAAGGCAATCTGAGCGTGTAGGTGGGTGATTGGGTGCCCGCAAGGGGCAGATTAGGGTCTGATCTGATGGGTAACAGTGACAGGTGGTGATAGGGGGTGATTGATGGGTAATTAGTGGGTGTTTAGGGTAGAGAACAGATGTAAACACTGCACTTGGGAGGTGATCGGACGTCGGATCTGCAGGCGATCTATTGGTGTGGGTGGGTGATCAGATTGTCCGCAAGGGGCAGGTTAGGGGCTGATTGATGGGTGGCAGTGACGGGGTGATTGATGGGTGATTGACAGGTGATTGACAGGTGATCAGGGGGGATAGATGCATACAGTACACATGGGGGGGGGGTCTGGGGAGAATCTGAGGGGTGGGGGGGTGATCAGGAGGGAGCAGTGGGCAGGGGGATAAAAAAATAGCGTTGACAGATAGTGACAGGGAGTGATTGATGGGTGATTAGGGGGGTGATTGGGTGCAAACAGTGGTCTGGGGGGTGGGCAGGGGGGGTCCTGAGCGGTGCTGTTGGCGATCAGAGGGAAGGGGGGGGGAAATCAGTGTGCTTGGGTGCAGACTAGGGTGGCTGCAGCCTGCCCTGGTGGTCCCTCGGACACTGGGACCACCAGGGCAGGAGACAGCCTGTATAATACACTTTGTATACATTACAAAGTGTATTATACACTTTGTATGCGGCGATCCGGGTGCTAGTAACCCGCCGGCGCTTCCGAACGGCCGGCGGGTTACAGCGCGAGGGGGGCGGAGCCAGTCGCCGGCGGCCGATCGCGTTATTCATGACGCGATCGCGCCACCCATGCCCCTAAAGGACCGCCGCCTCTGGGCATGAGCTGGTCCTTGCGGGGTCCACTTTCCGGCCGCCTCTGTGCATTAGGCGGTCGGGAAGTGGTTAAAGCTGCTGGTGCATTTTATTCATAACTGTTGTAATTCTGTTCAGAATGCAGCCACCAGTGATTTCTGACCTGTGTTTCACCCCAGGACTCATCAGCTGAAGTCCTGCACAGCCAGAGAATGTTTACATAAATGTTTCAAGTAAAGAATGTGTACACAAGATAAGATTAACAGCAGTTCGGATGCGGCAGCCCCTGCATAAGAAAGTCAGCCCTGTGATGTAACCCTTTGAATGCTGTTTTACAAAAAAAAAACATTGTGTTAGTATATTATATGCTGTAAATAATCTTTTAGAGCAAAGAAGAAATTCTATTTCGCTTTAAGTATCAAGTTTATTTTCACCTTGGGTTCACTTTAACCACTTCAGGACCACAGTCTTTTCGCCCCTTAAAGGGGAACTGAAGAGAGAGGTATATGGAGGCTGTCATGTTTATTTCCTTTTAATCAATACCAATTGCCTGGCAGCCCTGCTGGTCTATTTCTCTGCAGTAGTATCTGAATAAAACCAGAAACAAGCATGCAGCTAGTCTTGTCAGATCTGACTTTAAAGTCTGAACCACTGAAACGCCTGATCTGCTGTATGCTTGTTCAGGGGCTATGGCTAATAGTATTAGAGGCAGAGGATCAGCAGGGCTGCCAGGCAACTGGTATTGCTTAAAAGGAAATAAACATGACAGGCTCCATACACCTCTCTCTTCAGTTCCCCTTTAAGGACCAGAGCCTTTTTCTCCATTCAGACCACTGCAGCTTTCACGGTTTATTGCTCGGTCATACAACCTACCACCTAAAGGAATTTTACCTCCTTTTCTTGTCACTAATACAGCTTTCTTTTGCTGCTATTTGATTGCTGCTGCGAGTTTTAGTTTTTATTATATTCATCAAAAAATACATGAATTTTGGCAAAAAAATGACTTTTTTAACTTGCTGTGCTGACATTTTTCAAATAAAGTAAAATTTCCTATACATTTGAGCGCGAAAGTTATTCTGCTACATGTCTTTGATAAAAAAAAACCATTCAGTGTATATTTATTGGATTGGGTAAAAGTTATAGCGTTTACAAACTATGGTACCAAAAGTGAATTTTCCCATTTTCAAGCATCTCTGACTTTTCTGCGCACCTGTCAGGTTTCATGAGGGGCTAAAATTCCAGGATAGTACAAATACCCCCCAAATGACCCCATTTTGGAAAGAAGACATCCCAAAGTATTCAGTGAGAGGCATGGTGAGTTAATAGAAGATTTTATTTTTTGTCACAACTTAGCGGAAAATGACACTTTCTGACAAAAAAAAGAAAAAAAAAAGTTTCCATTTCTTCTAACTTGCGACAAAAAAAAATGAAATCTGCCACGGACTCACTATGCTCCTCTCTGAATACCTTGAAGTGTCTACTTTCCAAAATGGGGTCATTTGTGGGGTGTGTTCACTGTCCTGGCATTTTGGGGGGTGCCTAATTGTAAGCACCCCTGTAAAGCCTAAAGATGCTCATTGGACTTTTGGCCCCTTAGCGCAGTTAGGCTGCAAAAAAGTGCCACACATGTGGTATTGCCGTACTCAGGAGAAGTAGTATAATGTGTTTTGGGGTGTATTTTTACACATACCCATGCTGGGTGGGAGAAATATCTCCGTAAATGACAATTGTTTTATTTTTTTTACACACAATTGTCTATTTATGGAGATATTTCTCCCACTCAGCATGGGTATGTGGAAAAATACACCCCAAAACACATTATACTACTTCTCCTGAGTACGGCGATACCACATGTGTGGCACTTTTTTGCACCCTAACTGCGCTAAGGGGCCCAAAGTTCAATGAGTACCTTTAGGATTTCACAGGTCATTTTGCGACATTTGGTTTCAAGACTACTCCTCACGGTTTAGGGCCCCTAAAATGCCAGGGCAGTATAGGAACCCCACAAATTACCCCATTTTAGAAAGAAGACACCCCAAGGTATTCCGTTAGGAGGATGGTGAGTTCATAGAAGATTTTTTTTTTTTTGTCACAAGTTAGCGGAAATTGATTTTAATTGTTTTTTTTCACAAAGTGTCATTTTCCGCTAACTTGTGACAAAAAATAAAATCTTCTATGAACTCACCATACTCCTAACGGAATACCTTGGGGTGTCTTCTTTCTAAAATGGGGTCATTTGTGGGGTTCCTATACTGCCCTGGCATTTTAGGGGCCCTAAACCGTGAGGAGTAGTCTTGAACCCAAATGTCTCAAAATGACCTGTGAAATCCTAAAGGTACTCATTGGACTTTGGGCCCCTTAGCACAGTTAGGCTGCAAAAAAGTGTCACACATGTGGTATCGCCGTACTCAGAAGAAGTAGTATAATGTGTTTTGTGGTGTATTTTTACATATAACCATGCTGGGTGGGAGAAATATCTCTGTAAATGACACATTTTTGATTTTTTTTTACACACAATTGTCCATTTACAGAGAGATTTCTCCCACCCAGCATGGGTATGTGTAAAAATACACCACAAAACACATTATACTACTTCTCCTGAGTATGGCGATACCACATGTGTGACACTTTTTTGCAGCCTAGGTGCGCTAAGGGGCCCAACGTCCTATTCACAGGTTATTTTGAGGCATTTGTTTTCTAGACTACTCCTCACGGTTTAGGGCCCCTAAAATGCCAGGGCAGTATAGGAACCCCACAAGTGACCCCATTTTAGAAAGAAGACACCCCAAGGTATTCCGTTAGGGGTATGGTGAGTTCATAGAAGATTTTATTTTTTGTCACAAGTTAGTGAAAAATGACACTTTGTGAAAAAAACAATAAAAATCTAATTTCCGCTAACTTTTGACAAAAAAATAAAATCTTCTATGAACTCATCATACACCTAACAGAATACCTTGGGGTGTCTTCTTTCTAAAATGGGGTCACTTGTGGGGTTCCTATACTGCCCTGGCATTTTACGGGCCCAAAACTGTGAGTAGTCTGGAAACCAAATTTCTCAAAATGACTGATCAGGGGTATAAGCATCTGCAAATTTTGATGACAGGTGGTCTATGAGGGGGCAAATTTTGTGAAACCGGTCATAAGCAGGGTGGCCTCTTAGATGACAGGATGTTTTGGGCCTGATCTGATGGATAGGAGTGCTAGGGGGGTGACAGGAGGTGATTGATGGGTGTCTCAGGGGGCGGTTAGAGGGGAAAATAGATGCAATCAATGCACTGGGGAGGTGATCGGAAGGGGGTCTGAGGGGGACCTGAGGGTTTGGCCGAGTGATCAGGAGCCCACACGGGGCAAATTAGGGCCTGATCTGATGGGTAGGTGTGCTAGGGGGTGACAGGAGGTGATTGATGGGTGTCTCAAGGTGTGATTAGAGGGGGGAAATAGATGCAAGCAATGCACTAGCGAGGTGATCAGGGCTGGGGTCTGAGGACGTTCTGAGGTGTGGGCGGGTGATTGGGTGCCCGCAAGGGGCAGATTAGGGTCTAATCTGATGGGTAACCGTGACAGGTGGTGATAGGGGGTGATTGATGGGTAATTAGTGGGTGTTTAGAGGAGAGAAGAGATGTAAACACTGCACTTGGGAGGTGATCTGATGTCGGATCTGCGGGCGATCTATTGGTGTGGGTGGGTGATCAGATTATGTATAAAGAGGATAGCGCTCACAGTGTCCCTACTAGCACCCTGATACTCACACTCGATCACCTCCTCTCTTCTATAAAAAGTAATTTGTCAAGAGGTAGCGCTCAGATTGCCCGCAAGGGGCAAGTTAGGGGCTGATTGATGGGTGGCAGTGACAGGGGGTGATTGATGGGTGGCAGTGACAGGGGGTGATTGATAGGTGATTGACAGGTGATCAGTGGGTTATTACAGGGAATAACAGATGTAAATATTGCACTGGCGAATTGATAAGGGGGGGTCTGAGGGCAATCTGAGTGTGTGGGCGGGTGATTGGGTGCCCGCAAGGGGCAGATTAGGGTCTAATCTGATGGGTAACAGTGACAGGTGGTGATAGGGGGTGATTGATGGGTAATTAGTGGGTGTTTAGAGGAGAGAAGAGATGTAAACACTGCACTTGGGAGGTGATCTGATGTCGGATCTGCGGGCGATCTATTGGTGTGGGTGGGTGATCAGATTGCCCGCAAGGGGCAGGTTAGGGGCTGATTGATGGGTGGCAGTGACAGGGGGTGATTGATGGGTGGCAGTGACAGGGGGTGATTGATAGGTGATTGACAGGTGATCAGTGGGTTATTACAGGGAATAACAGATGTAAATATTGCACTGGCGAATTGATAAAGGGGGGTCTGAGGGCAATCTGAGCGTGTGGGCGGGTGATTGGGTGCCCGCAAGGGGTAGATTAGGGTCTAATCTGATGGGTAACAGTGACATGTGGTGATAGGGGGTGATTGATAGGTGATTGATGGGTAATTAGTGGGTGTTTAGAGGAGAGAAGAGATGTAAACACTGCACTTGGGAGGTGATCTGATGTCGGATCTGCGGGCGATCTATTGGTGTGGGTGGGTGATCAGATTGCCCACAAGGGGCAGGTTAGGGGCTGATTGATGGGTGGCAGTGACAGGGGTTGATTGATGGGTGGCAGTGACAGGGGGTGATTGATAGGTGATTGACAGGTGATCAGTGGGTTATTACAGGGAATAACAGATGTAAATATTGCACTGACGAATTGATAAAGGGGGGTCTGAGGGCAATCTGAGCGTGTGGGCGGGTGATTGGGTGCCCGCAAGGGGCAGGTTAGGGGCTGATTGATGGGTAGCAGTGACAGGGGGTGATTGACTGGTGATTGACGGGTGATTGACAGGTGATCAGGGGGGATAGATGCATACAGTACACGGGGGGGGGGGGATGGGGAGAATCTGAGGGGTGGGGGGTGATCAGGAGGGGGCAGTGGGCAGGGGGGGGGATAAAAAAAAATAGCGTTGACAGATAGTGACAGGGAGTGATTGATGGGTGATTAGGGGGGTGACTGGGTGCAAACAGTGGTCTGGGGGGTGGGCAGGGGGGGGTCTGAGGGGTGCTGTGGGCGATCAGGGGGCAGGGGGGGGGGAAATCAGTGTGCTTGGGTGCAGACTAGGGTGGCTGCAGCCTGCCCTGGTGGTCCCTCGGACACTGGGACCACCAGGGCAGGAGGCAGCCAGTATAATAGGCTTTGTATACATTACAAAGCCTATTATACAATGTAAATGCGGCGATCCGAGTGCTTGTAACCCGCCGGCGCTTCCGAACGGCCGGCGGGTTACTACGAGCGGTGGGCGGAGCCAGTCCCCGGCGGCTGATCGCGTCACGAATGACGCGATCGCCGCATAGCCACTCCCGCAGCCGCCCCCGCCGATGGGCGTATTGCGGTCGTTTGGGCCCAGTCTTTGCCGCCGCCCATCGGCTGGGGGCGGTCGGCAAGTGGTTAAAAAAGAGGAAAGATATTATGTTTCCTTCTAATGCTGGGAATACACGGTTCGTTTTTTGAGGTGATTAGATGGTTAGATAGATAATTTCCAACATGTCCGATCTCCTGTTCGATCATTTTGCTGCTCGATTCCTGATAGAGGTCAATGGAAAAAGATAAGAAAAACAAGTGGAAGATAAGAGAATCGAGCGGAAAATCGAGTGGCAAAATCGATCGAGCGGAGAATCGAGCGGAAAAAAGATGAACCGTGCATGCCCACCTTTACATGTCTCTTGATTGCAAAGCCTCAAAAAACCTGTCTTTTTCCTTTAGGCAGCGTTCACACATTCACATCCAGATTCTGTCACACTTTGCTGATGTGCGATTCTGCATTTTGCAATTTTTTGGGTTTGGTCCTTTGATTTTTCCTCTGTGATTTTGCATTTTGTGTGCGTTCATTATGCAATTTTTCGGACCTTTATGCTTCCATGCATACCAGTGGTGTCAATTTACATGAGCATGTGTATAATTAACTTCAAAAAACGATCCGATTTTTTTAAGACAAATGCGGTTTTTCTGCATCTCTATTGACTTACATTAAATGTGAATTGCACTTTACACACAATAAAGAGCAACACTGCAATGTGATTTAAAAACACAGAAAAACCTCAAAACATATAAAAAAAAGAAAGAAAAAGCGTGGTCAAATGCTATGCCATCCAAATACATCTGATATGCATCGAATACAAAATCGCAATTGTATTATGTATGATGCTTGTGAATTCAAATAGGTGTGAAAGGGTCCTGGTAAGAGAAACATAATCTAGAATCAATGTGATTCCATAACTCATTGGTAAATTAGAGCTGCTAAAGGGCCTTTAAAAGGGAAATACATTTAATAATGTGCTAAGCTATTCCTCCAATAGCTTAGCACATTATTAAATGTGCAGTAAGAGTTAATAGTTTTAGTTTTATTTTCTCTTCTAGCCTTAACAGTCAGTGAGCTGCTTAAAGAGAGTCTGAAAATACATGTTTTTATGGAGCAGGCCGCTTCAGCATTATAATCCAAACAGATTTGCCACATCCCCGTGGCAGAACAATGTCTTTATAACCCCAAATTCAGGGCCAAAATTCCACGACTTTCCAGGTCATGGATTTTGCTGCCCGAGGGAGGCAGAGCTTTGCGCTGTAGCTCTGCCTCCAGTCCAATCAATTTCTGACGATCTCCACCTCTCCCGGCCCCTCTCAGTGAATGAAGAATGAGAGGGGCAGGCAGTGGCGTAGCTAAGGAGTTGTGGGCCCCGATGCAAGTTTTACAATGGGGCCCTCTAAGCACTCTATACATAGCAACTGATACGGCGCACCAAAACCTACACTACAGTGTCTGAGGTGCAAGAAAGGGATGGGGAACAGTTTGTTAATGATTACCACTATTCAAAGTACCTATAGAAGTGATTATTATGAGCACAGGACCAATAGAGACCTAATACTGTAGTTGAGGGAGGGCCCTTCGGGGCCCCACTGGCCCAAGGGCCCCAATGCGGTGGCTACCTCTGCAACGCCTATTGCTATGCCCCTGGGGGCAGGGAGAGGTGAAGATCGGCAGAGATTGACTGAAGCAGAGGCAGAGCTACTGCACAAAGCTCTGCCTCTACCAAGAAGGAGCCCCGAATTTTGCCCCGAGGATTTGGGGGTGATTAAGACCTTGTTCTGCCGCGGGAATGCGGCAAATCGGTTTGGATTATTATGCTGAAGCGGCCTGCACCATAAAAACAGGTATTTTAAAATGCTTCAGACTCTCTTTAACCACAACACTGAACTTTCTAGGCTGCCCATTGTTTTATCTCTCAAGCCCAGCACACACCATGCAATATCTCATCAGTTTGATGGGTTGATTCGATAATTTCAAACCGGTTGGATCAACTCCCGATCAATAATGCGATTGATTTTCCGCAGTAGTTAATGGAAAATCGATCATGTTATTGATCAGGAGATGATCAGACCGGTTGAAAATTATCGAATCGACCTGTTGATCTAATGGGACATTACCGTGAATCAGGGCCCTAGGCTTAAAAATAGTTGACAGTCCAGTTTAGCAATTACAAGCAGGAACTAAGGTCCAGGCATATGAGGCTGATGCTCCCTGACTGCTATGTTAGCTCTGAGACTTCAGGTAGTTAAAGGTCCATTGCACTAGTTGGGGATGACTGTATTTCTCATGAATGGTCGACGTCTTGTAATATTTAACTTTGATTGAAAATGTTCATTAACCTCCCTGCCGGTATGATTTCATGCGGCGCACGGCCGCGGGAGGCGTTTTTTTTGCCTTTTTTTTTTTTTTTAGCATGTAGCTAGCCTAGCACTAGCTACATGCTTCCCCCCTCCCTGCGGCGTCCGCCCAGCCCCTCCGATCCCCTCCGGCGCCTAATCCCAACAGGAAATCCCGTTCCCGGAATTTCCTGTATGGGCTTCCCCCCGTCGCCATGGCGACGATCGCGATGATGTTATTGACGTCATCGACGTCGTGACATCAGATAGGGTCCCGATCCACCCCTCAGCGCTGCCTGGCACTGTAGGTAGCAGCGGATCGGCGGCGATCATATAGAACACGCAGCTAGCAAAGTGCTAGCTGCGTGTTTAAAAAAAAAAATGATGCAAATCGGCCCAGCAAAGCCTAAGAAATCCTCCTGTGCGGCATAGCCCGAGCTGAGCTCGGGCTTACCGCCAGGGAGGTTAAAAAATATTGAAACTAAAAAAAATAGCCGACAGTCTAAAGATAGCAGTGTGGTACTTACAGGCTGCCTTACATATTACAGTATTATGCATGATGACAGCTCCCAGCACTGCTGCACTGTGGGTGATTTTAACACACTTACTTTGGAGAAAGACATGTAGGATAACTATATAGTCAATATTTTTTCTTTTCCAAAGGACAGCAAACACTTGACAGCACTCCTAGGCTGCAAATGAAATAAACCAACAGAGGTGTGCAGATCTCCCGGGGAATAAAATACACACCTTGAATATAAATCAGATGCAAATTATGCAATAATCCCTAATCTAATAATTTGAATGCAAACTGAAGCACATGGATGCAGCTAGACATAAGTATACTTACATTTGTTTTGTACAGCAGGAGACATTGGCAGTGCTTCCAGAGGCTGCACCCAAATTGATTACTTGTATAGATGTGCAGAGCTCGAAAAAATGGGCAAATTACACAACTTGCATTCAAAACAGGTACAGCAAAGGAGTGTGTTAGCTTCATCAAAAATAATATGTGCACAAATTATTCCCTACTAGACTCTTCCACGGCGATGACGGGCCCTCTCGGAAGAGGCATACCCACTAGCCTAACCGTAAAAACATAATTCTTACCTGGTGCTGCTAGTCATTGACAGCACTCCTAGGCTGCTAGGTATATAGTCAATAAGGATTATTTGAAAGATAGGTTATTAACTGTTTGGTATGCCAGACTTTAGCTCCTCCTTAAATCCCCCTTACTGGAAAGTATAAGAAAGCGGAACTGATTTCTGCCTTTTCTGTCTGAAAAGTAAAAGACCACCACTGCAAAAATTATGCAGAAAGGGTAAGTGCCTCATTTGGTTGTACCTTTTGCAAAGTTTTAAAATGTATTTCTGTTTTCCTAAAAGCTCTATCCATCTTTACCCAGAAAATAAATATTCATGCGCCAGCTTTGTGAATTTCAGAATGGTGATGTTGATAATAGAGCTGAACCAACTGCACACAGGCAAATCTATCATTATTACTCTTTTCAGGGTCCCACTTTCCCTCAAAATGTGATGTCTGCCCAGTGGGTGCCCTTGTGTGAATCTCACAGTTGTTCCCTGCTGCTATTACTAATGCTGCTCCTGCAGCTAGACGCTTTGTGAAGGCACGCTGTTGGGACAAATACAGGTGAGTGGCAGGAAAATGTTCAGTTTGTATATGAAAATTTGTTTTGCTTCAAAGTGCCTCTTTTTGATTCAAACAGTTTGGCCAAACAGGTTAAAATGTTCAGGATTCAAATTCATTGAGTTTGGACAAAAATAAAATCAATGTCTAAACTGAGTTGAACTCTATTATGGAACCCTTTAACCTTTCAGCAGCTAAAGAAAGTAAAGCTTTTTTTTACCTGCCTCCGGGGAAGTGTGTGTTCCCCAGCCTGGCAGGCTAGGCAAGGTAGGCAGAGTGGTTTGCAGGGAGCCTTTATACTTACCTGTCCGGATGGCTTCTTCTCTCCTTCACCGCAGCAGCGATGCAACCTCGACATGTCATCTGGGTTCTGATCACATCCGATCACGTGACATGACGTGATCGGAATCCGGGGGGCTGATGTTGGAAGAGGGGTGATGGAAGGGTGATGGAAGAGTCTCTTTCACCACCACCCTTCCAACACCAGGTGGTGCTGTAACTCTAAAACCATCTCTTGTATCCCGATCACGTCATATCATGTGATCGGGACTCAGAAGACATGTTGGAAGTTCAGAGCCGCTGCGGTGGAGGAAAAGCAGCCGATCCAGCCGTCCGGACAGGTAACTATAACCGCTTCCTGCCGCCCGCTCTGCATGGCTGCACTACACAGCCAAATTAAACTAGCCGGCAAAAGGTCATACTACAGAGCAGTTTTCAAACAAATGATCTCATTTGAAACTGCTAAAAGATTAAAATAACGGAATGGTACCTAACAAGATGACTAGCTTGTACTCTTTGCCGATTAGATCAGGGTGACAAATCCTGTCCTGACCTAGGTACTCTTGTGTGCCCTGGGCAGCATTTCTTAGATGTCTCCAGATTACTTATAGTATAGGCCACAATATGAGCTAGAACTGGGTTTTGCTTGGTTTATTTTTCATCAGACCACTGAGCCCATGCTATGTAACAAAGTTTGGGTTTAAGGAGCTACAGCAGAGTGCAACAACTTTGTTTTTTTTTTGTTTTGTTTTTATAGTTATGTTAGTTTTCTTTGAATTGTGTCCTTTTAGAGTATAGAACAACGTATGATTAATGTATGTGTGTGTTTCAACTCTGTTAACTATGTACCCATGTTATTGTATTGATATTCTATTATCTGTATTACCTGGCACCCATTTTTCCTCATGACTCTATTGCATGTGTTTAAGAAAGGGGCCACTGGACCACCAGGCCACATCCCTGTGTTGTAATAGATCACAATGTACAAATAATGCATGTGATAATGTGCATGTTACACACCAATTCTTCATGCTCCGTAAATAACGTACATGTTTTAATAAACAAGACAAGACAAATAGCATTTATATCTCGCTTTTCTCCTGGTGGACTCAAAGCGCCAGAGCTGCAGCCACTAGGACACTATAGGCAGTAGCAGTGTTAGGGAGACTGGCCCAAGGTCTCCTACTGAATAGGTGCTGGCATACTGAACAGGCAGATCCAAGATTCAAACCCTGGTCCCCTGTGTCAGAGGCACAGCCATTAACCATTACACCATCCAGCCAAACAGATAGTCCACTGAATTACCACATTTGCCTGATCACCTTACAGTGACATGCAAGGATCCTCGGTTTTCACCATCAACATAAATATTTGTTTTCTATATTTTCATTTCAATGCTTCCTGCCCTGGTGATTATTCTTACTCACATTTGTCACTTTTCAACTTACAATTTAAACATTAAAACAATAACATATGGTATATACTTAACTATTAGGCCCCGTTCACACTGCACGCGTTTGTGTCCGTTTTTAAGGTACGCGTTTTGTGTGCGTTTTGCGAGGGCCAGAAAAATCAATGCAAAGGTATGGCCCTCGTTCACATATACGCGTGGCAAACGTATGCGTGGCAGAAACGCATAGTTGGATGCATTTCTGTGCGTCGCGCACAGAAACGCATTATAATGAATGGGCGCGCACTAAAAACGCATGGCATGCGTTTTTGTATGCGTATTCGGAGGTGCGTTTCTCGTCGGAAGTAGCTGACTCTTCCAGGTATGATCAAAAACGCATAAGGAAAAAACGCATACAAACGCATTACAAAAACGCGTACAAACGCGTACAAACGCATGCGTTTTTCCAGTGCGTTTACTACATGCGTTCTGCACGTTTTCCACACGCACATAATATGAACAGGGCCTTAGTCTAGAAATTTAGGTCTGATTCCCTAAATAAAAGGATAGGGGTCAACTTATACACGCATCACAAGCAATGCTTAGCACACTGAGTAATGTGTGTAGTATTAGTGACATTCCCATTTGCAACAATTTTCCTAGTGGTAAGTGACACTTTCTTGATAAAGGAAATGTCAAGAAAACACAGGTCTGAAAGTCCTGCCCACAACAGTTAACAAGCATTGGGCGGGGGAAAAATACTGGACTGCAGCCAGGAAGGGGAGTGAATAATGACTGCACTTGGGGTCCTGGAGGAGTTACTGGCTGCAAATAAGGGACAGGAGGAGTTAATGGCTGCAATACTGTATGCAGTGCAGTCATTAACCTCTCCTGGTACCCAGGTGCCACTGTTCATTCTTCTTGGCCCCAAGTGCAGCCATTAACTTTGCTGGGTAGACTTATACTTGAGTCAGAACAAAATTGCAGCTTAAGAGGGTCAAATATTGTTGTTGACTTATGCACAAGGTTGACTTATACTCAACGATATACAGTAACATACATTCTCATAATTAATTAACACTGAGCTTAAATCTGCCATTTGTCCAGAGCAATGAGTAGGCTTTAGTGCACAACACAAACAGTGTGGTCTTGCTGCTCAAACTGCAAAGTCAGTCCACCAGGGTGTCAACCAGTCCACACTTGGATCCTCCAAGCTTATGTAAGAGCAAAGTCCAAATAGACATTTATTAAAGTACCACAACCACTAAAAAAACCCAACGTTTCGGCCAGAGGCCTTTCTCAAGTGTTACCTTGTCACATCAGTGTAAAGGTGCGTACACACGCACTATTGTAACAAAGGACGGTTCGTCAGACCCTCCCACTGGGCGGGACGTTCTGCCGACAGGAGGACGTGTGTACAGTCTGTCGGCAGACTGATAACACTGTTTCTGACAGATCCGCTCGGGAGAAATTTTTTTTCTTATTAGGGTCAGCTTGATAGTCCTTGTACAATCTGATATCACTTCGATGCTTGTTCAATCTAGCTCAAATTGGTCTCGAAGTTTGACCTACACAGCCAATCCCACAAGTGCACTTTAAAAAATAGACTACATTTGAAGTCAAACACGAATAATTACCCCAAAATTTAATTTTGGTGGTGCTCATAATGGCTCACGTATTCACCCTTCGAGATAGTTAAGCAATTTTGTCAACTTGGAAAAGTCCCCTTCTTTACCAACTGGACTGTTTTTACTGACATCTGCTCTCACAAGCATATCTCTAAGGTTGCATTCACAGTGGGACGTTGCGTTTTAATGCGGCGTTAAAGTCGCAACGTGTCTGCGTTAAGAGGTAACGCACTGCAAACAGCGAGTTACCACAATGCAACATATTTTTTTTTTGAAAAATTTATTTTTATTCAAGGAAACAGCAAGATAATAACAGACGGTTGTCACCAAGGTAATGATATTCACATTCAATTGCAACAGTAAAAATACTTATAGATAGACAGTAAGGTAAGATGGACACTGTGACAACACGCTAACATACTTATCAAATGACAGAACTGTTTTCAACGTGACTTTAACGTCGCCTTGTGAACGGCCCATAGGATTAGCATTACAGTGCGGTAAGCTGCATTATAAGACTTTATAACGCAGCTCCACAATCCATACGTGAATTCTCATGGATTGCAGTGCCTACCAAGTTTCCTTGCATCTCTTATTAATACAAAGCCAATTGCTAAAGCAAGCTGTTTTTGGAGCCAACACTAATCTAATCAGATTAAATATTTCTGAGAAACTATACAAAAACAATAACAACATTAATATGTATTAAGATAATTTATCAAAAATGTATTTAAATTACTTAAAGAGGAACTTTAACCAAGGATTGAACTTCATTTCAATCAGTAGGTTGATTTCCCACAAGAAATCTTTACCTTTTTTCAAATAGAGTGGTCTGTATGGCTAATATTGTGAGGAAACCCCTCCCACAGTGTGATGTTAGGGCAATGGTCCTTACAGTTTTCTGTCTGTAAACCTCTTTGCATTGTAGGTAATAATGGCAATATCTCCCTCTGTGCATAGAACTCTCAGGAAATAAACATTCAGTACAGATCACCTAGCAGAACTAATGATGTTGCCACCATGTGATAAATTTCAGAATGTAAATCAGGGAGAGGAAATATTTTACAATGGGCAAACACTAACTAAATAATCTATTGTAATGATCCGCTCAGCTGGATGCACTGGCAGACAGCTGTTTGACCATTCCTCTAGTCTGTGGGCTGCAGGTCTCTGCAGGAGAGACCTGTTTTTCCATTACAAGTTTCTGGTCTGTTCTGCTGCTGAGGAATTTGCATACACTCGTTATGCAAATCTCCTACTTGCCTCCTTTGATGACTGGCAGTATAAAGAACCATGTTTCCCAGAGTCCTTTGCTGGTCATAAGAGTTAGTTCCTGCGTAACACTCGCCTGGAGTGTCAGCCTTGCTCTTTGTTTGAAGATTAGCCTAGAGTAATTGCCGGAACTGCACTAGGCAGTTTCCCTAGTGCAGTTAGGATTGCATTATTTGTATTGCCTGTTCTGTCTGTCTGTGGGGTGCTAACCAGAGCAGCGGTTGTTACTGGTAGGCCCCTCTGTTCTGTTGTTGCCTTACTTGGATCGCACTCGCTCTGACGGAAAGAGCAGTGGATCGTATCTCTTACGTATTCCTGTTTTCGTGTGTCTGTCTTGTCTGCTACGACCGCTTGCTGGAGGCTCGGTGAGGTTACCGTTAAGCAAGCGCTCGCTTCCTCTGTTTCATGTTTGTCTGTCGGTGGTTAGTTAGACGTGCTTGTCTCTGTTGTGCTTATCACGCGGGGTCCGCACATAAACGTGTGCACTGTTGCGAATGAGTGTGGTGTTCGCGTTTAGCTAGCGTTTGTTATTTTCCTTATCTTCTCATTGTATGATTTGCTGTGCCTTTGCTACTCTCGTGCTCTGCCTTGCTGTAGCCTTGTGTCACCTCTGGCAATCGCCTCTCTCGCAATTGCGTTCCTACTTCATATCTGCGGTTGTGTATGCACCGTTGCGGGTTGGCGACTAGTTTGGTGCACACACATACAATCTGTCCCTGTGCTCATTCTCTTCCGCAATCACTTCTCTTGTGATTGCGTTCTCACTTGGTTTCTTCTGTTGTGTGTCCACCGTCGCAGGTTGGCGGCTAGATTGGTGGACATACATACATTCCTCATCTGTGCTTATTCGGTCTTGTGTCGCTGTTAGCAATCTGGCGATTGCCTTCTCACTTTGTCTTCCTGGTTGTGTGTTCATCGTCGCAGGGTGGCGACTAGTTTGGTGGACGCACATACCCCCTGTCGCTTTGATCTTTCTCTTTCAGGGCTATCTTGCCCTGCGTTTCTTCCCTTCGTACAATTCCTGTCTGGCGTGTGTGGCAGGGCAGAGGAGCTGTTCCTCTGCACTCCACAGCTCCACCTGTCGACAGGAATTTCCCTCTACAGGTGCATTGCCCCTTTTGCTGGGTTCCCTCAAATTACACGGTTGTGGAGGATTTCGGTAGTGTCAGCGCACGTCTTGTGCGCTGATCACGGAGAAAATTCTACAATCGTTACATAAATGAATATTTTTTTTACATTACAGTTCCTGTTTAAGTGAAACATGCACTGTTTTCAGTGCTCATTCAAATCCAGAATAGGTTACTGGTGTTGAAAGACAGGAAATTATGATGATAAAAATGCTTTTTTTTAATTTGCTCCACTCACTCAATTTCAAACTGCCACTGCTGCTGTGCTGGTCAGTTACACTCTGTTCCTTACCCCTATGTTACTGTGGTCCTGGCCATTCTCCTACCTAATGTGTCCACCCACTGGATTGGAGAAGATGGAAGTGCCTGACAATCTGGCAGTACTAAGCATCCTGATGCATGGCAATATCTTTGCATATGTGCATAATGAGAGTAGATGAGGCACAAAGGGGACCAAGATGGCAAGTGGAGGGGAGCAGCAGCAAAGGCGAGCTCAGCAAAGCTGCTCCAGTACAACATTAGGCAGAGACCACATTTGTCACAATCACATGTGCTTTACCACCTGCAAAATCACATTTCAACTTAAAGAGAAACTCCGACCAAGAATTTAACTTTATCCCAATCAGTAGCTGATACCCCCTTTTACATGAGAAATATAATGATTTTCACAAACAGACCATCAGGGGCGCTGTATGACTGATTTTGTGCTGAAACCCCTCCCACAAGAGGCTCTGGTACCGTACGGTACTCTGGGCAAACTGCCACAATGTAACAATGTTCACAGACAGGAAATGGCTGTTTACAGCTGTCTGCAAGGCCAGAACAGCTAGAAACAGCTAAATAACCTGCCCACAGTAAAAATGTCACCATGTAATACATGTCAGAATGTGAATCTGGGAGAGGAAAGATTTTACAATGAGCAAACACTGACTAAATCATTTATACATAATTATGGTAAAAATGAAGCACTTTTTTATTACACTATTTTCACTGGAGTTCCTCTTTAAAGCCAATGTTAGTCAATGGGATGGGTCACACTTGAATGTAGGTTTCTCATGCAGGAATATAAAACTTGCATCTTGCAGCATCATATTGCGCATTGATGTGCATGGTTCCTGCCTCATGCCTCAGGGCTGGAACCCACTAGAGCATTTTTTGAGTGTTTAGGGATCACTTTCAATTGCTAGCGATTTCCCTAAATGCTCTACTAATGTAAATGGATGGGACATACTGTATTCCAGTAGAGCAGGACATGCAGCATTTTGGGAGTGTTTCCATTCTAATGTATTGTATAGGAACAGGGAAATCACTCCCAAAATCGTTTGCAAATCGCTACCACAAATTGCTAGCGATTACGCTTTTTAGTGGGTCCCAGGCCTTACTGTTTTTAAGATAATTTTTTTTAGTGTGGGGTCAAGTTCACTTAGATTGATGCTGTTTAGAACCAAAGTCTGCAGAAGGTGAGAACACTTCAGCAAGATATTTGAAGCTCATGTGAATATGGTTAATTAGAGGATACAGTGATGTAAAATAAAGGAATACCGAATACACTCGTATATAAGCCTAATTTTTCAGCACAAAAAATGTGCTGAAAAGTTATCCTCTCGGCTTATATGTGAGTCAGTGGAGCAGAATAGATGGTGGAGCAGGTTTGGGACTGGCTGAGGTGCATAAGGATCTTGCACTAGAGATCCTGCTTCCCGGCTGGCTCCCTACTGTGTCTGTGCCCCGCATCCCCTAAACATGCTGTGCAGAGTGCGCTGCTCAAGACTACTTGTGTCCCCTGTCTTGTGGAGTGGAGCATGCAAGCAACATGTCAGCAGCGCAACGATCGGGTGTTTTTCCTGTGTAGCAATCACTGTGTCTCATATCTATGAGGCCATCTAGTGGAGTCTTGAGACACAGCTGTATCATCCTTGGGGCACATCAGGCTATGGGGATAAGGAATTACTTGTACTGGGGGCACATCTGGCTACTGTGGAGGGGACTATACTGGGAAGGGAAGTAGAAGAGAAATCGAGAGCCCAATATGGTGTAGTACGTCAAAACCTTTGAATAAATGAAACAGTGAGATGGTAATACTCACAAACATGGGTTACTGCCTAGGTAACCACTCAATAGGCAGGTGAGGAGATTAGACCTGTCCTCACTCAGGAATAAGAAGTCGCTCTCTGTAGATAGGAAGAAAAGGGGGTAGATCACCCCTCCACCTGGGGTGGACTTGAATATACTGGTAGGTGAACAGAGGCACCAGAAGAATAAAAGTGCATAACATTTTTAAAAATTGCTGGGAGGAAGTGGTGGACTCGCCTCCATTAAAGTAGACACAATGGACTGTAATTAAATAAATATTTAATTACAGTCCATTCTGTCTACTTTAACTGAGGCAAGTCCACCACTTCCTCCCAGCAATTTTTAAAAATTGTATGTACTTTTATTCTTCTGGCGCCTCTGTACTGGGAAGGGGGCTTATACGCAAGTCAATAACTTTTTCCTGGTTTCTAAGGGAGAAGTGGGTACCTTGGCTTATATGCGGGTCGGCTTATATGCTAATATATTCTGTATCCTCTATATAAAACAAAGTAGCATTTTCTGATATTTTTATGGGTGATATCAGTCCTAATTGGCTGGCAAATGCAGAACACATTTTATATGAGCGATAATTCTATCCAAAACATATTTGAAACTACTTTTTATAAATGTGTCAATCACTAATTTTGCAGGATACAGGATGATCTCCAGTATATCGAGTTTTTAGTAAGTCAACCCCACAACAGCGAGACAGTAATGGGTGTGTGCTAGTTTACACAGGTTTTTAGATGCCAGGAAAAGTGCAAGCAGTGCTGTATACCTTTATTCAGAAGTATGTCAACCATTTGGCAGCATTTTTAAACTAAGTGTTTGTATGACTAAAAATGCTATCGTTATGCATGTGCAGAGGAGTCATGTACTGGTAGTTACATTTATTTATTTCTTGTTAGGGAGGCCAATTTTCCATTAGAAGCTGAAGGCAGTGAAATCACCACTTGTCAGCTGCTCCTGTTCACCGCCCGGGTGGGTGCTTGCTAGCACTCAGCATGGGTGGTGGGCAGTTGCCCCGTCCCCATGAAGCTGCATCTGTGGATGGGTGCAACATTAGATTTTGTTTTGCTGCCGGGTAACGCCGCCTTGTGTCAAACCAGACACATGAGGTGTTAACAAATGCTGCCGTTTGGCTGCATGTAATTGCAGCCTGTAGGTGTTTGTCGCTGGCAGGCGGCAAGCTGAACTGCCTGACAAGCTGGCAGTTTAGCCTCTTGTGGAAAAGAGGCCTTAAAGTGGACCTGAACTCTTGCACTGGATGGAAGGAAAACAGAGAGAAATGTTCCCTGTATGTATTTAGAGAGTTTAGCCTGTCTAATTCCCCCTCATCTGTGACTAATCTCTAAGTTGATCTCTCAGTTGTGTCACCTGGCTGCCTCAGCAGAGCAGCTAATTTGTAAACCCTGTGACTGCTTCCATGAAAGCAGGAGGTAGACACACTGCAGATTTATTGCAGGATTTGAATCAGCTGTAACAAAAAAAATTTTCTTTAAAAGTTATTATGATGTTGCTTATCTTTTTGAGCAGAGAGAAAGTTTAGAGTTCAGGTCGGCTTTAGCGGTGACCACATGCTGCATTCACTCTGGCACCCTCTGTTGAGAAGCCCTAAAGCATCTCTTGCGTGTACTGGATCATTGCCACAAATGGAGATTTCATGCAATGTTGGGGCATTTTGAAAACTGTAATTACAAACAAAGCCTATTTAAAGTTGCTTAAGTAAGTAACCCTATGAGAAGAAATACCTAACTTTCAGACTGTGCAGCCTGCATAAAAACTTATGTAAATTTTTTTCTGGTAGACTAAAGTAAAAATAATACTTATTCATAAAGTAAACAGTAAGTGTGCATAACATTATAGATAGAGGTGTCTTTTTTTTAAAGGCTTACATTAGCCTACAGAGAATAATCAGCAATGTAAAAACCACTCTGTAAGACTATGAAGAATTTCTTACATAATTGCACAGGTTTTTACCTGCATAAGTAATTCAGGCTAAATTTATGGATTTCCGGTGCAGAGGTTTGCAGAACTTTTTGTAACTTCTACCTTGTGATATCAGAACCTTCATAATAGGCATTGGGGACGCAGCTTACAGCAATGCAGAGTGCTCTTAATCCACGAGGTGCCCGAGGTGCGCAATGCTGGTATTAGATTTGCACAATAAAATAGCAGGAATTAAGTCGAAGAGTCACAGGTGGAAGGTATCCAGACAAATCTGTTAGCTAGAATTACATCACCAGATTGTGGCTGACCTGCTGCTGCCACTGCTGAGTGTGAGGTGCCTAAGGGGATAACATTTTAATCAGCGAGGCA
Source organism: Hyperolius riggenbachi (assembly GCF_040937935.1). Classification (NCBI taxonomy): domain Eukaryota; kingdom Metazoa; phylum Chordata; class Amphibia; order Anura; family Hyperoliidae; genus Hyperolius; species Hyperolius riggenbachi. The sequence goes on from NC_090648.1 coordinate 164,881,905, forward strand.
CAAAATTACCCTTTTTTTCCACCTTTCTACCATTGGGTGGCTGTTTTGGGTTTTATAGTTCAAAGCAATTGAAAGCATTTTGCAGAACATTACATATTTTTGTCACTATGGTAACAAGTAATGTAGGTACCCTGTTCTCTGTTAAATTAAGTGTGATTTGCCATTATGGGAAATGTGATGCAATTGTGATCAATCTTTTTTTTTTTTTTTTCGTTGAAGAAGAAAAAAAAATGACATATTTTTTAAAGGCATTGATTTGGGGAAGATACAGGATCTGTTCCTCTGAAAATGTTCATTGTTGTAGCGTGATTGTATTGGGTGTAGACACTTGATCTAATATTTGTCTCCGGGGAGAAAGTGCATTGCTTGAAATGTAAATTTGAGGAGAGGAAAAGGCATAGTTACAGTCAGAATTGGCAGGTTACAACGGTGGCTAAAAGCAAATGTCTAAATGCAAATAATGCTGTATTATGCAAACCCCTTGCATGAAACAAGGATAAAGGAAATAATGTACAAAATACTGCATAATCAGCGCATCGCAACACAAGAGCCTAATCCCCTCATTTTAATATAATTGGGCTCATTTAATAGCATTATGCACAGAGCTGTTCGGCGCAGTTAAAGCGGCCGTTACATTTTCATATTTCATGTACTGTTCAGAGATTTCCTTTTTTTTAAGTAATGCTTCCTCATTGAGATGTAGGGACTAAATTCACATTATGTCCCCGATTCAATTTACTCTTTCTCAGTAGCGTAGCTGGAGATCATAGCACCCCATACCAAAACTGTCATAGGGCCATCAGATGGAGTCACTCTTAAGCAATGCTACCTGCCACTACCCTATGGATATGAGTTAATTGGGCAATTTACATTCTCATGCAATCAACACTGCACATAGTATATGGGCACTGCGACAAAGTCAGAGAGGGTCGAGAAACAAAATAAAGTTAATGGTGTATACATTAAGTTCCTCCTTGGCCCTCTATACTTCACGGCCCCAGTGGTTGGCTGCTGTGACTGCTATGGCTATTGCTATGCCCCTGCTCTTTCTCCTAAGTTTTCTCCTAGGTAATATTTCCACACCTTATCAATAAAATGCCCTTTAAGCCACCAGCAATCAAGAAAACACCCTGAATAATTTTCACAGTACCTTTTATACCTACTTTTTGGTATTTTTTCAATTGCAGAGCGCTGAAAAGCCAGAAGATTGAAAATGATCTCTTAGGGAAAAAAGCGTATTGAACAAGGGCCTATTGGGTCGACTCATTAAAGGAAACAGAGGCAATTCACTTTTTCACCTAAATTTTCTGCTAGGAGATATTTTTTCAACTTCTTTTTAAAATAATTTTTCAGTATTTTGTAATCTAAAAAGTACCAAAAATTAAAAAGAAAAAGTACTATGAAAATTATTTTGAGAATTTTCTCGTTTGCTGGTAGCTTAAAAGGCATTTTATGACAAGGTGTGAAAATGTCAACTTGGAGATACCTCCGGTGAAAAAGTGAATTGCATATGGGCCAGAGTGAGCAACCTCTTGTTACTTGCACTACTAAATCAGCGCGCTTTATGTTAGGTCCGTGCACGCTATGCAATGCTAGTGGCAGTGTAATTAATTAAAATATTAGCGGCTGCGCTAGTGAAGTATCGCGGAAGCAATACACCACTACCACGCGGCTATTATAAGCAGTGCCCATTGCTTACTTACACACGGCACGTTGCCACTAGTGCACATAGCGTGCAGGGACCTAACATTAAGGCCTGCTGATTTAATAGCACAAGTATCAGAAGGTTGCTAGCGTTATTTCCTTTAGTGATTCAACCCCCTATGTGCCTTGTGTAATGCCCAGACTACAACATAGGCAAAAAGAAAACTCAATGCACACTCTGCTCATAACAACCTGCACATTATTTTTCATAGCATGAAGAATTGCTATGTTATGCACACATTATCCTGGAAATGCACTGTAGAAAGTGCATTTGGATAATGAGGTCCATTATAACACAGAAATATATAATTGAGAAACAGTAGAGGCCACATCTAAACAGCTTTTCTGTTTGGGGGGATTCCATGATTTCTGTCCATTGCGCATGCTTCAAGGCAAGGCACTTCCACTCAATACCTTGTCAGGAGAGAGAGCAGCGTTAGGTGGGTGAGGGGAGGCAGACAGGAGTTCAGCCACATGGTGTGAGAGGCGGGGCTACCACAGTACTCTCTGTGGCAGCAGTAACTGCAGAAAGCATGGACCAGGTAGAGGAATTATGGAGAAAAATCGCTTTTACATTTGTTTTGTTTTTTTGTTTTTGTTTTTTTTTTGTTTAGGTTTGATGTAGTATAACTATAAAGGAGAACTCATAAGGATGGAGGCTTCCACATGTAAAAATATATATTAACTTCTATAGTTAAAATAAGAATGAGAGTCTCTTACCTCTCCTGACAACAAAAACACCAGTAGTACTGGAAAAGTATTTATTAAAAATACAAAATAGGCAACACGTTTCACATGTACTAGCCCGCTTCCTCAGGTCAATACACAGTGGACAGTGCCTTGCAGAAAAGTGAATAAGATATGGGCGTCTCTGATTTATAAAGGAGAAGGTGGACAGGTCTTTCTCTTATCCGAAACAGACTGTATGCATGTTGGATTATGGTGGCTCTGTACCAGGGCCGAGGCATAGGCTGGAGAGGCTCCAGCCTCAGGGCACAGTGTAGGAGGGGGCGCACAATTCATTCAGCTGTCATTCCTAATTGTGTTTGAAACAGAAAGAAATAAGAAAAGGAGATACATGGAAGTGATTACAAGCCAGATAACTAGAGATTAAGGTGTTGGGGACCCTGGGGTGCCTCTTAGTCTAAGAGCAATCAGTGTGTGACGGCTGGGGTGGAGGGATGGAGGGGCACACTTTGGTGTCTCAGCCTTGGGTGCTGGAGGACCTTGTCCCGGCTCTGCTCTGTACAATTAACAAGCTGGCACATCATTGCATTCCAGCAGTTCTGAAGGTGTGGTTAGCTTAGAAGGACAACAAAGGATGATTTGCAGGTTTAGCAGTGATGCATCGAGGGGCACATCTGATGCAAACTCCAACCTGAATTATCGCAAATACCTTCTGTTTTAAGAATGCAAACATTAGTTTTGTTCTCATGCAAAGACTGTCTCATCTCTGACTGCCTCATATCGGTGATTATGGTATAAGGGAAGAGTAGTGATGGTTTGCAAACTGCTATTTAGTCTTATCAAGCTGTGTAGGATAGGATTTATAGTGCCAGAATCCATGTTTGACCCAAACAATGTTACATTTTGTCCCTGGACTGGCGGAGAAAGCTGATGATATATTTATTTATTTATTTACGTATTTATATAGCGCCGATATATTACGCAGCGCTGTTCAGAGTATATTGTCTTGTCACTAACTGTCCCTCAAAAGGGGCTCACAATCTAATCCCTACCAGAGTCATATGTCTATGTATGTATCGTGTAGTGTATGTATTGTAGTGTAGGGCCAATTTAGAGGGAAGCCAATTAACTTATGTGTATGTTTTTGGGATGTGGAAGAAAACCGGAGTGCCCAGGGGAAACTCACACACACACAGGGAGAACATACAAACTCCTTGCAGATGTTGACCTGGCTGGGATTGGAACCAGGGACCCAGCACTAGAAGGCGAGAGCGCTAACCACTACACCACCGTGCTGCCCCCTATATATGCTGAATTTTGTCTGGAGTTGAATTTCACTTACACGTGTACAAGTGTGCCCCAACAACCCTGGCTATCAACCCGAATAGATCATCCTTGCGTGATGTCCATTGTTTCTGATGTTGCTGCAAATGAGTCTGCCTCCTCCCCTTTTCATAGAGCAGTACCCAGTGATCACCTCAGAGCTGAACAGCATGTCTGTATTGCACTCCTGCTGTAATGTCTGACCAAACCAATCTGTAAAGCTTGCTTCAAGAGAATATGTGAAAAGTGTGTACCAGGTCTTAAAGTGTACCTAAGATGTTATAAATATAAGCATATGTACTTACCTGGAGCTTCCTCCAGCCCCATGTGGGCCATGGGCTCCCTCACTGTCCTCCTGGGCCGCTCCATTCTTCTACACTCTCCTTCAATAAGTTGCCTCCTGATGATGCCATGGGTGATGCTGACATGTATAGAGACATAAGTAGGCCATACACACATTGGTTTTACTGTGCAATTCCTGGAAGATTTGATTACTCTGACCGAATCTGCCGGGAATCTTTTGCACAACATGTTTGAACAATACATTTTCCATTTTGTCTGATCGATAGTTTTGATTTATTCTAGCCCAAAATCGATCAAAACTATAGATTGGACAGGATGGAAAATCTCATTAGATTAGGGTCGGGGCAGGAACAGCAGTAGATTGGTAACCCATAGAGTAGCACTGTATTGAGCACTGACAGAGTGATCAGATCAATTTTCAAAAGATTTCATGCCAAATTGATGTACTAATATACTGTGTGTGGTAGAAATCGATATCTCTCTGATCAGATTCAGGTCTTTTAGTAGCAGTCTTTCAGTAACAAGTCCCCATTCTGTTGCAGCAGCCATGGACGTTTCTTTTACACATCTACTGTAGGAATAATTGGTCTTCAAGTGGATTCAGCAGCACCCACCTGGGGAGGAGGCAATGGCTCACATGACTGTTTACATAACAGTGTTACAGCACTAAGTGTATTTCCAGCCCCGGACAGGGCTAGCTACTATCGTTCCCTGGGGAAAAAGTAACTTGGAGGCCCTACTTACACCCCCCCCCCATGAAATCCACCCTCAGGGCCCCAAAGCTGGCTGCCAGGCCCCATCCTATCCCGCCCTGGCAACAAGTAGTGCAAATTAGCCCCGTTCCCATGGCTCACCATAGCTGGAGGGGGGTGCGGAGGAAACACCCTGGGGCCCCCTAGAACCCCTGGGGCAATTTCCCCCTTTGCCTCTATGGAAGCGACGGCCCTGTTCCAGCCATGCATTAAAACTATTTGCTGCTTGGTTTTAGCAAGTTCTAACATTGTGCCTGTAACCAGGTGTACAGAAAAAGGCTCCATGATGGACATAAATATGGATCTCGTGTATATACACATCATACCAGATCCTTGACTATATAGCCTGAACTCACATTAGATATTAGATTTACACATGAGCTAATCGGAAAAGTGTATATACTGTTAGTCTATAAAAGGAGATATCCTGCTGAATTAATTATATAACGTCAATTTCCAACAATTTGTAAACTTTTATGACATCTTTATATCAACCTCATATGCATCATTATATGCCACTGACGACTATGTGAACTTATTTTCCAGTTCCCGATCTGGAATTTTTTATTGAACCAACATTATGATCATAACTGTTCTATGGTGCTCACAGCAGTTACAACATAAGGTGCATTGTTGGTGTCATATTGTTTTATTTCTAGTTTTGTACCTGGCTAGATATAGCTTTTTGAACTTCTCCTTCTGTTAAGATGCCCCTGCATAGTATTGCTATGTATATGGGAGGTATTTTATTATAATTGCCTTTGTGCATATTTTAACTTTTTTTCTGTAATGGTAAAAACTGTATAATTTCTCAACACCCCACTAAGGGTGTAAATGATTCTTTATGTACTTTGCTAATTTTGCTGCTGGCTGGTTGGCCTTGGACAGTTTGTTTTTTTTATTTTCTCTTAAGCAGAAAAAGTTGTTGTGATTTCATGTTCTGAGATTTAAAATGGAACATCATTGATCTGTGCAAATTCCTCTTTAATTAACAAAGCTCAATACTGGACTAATTGTTTTGTAATTTAATGTCAGTAAAGAAGCTGACAGATAGCTTAATAGAAAGTTGTACTAGTTTGCAAGATGGAATCAGAACTTCTTGTAGTACAGAGCACCCCAAAATTCTGATGTTCCTGCTTGCATATTTGGTTGCACCGACCAAGAGTAATTAGGGCTGATCCACGAGGCTTTTCTGTTGAATGATCTCACCTTACTTATTAACTCACAATGCACCTCTCTCTCTCTCATGACTTAACTCATGATTTATGTCTCCTTATCTAACTTGACTCATGATTTATCTCTACTTTTTTAGCATTAATTATATGTCCTTATTTATTTATCTCATTCATTATCTCTCCTTACAGTTAAAGCAGCAGGGACAGTCATACTATTCCAGGATAAAAACACATATATAAGTAGATAAATACTTGTCCTACTTACATATGTATTGTACTGTCCATATTTTGATTTCATTGAATTTTATATAGCAAATAAAGAGAAATTTGTCCCAGGCATTTTACATCTTTACAGCCTCGGACCAGAGGTGCATTTAGATGTAATGAGGCCCTAGGCAAGGTGGTAGATTTGGCAACCCCTTGTAGTTGTTTTGGTAGACTGAAGTAAAGAGAGGTAGGAGAAGGTGGCAGGTGGGCCCCTTGACATCCACTAGGCCACAGGCCCCTGCCTCAGAGTAAGCCATCCCTGATGTAATTTCCTCCCTTACTCTTTTTTTTTCCTCCTAGAAACTGCACTTTCATATCTAGCTTGCTTTGTTGCTTTGTAAACACAGCATAGATCGTATTTCAGCAGCTTCTGCAGAGGGGTAATGTGTATTTTCCTTTCTCAGCCTCATGTCACACTGAACTGCCCTCAGCCAATCAGTGAGGTGCAGGAATGTGGGAGGGGAGATAACCAGCTTCCTTCTCCTCGTCAATGTACCAGAAAGGAGCCAGACTGACTGAGATAAGATTTATTACAGCAGAAACATTTATGGTTACATTGATATGCATGCAATGCAGACTGCATGTAGACTACATAAAAAAACACAGAGCAGTGGTTAAATGGAATTTGATTTTTTTGGCTTTAAGGTGAAAAATAAGTAATCTTTGTGAATTAACCTCAATGTTACTCTTAAAATCTTCAAGCGATAGTGGAACACACTAATCGGTGCTTTAAATACATTTCTCATCATGGGTAGACATATGGTTTCGATGAAGGTAGCTAATGGTTATGGACGGTAACAAAAAAAAATCATATTAAGTTGGTCATGTGGGATTTTGGATAAGCCAAAATGTATAGCTAGCTATATGCATGAGTGATTATTGCTTCCTTGCTGTTGATCTCTTTACATCCTATGCCATGCCTAATAATACAACATGTTAAAAGTTAAAACAAATGTTTTATTGGATAACACAAAAAGACACCAAGCACATAAACTCAAGCATCCAGTCATTACATAAATGGTATCACTGATATGTGTAGGGAGCCAATACACAGAAGGTATGCAAATAGGGTGATTCTACCCTTTTGATGCCCTAAGCAAGATATTGGGATGAACCTCCTCTGCAGGTGGTGAGGAAAGGGCAGGTTACACTAATGTTGATCGTAATGGATAATATTGCTTTGGTAAATGTTTCTGTAATTTTCGCAGTTGTGATTCTGATTATTTTTATTATTTTGTGGGTAATCTTGACTTTGCGTAATTCTCACAAGTTACGTGAAATAACATTCATGGTAAGGGTTCCATGTGTCTTCTGAGTAGTAATGCGTGAATATGGTAATTTCCCTTTTCCCAGACAGAGTAAAGGCTAACAAGTATGGACAAGGTAACCGGACTTGACAGGCCAGATAGGGCAACTAGACTAACCAGCTGGGAAAGTTAACAAGACTAACTAACAAAACAAGGTAGCTGGAACAAGGCTGGGGTCCAAACCGACAGGAGAAACAGGACGAATTGTCCAGCAGGCACAGCAGGCAGGACAGGGTAAATGACTGACAGACTGGATTGGCAGATTAACAAGGAAGATGTAGCAAGCTTATGTAGGTGAGAGCATTACAAGCACACTGGAGTTGTGGGAGCAAACAGCACTGAGCTTTATTTTTGCCAGAGTTTAAATAGCTCTGGCTTTTATGCCAGGGCTGTAGCCACGCAACCGTCACTCCAACAGGCATAGTCATGCGGGGCACATGATTTCCCAAGAAGCGGACTCAACAGGTGCCAGTGCTGTCCTGGAAGATGCTGGCTGGGGACTGGCTGAGGATGAGGTCAGAGCTGGATCTCGCTGAATTCTGGTAACTATCTCAGCAACAATACAGCATAGTCTGCCCCTGCTTAGCAACAGTTCTCCCTGCTTCTTTCTTTTTTTTTTCTTGTTGCTAATTTCAGCAAATGAAAGCCATAAATCTTTTTTTCACATTATATCTTTTTAAAATAATCAACTGTAAATAATATATTTATGTTATTTATAACTTTTCTTTTCTGTATCAATAAAGAAGATGCATTAATTACCTCAGCAACAGCAATTTCCCTCACACACTGCACTGTCTGCGAAACCTTCCTAATTCCTCCTATTGTAGAGCAGTTTAAGAAGGAAACTGCACTATTTAGTGATTTCTTAAAGAAAACCTGTAACGAAGAAAAGCTCCCCCTGGGGGGTACTCTCCTCGGGTGGGGGAAGCCTCCAGATCCGATCGAGGCTTCCCCATCCTCCTGTGTCCCACGGTGGCAGCAAAAAAGCTCGGGGAACGGCGGGGATGTAAATATTTACCTTCCTTGCTCCAGCGCAGGCACAGTATCGGCATTCCGCTCGGAGATAGGTGGAAATAGTCGATCGCTGTTGGGCCGCTCTACTGCGCAGGCGCAAGTCTCCTGCGCCTGCGTAGTAGAGCAGACCCGACAGAGATTGGCTATTTTTGCCTATCTCCGTGCTGAAAGCCGCAACAGCGCCCCCGCTGGAGCCAGGGAAGGTAAATATAGCAAGCCTTGTCAGGCTTGTTGAGCTTCGGGGGAGCCAGCACTGGATTGCCTGCAGCTACAGGGGAGGGGGAAGCCTCATTGGGACCCTAAGGCTTCCCCCTCCCGAGGTGAGTACCCAGAGGGGAACTTTTTTTGTTGCAGAGTCTCTTTAAGATGTCTGAAACAGTTCTTCTAAATATCTACCAATATTTTGTCTCAGACACTCTTGATAAATGTCCCCCACTCTGAAACACCTGCATCAAACATGAAATTGTGTGAGTAATGGCAAAATCCCCTTTTCACCTCTGCTATTAATGAATAATCAGGTAGGGTAAACTAGGTCTGTGGCCTGCTAGATCCACTGCCTTATTTCAGTTCCTATGCCCCAATCTCCTCCGCAGTCTTAACCTTGTGTGGTGCATCCCCGGTCAGCTGATGGATGACAAGTGTGTTGTCCCAACACCTTGGTTACACCCAATCCTTGATATGCACAAGGTATAGGAACTGAAAGGAGCAAGACAGAGGAACCAGCAAAACCACACTAGAAAGGAATGAGTGAAATGTCAAACAGTCTGAGGCAGCAACAGGTGAATCAGAACAGCGCAGTACCGAATCTCAGAGGTGTAGGCTATCCAATAACAATCCAGGGGTCATACACGGAAGATCAAACTATAACGGTACCAAAGGGATGAGGCAATCTCAGGTCAAAAACAGTTCCAAGGTCGGTCCAATATCAGAGTCCATAAACAAGCAAGTTCGTACACTGAAGTCCACAAGGATAATATCACACCCAGCAAAGTAGAACAAGGCAGCCAACATTATCACTGGCGAAGAACTCTGGTGAGGCAGCTCTTTAAATAATTCTTTAAATAACCCTCCATACATCCAGAACCCACCCACACAATTAGAACTACAGTTCCCATAATGCCCAGCTTCAAACAAGGTAGTGCCGAATAGGTCACTCTGGCCTTTTAAACCTAGCACTGCCCTGATTGGCTAGTGCTAACGGCGTAGAGCATAAGTGCGGTGGATGGCCGCATGCGCCCACCTGAGACTGCCTTAGCGTGCGCATTCGTGCACAGCCACGGGTATGCCACTGGAGGAGGGAGGCTGTTCCAACTGACTCCCGGAAGCAGAAAAGTCACTGCTGGACCCGGCGTAAGGTAAGACCATGACACTAGGGCTTTAAAATGTAAAAAAAAGCAGACTTGTCAGATAGTAGCAAGATTATGGACCAAAATGGAAAAACTCATATCGTTTGTAATACACTTCTGCATACTGCGGGACCCAAAAATATTTTTACTCAGGCATTAGCTGGATGGGATCAACTTTAGAGCTCACAAGCTCATACTATTTATGATAACTACAACTAAGACATATATACAGTAAAAGCTCAAAGGCTCAAAAATGATCTCCATGCCTCCCATGTAATAGACAAAATAAACCAACTTATACATAAAAACGGTGATACCATGCCACAGTTTACAAAAATGTGGCTGTCCTGGAGGGACAGTGCACTATCTCATGGGGTTTAAGTGAATTACACTAGGCTACATTTGTTGGTATGGGTATTGGTATTACTTTAATGATAATAATCCTAAATATTATCACCAGCACTGATTCTATAGAGTGCTTGGACTCAAACCCAATACAACTTATTATGTTATTTTGTTAATGTCTTTTAGCCCAGTGGGGATTGGATCCCTATCCCTCAGTCTACATTGAAGGGCCGAGGCTATACAGATGCATTGCTAAAATGCAGGCTAGCAATATTTCCTTATGCTATGCAGGGGGACTGAGGGCCAATGGAGCGACGTGGGGTTGACGTCATACAGGAGCTGTATGAGTGGGGAGAACAATGCTCTTGGTTGAGGTGATCTGCCAAGTTCGGGGGCAGCTGTACACCACCTGGATTTTCGACAGAGGCGGTCGTTACCCAGTTAAATCTAGTGTGTGTGTACGGGCCTTAAGAGACATGGTTGTAGTTTTGTGCTTGTAAAATTATCCATTGTTTACAATTTCATAATGTATCATTATCAGAACCCACTTTTTAAGCGGTCACTTTTTTGTATAAAACAATAAAATTTCTTTTGAAATTTCTTTTGAAGTAAAAAAAAAAAAACTCCTTTTGCAGGAAAAACAAGCTCTACAGTAACATTTCACACACCCCTATCAATAATATAATACACACTCTATAACAGAAGATTAACGCTGTCCTTAAAATTTCAAATGTAAATGTTATATAGCTAATACATTTTTTCCATAAAATGATCTATGAGTTTCATAATAAATTTGCTTTAGCTTGGTAAACACGATACACAATGCCGCGATCCTCTGTACATGAGACGCCTGTTGTTTATGTTTATTTTAATGTATGTGGTGTGTACACTTCTATTTAATTATTTGCCATTTTCAAACCCACAGCCAAAGTTACTTTCCCAAAACCGTAGCTACATCAGTGAGGGGAAAACAAGGCAAAAATGGAAAATACAATTTGAGAAGTGCACCATCTCTAACCGAGTAAAAAGAAAAGAAGATGTCAGAGCTCTTTCCCTTCCATTTACTGTCAGATGTCTCTTTCAGTGGCTGATGCTTGAGTAGGTTGTTAAGTAGCCCTAGAAGCAGGAGCAGCAGGCACTTTGGACTACTCCATCATAAATTTGGAATGTAAGTGCTACAAATAAAAGCATGAAGAGAGCAAGAATTACTGATATACAGTAAGAGGAGGTAAAGCATGCTGCAGAAAACATTAGAGAGAAGTTCTCCATCAAATTGATCAAGGGATTGATTATGTACACACTTCAGGTGATACCTTGACAACAATACTTGCAGGGTTTGACCTACATGGAGATGGAAGGGATTGCATTCCCTTCTGCTAGAGGAAGAAAAAAACCTTTTCTTAAACACGAGGAAATGGAGGCAGACAAGGAAAAAAAGGTTCGAAGATCTTAATGGCTCTGGGTCTTTAACCTCAAGAGAAAAAAAATGACCTATTCGATGCAACCTTCCCAGACAATTTCCAAGGCAAAAGCAATGTGATCACAATTTGGTTTATCACTGGGAGACGGCAGTGGGTGAAATGGGGATGTACGGCAAGAAAAAAGTCAATTGGACTTTTGGATCCTTATTTATTTCGGCAGCTATCTTTTTATTAAATATTTCTTATGTTCCAGAAAAATACAATGCTTGGTTTCTAATTAAGCACAATGTTTTTGAAGAGGTTTTATAAACGCTTACATTTAAAAAGCAGCGCATATTAAAATGGGCACAACATGTAAGAGATAGTAGAGTATCAATAAATTTCCCTATATTCTACTATCTCCTTTTACAGTTAGTAGACTATCAGTAACTTAACCGACATTCTACTATCACTTACCCAAACACCTAACTCTTATATTACCCCTCTTTTACCTGTGCTGAACCCTCCCCCCCCCCCCCCCCTTTCCCTGGCAAATCCAGGAATTTAAAAGGGGGAAATTCCTGAAAGCTCTCCCTCAGCCATGCACAATACAGTATAATAATATGGTAGGACATCATCCTGGATACACACAATGTAATTTCCCTTCCGACTGACAGGATCTGATGATTATTTGCGACATTTACAATCTTCTCCCGATCGACAACGGAATCAATCAGCAGCAGTTACTGATACTGTTAACAATGAGGACAGCCGACATTGGTAATGAAGGAGAAAGTGAAGCATTCACACAGCAGGGGGCATAGGGCTGTGCTCATAACTGACTCTGTTAAGTTCCCCAGAGCTGCTCCATGCTGTGTACACACGCTGCTGCTCCATGCTCTGTACACACTGCTGCTCCATGCTCTGTACACACGCTGCTGCTCCATGCACTGTGCACACTGCTGCTCCATGCTCTGTACACATGCTGCTGCTCCATCCAAAGTCAACTGTAGCAGGGAAAGAAAGGGGACAGTGCTGTGAGCTGCATCCTGCACATATTTTGATGTCTCCACTTGTGGCTGTCTCCAGACATAGCAACAGCCCTGGTCTGAGTGGTGATTCTGGGCAGCTGTAATCCCCCCCTAAACGTGCCTACCCCCCCCCCCCCCCCACACACACACACACACCTCTAACACCTAACTTACCAGTAGCTATCAATGCTATTCTTTCTCTCCCCGCCACTAAATAGCTCCAGCACCAGCTACTACTGCTAAAAGGAGTTTGACTACATAGTGGCAGTACTCCATAACACATTACCAATGCACCAGACACAAAATAATGCTGCTACTGCCACTAATTCTGGACACCAGAGTTCAGTTACTTCCACAGCAGACTGCAGTAACGATATGCGCCCAAATTAACCTCCCTGGCATTCTGGACGAGCTAGGCTCGTTCAGATACGCCGGAGGTCACCGCTCAGGCCCCGCTGGGCCGATTTGAAGAATTTTTTTTAGACACGCACTGCCTGATTGCCGCTGCTCGCTGCCAATCCGCCACTACCCGCCGCAATACAGGCCCCCCCCCCCGAGACCCCGTGCGCTGCCTGGCCAATCAGTGCCAGGCAGCGCTGAGGGTTGGATCGGGACTCCCTGTGACGTCACGACATCAATGACGTCACGATGTTCGTCGCCATGGCGAAGGGGGAAACCCTCAAGGAAATCCCGTTCAGAATGGGATTTCCGGATGGGTCTTTGCACCGGCGGCGATCCGAGGGGTGGCAGGGACGCCGCAGTGAAGGGGGAATCATGTAGCTAGTGCTAGGCTAGCTACATGATAAAAAAATAAATGTGCAAAAAACGCTGCGGCCGCGGGAATCAGAACGCCAGGCAGGTTAATTGATCTGTAATACACAAATTTGAGAACAATCTCTCACAACCATGAAAAGTGATTTCAAAAGGTCTTGCAAGTTTGCAAGCGACAATGGCCACTATCTGAGTCCTGGATAAATGTAAAAGTAAAGGTTAACATGGTCAGCTTTATTTGGAGTGGAGTCAAGAACAGCAGATAGTATGTGGGTTAGGAGTTTAAAAACAGTAAAGATTATCAATTTATTCTACAGGCAATGATCGATTTGATCACAAAGTTCAATCTGTAAGTCTCTGATTGAGTGGGCATGATCATCTTATCCTTGATCTGCTTTTAACCTCCACAGGATGTTAAAGTGAGAGATAACAACTTGATCAAATTGATAGCATGTGTCTTTATGAATTCCTGCTGTAGGAAGATTCCTGTGGGATAGATTGGTCATCTATGTGCTACTGCTGGCCAACAGAACACGCCACTGGGCTCATGTATTTGTTTATGTTATCAAAGTGTAACTGTTGGGCATAAAATAAAAAATCAATTCTTTATTTTTAGCTGGTAAACAAGTAATATGTATGCTAACCAGGCAATCCAAAAGTTAAAATCACTATTACTTTTCTTGTTGATAAATGATAATTCCCCAGTTTACCTAACTCTTTGGTACACATAAAGGAAGTTGCAGGGCATGCTTGCTGAGTTGTCCTTTTTTGCTTCTCTACTTTCCCCTCAGACTTAACTAATGCAGCCTGATTGGCTGAAGCCCCTTTCCCTCCTGTTTTCCCCTCCCACACCTCTGTTCCTCTCTGATTGGCCAATATTTCTCAAGCTGAGACAATGCACTTTCTATAGTGAAGGGCGGGCAAATCAGGCAGAGGAGAGTAGGGGAGGAAATGACATCAGAATTGGCTTAAAAATAGCCACAGTTAAAATGGGAAATGCTAAGAAGGATTTTCTCTTTTTTTACTGTAGAAAATTCACTAAAATCAAAACATGGGCAGTGCAATACATATGTTATGTAAGTAGAGCATGTATTTATCTACTTATATACAGTATGTTTTTTTTTCTGAGATAGTATGGCTGACAACTCCTCTTTAACAGGATCAGTCTGTAAAACTAGGGACTACATGGTGCGCCCTGATCTTTGTATGTCCCTCCTGCCCTGCGCTGGGACCCTCTACACAATCTTTGACTATACAATGTTATGAAACTCAGCATTTCTTCTTTGCTGTAAAAGATTCTTTACAGCAAAAACAGTCCTACCAGAAATAAAGCATTTGTAACAGAACAGCATGCAAATATTTAAACACAGCACTTTCTTCTTCAGTGGGAAACTTAGTGCCATTGGCAAACTTGAGGAAGTGATTACAATAGTAGCTGATAAGAAAACAAACAAGATAATATAAACACTGTTAGCTGTGTCTCAGCTGAATACAAGCCAAAAGTGTACACAAGAGAAGACACATTCTTGCTGGATACATTTTAATATATAAATACAGCAGCGAGGCGATAAATTACGTTGGCAGCTTTCAGTGCAGATAAATGGTACTTTAGGAACTTGTAATGTGTAAAGAGACAACAATACTTGTGCACAAAAGCAAATGTGATAACTGTAGGGGTAATAAAAAGTAGGAAAACATGTTTTTACTGAATGTTATGTCAGAGTTTAACACCTCTTTAATGTCCAGGATAGCTTGTGGCTATGCTCCCCTTCGTATACTAGCATGGCCACTTTGCACAGGCATGAAGTTCGTGCCCATGCCTGCACAGTAGCACGGAGGCACTCGTTTACTTTTACTTCTCTGTGCACAAATGGCTCTGTGCTACAGTGGAGCCATGCTTGTGCACGGAGGGGAGCAAGACTGTGAAGATGAAGAATGTCCCAGCTGACAGCAGAGAGGTTGTGGAGGAACAGTGATCCAGAGGCTTTACCCTACTGACTTAAGTATGTATATATTTGTTCTTAAACGTTACAGGTATATTTAGGGGTGTATCTGGATAATATAGCACCTATGGCAAACACTGAAATGCCCCCCCCCCCCCCCAGTAGATCCCATTGCCCCATAATAACAGCTTATTTTCTGCATATATCCATTATTGTCTGTATTTTTTGCGCAGGATATTGCAGAAGTTACTTGTATTGTCCCTAGAAACCAGAATTAAGCAGCTGGCTTACCCAAATACAGAATTTAATATGACCCGGATGCATAAGTTGAGTAGCCATGGTCCCCTAGATATTAGAATAAAGTACTTCAAAATCAAAGTAGCTCAAAATTAAAGAAATAAATACTCACACGCTTCCAGATAAAATAATTAACCCATTCGCCTTCCGTCGTTTTCACTTGAGCAATGTTCACCTCCCATTCATTAGCCTATAACTTTATCACTACTTATCACAATGAACTGATCTATAGCTTGTTTTTTCTGCCACCAATTAGGCTTTCTTTGGGGGGTACATTTGCTAAGAGCCACTTTACTGTAAATGCATTTTAACAGGAAGAATAAGGAAACAACAGAAAAAAATTCATTATTTCTGAGTTTTCAGCCATTATAGTTTTAAAATAATAAATGCCTCCATAATTAAAACCCATGTATTGTATTTGACCATATGCCCCGGTTATTACACCGTTAAAATTATGTCCCTATCACAATGTATGGCGACAATATTTTATTTGGAAATAAAGGTGCATTTTTTCCATTTTGCATCTATCACTATTTACAAGTTTAAAATAAAAAAAAATTATAGAAATATTTCATCTTTACATTGATATTTAAAAAGTTTAGACCCTTAGGTAAATATTTACATGGTTTTTTTTATTGTAATGTTTTTTTTTTTTTATATTAAACATTTTATTTGGGTATTTTTGGGAGGGTGGGATGTAAACAATAGTTTTATAATGTAAATGTGTGTTCAGTTTTATTTTTTTTTACTTTTAGTTGTAGTTTTACTTTTTGGCCACAAGATGGCGGCCATGAGTTTGTTTACATGACATCACTCTAAGCGTAACATACGCTTAGAGAGCCGCATGGGGGACGCAACAGCCAGAAAAAGCGAAGCTTCCGAGAGAAGCTGTCGCTTTTTCAGCGGGGGAGAGGAATCAGTGATCGGGCACCATAGCCCGATTCACTGATTGCCTGGCTAACGAACCGCGGGCCGGGAGCGCGCGTGCACGCACGATCGGCCGCGGGAGCACGCATGGTTCCTGGATGTTGTTTCTACATCCAGGAACCAAAATAGGTTAATTTGTCACATACTTTCATATAAAATAATCAAATAGTTCCATAACTCCAGATAAAAGAATCAAGTAGTCAAATGCCCCCAATAAAAAAAATATTAAGTAGTCACAAGCATCCAGATAAATAATTAAGTAGTTACATGCCTCCAGATAAAATAATTAAGTAGCCTCTTGCCTCAAGATAAACAAGTAGCCCCCCCCCCCCCCGTATAGATAATAAGGGTGTCCCTCAGTATAAGTAGCCCCCCGTAATAGGTGGTGGAAGATGCTCCGCCAGTAAAGGTAATGAGAGGCGTCCCTCACTATAAATAGCTCCCCCAGTATAGGTGGTGAGAGGCATCCCCAGTGTGGTGGTGCAGCATGTGGGATGAGGGGACAAACATGGAGCCAATGGCAGGAGTCATGCCTGCACCCCTCTAGATATACGCCATTGGGTGTATTTTAAATGAATGAGTATCTTCGAGAATGAGATCAGATGCAGAGTGAATGCATGTGAAACACTGGTATAGCATATAGTATAGGCACGCTCTCATAGAAGTACAGTGGCATGTCAGAAATGAACAGTTTTTAGGAGAACAGATTTCCTGATGACTATGGCAGTGAAAAATAGCGTTACACTATCACATCCTGGACATTTTTTATAATGTTTATAATGCTCGGGGTTCCTTTAAATAGAAAGTGACACAGATTTTTGCATTGGTGTAGAGTAGTGTTTCTTAGCATTATTACAATATATACTCAATTCTAAAAGATTAAGTACAAAGTGCCCATTATTCTATGTATCATTATACCAAGTAGCCCTTTTGTACTTATATATATTTGTTAGGAGTGATCCACAATTGCATACAAATGATATTCAAACACTTCTTAATGACTTTACTCAAGATACTGATTTAGTTTTTTTGTATTAATAATTTAGAATTTTTAATCCCAAAATATAAATATAATGAATTGAGTTTGGCAAGTTTAAGTACCCCATGAGCCCGTCCTCTGTACCCCATAGGATATGCAGACCGCATGTTAAGAACTTACAGTGTAAACTCATCAGAATAATAAAAGATGACTGCTGTGAGCTATTGGGGCCTGTGCACAGGTCTTTATTGTATTACATTAAGGTGGTCACAGACCAGATTACCATCAGGTGTGTTGGCACAGTCCAGAAAGGGATGCAGATACAATATAACCACTAGAAGCAGGGCTGTAACTACAGGGGAGCAGCGCTGTAAGGGAGCTCCAACTAGTACTTCACTCCCTCTGATAAAGGGGTCCATCCTTCAGATCAGGTGTTTTTTCGGCTACGCTTGTTATGGGTGTGAAGATTACAATGTCCACACTTGTTTTATGACCCTTACGAGATCAGCTCCCAAGGGAAAGGATGTGAACGTAATTTCCGCTTTTGCGAAGAGTATTTGAAAGACATGTTAATTTGAAATACCGGTGTGCGTGAACAATGTCGTTTAAACTACTTGTCATTTCTTTTTGCCGAATAATGTCATTTGTCCAACTCCTGTTTGTGTGTCTGGACTTTAATTTAGTGTTTGTACAGACCTTAAAGGGAAGATTCGCGCATTATATAAAAAACAAACGGCACTTACCTGGGGCTTCTTCCAGCTCCTGGTAGTTGACCGGTGCCCTCGCCGCAGCTCCTCTCCCTCCCAGCGTCCAGCGGTGAAGAAGCCGACCTCGCCAGGTCTTCCAGGTAAGTGCCGTTTGTTTTTTGTAATCTGCGTGAACCTTCCCTTTAAGACCAATGTCATGTCTATGATCAGAACTGTAGGGGTTGCAAAGTCTTTACTAGTGAACGTCTAAAAAGCCCATGGGCAGTTAAAGTGGTAAATCCATATTTTCTTAGATCATTTTCGTGTTCTGAACACTGCAGTCAGTTTTTTCCCTCTTCTTAAGGTGCGTACACACGCAGTATTGTAACAAACGACAGGTCCGTCAGATCCTCCCGCGGGGCGATCGTTCTGGAGACAGTAGTACGTGAGTACAGGCTGTCAGCAGGCTGTTCTTGACTGATCCGCCCATGGTAAGGGTGCGTGTGGCAGAAGCATGGCAGAAGGAGACAGTGGAGGAGCAAAGCTTTCCTTTACGTAAACTCAAATTATGAAAAAAATGATTATCCAAAATAGGAATTTCCTTGACTCCTGCAGTCTCAATTTCCTTTAAAGATGTAAAGATTAAAGATTAAGGCCCATATGAAATTATTATTTTCTTATTTTTCTCCTAAGTGATATTTTAACACCTAGTAAATAAAATGCCTTTTAAACCACCAGCAAGCAAGACAATACTCAAAATAATTTTGACAGTGCCTTTTCACCTACTTTTTGTTACTTTTTCAATTGCAAGGTGCTGAAAAGTTATTTAAAATAGAACAATAAAAAATGATATCCTAGGAGAAAAAGTGAATTGCATTTGGCCCTAAGACTTTAACCTCTTGAGGACTGCAGTGCTAAACCCCCCTAGTGACCAGGCCATTTTTTAGCAAAATGTGCCACTGCAGCTTTAAGACTAAGCTGCAGATCTGCACAACACAGCACACAAGTGATTCCCCCCCCCCTCTTTTCTCCCCACCAACAGAGCTCTCTGTTGGTGGGGTCTGATCGCCCTCAGATTGTTTATTTTTTTTGTGCAAATATTTTTGTTGTTCTTTTTATTAAAAAAAAGTGTGTTCCTTTAAAAATATTCCCTCTCTCCCTCCCCACAGCCAGCCAATTGTGGCGATCGGCTGTCACAGGCTTCTGCCTATGAGAGCCGATCGCTCTCCAGTGTCCCAGGGGACAGCCGTGTCACATGGCTGTCCCCAGTACAGCGCTGCTGCTGATCGCAGCGCTGTACGGGTAAATAGACGGCGACCACGCTGTCTAACAGTCTCCTGAGCGGCAATAGCCGCTCGAAAACTGAAGAGGGGGCGGAGCTCCGCCCTCCGAGAATGAGATGCGCGCGCAGCGTGCGCGCAATCTCATTCAAAACAGAGCCCCAGGACTTTACGCCAATTGGCGTTAGGCGGTCCTGGGGCTGCCGCCGCGGCCACGCCCATCGGCGTGACGCGGTCGGCAAGAGGTTAAGTTTTGACTGTCTGAGGTGTACAGCAGCATTTTTTAAATGTTTTTTCAGCTTCCACAGACAAATCTTTATCTTTTATTTATATTCTTATTTGTTTGGTGCACTCACAATTTTTTCACTCAGTCACCCATGAGATTTATAACTTTTAATAGCCTATCAATGAGCCTGCAGTCGTAGTCCAATAGAAAATAAATTGTAATTTATATAATACTGTAGGACTATTAAACATACAGTTAGAAAAAAGGAACACAGGTTACCTCTAAGCAGGAATGGTAGTGTACATATACTATATTGTGGTGTATAAGACTACTTTTTAACCCTTGAAAATCTTCTGAAAAGTTAGGGGTCGTCTTATACGCCGGGTGTCATTAATGCTGGGTGATACACCCTATCCTGTTACCGACTCTCAGATCTCACTGCCGAGAACTGTAGTGAAGCGGCGCAGGCGCACAGGCAGAGAAGGAGGTAATTAGGATACAAGGGTAGGCCAGAAGGGTGAAAGAGGCATGTTTTATGGGCACTGCGCAATCTATTCTTCCATACCGCTCTGATAATCAGGTAGACAAGGAGAGCTGACCAATCCGCTTATGAAGAGGGAGAGTTGACCAATCCAACCAGTCAATAGCATATATACTGTTATATACTGGTTATCACATACAGTACAGCACCAGTATCTGTTCATACATAGCACCAGTATATGATTTATTTATTTCTTATTTGGTATGCGTTGGAAGAGGGGTAGTCTTATACGGCGAGTATATCCCAAGCTCTATATTTTAACTAAAAAGTTGGGGGGTCGTCTTTTTTTTTTTTGGTTCGTCTTACATGCCGGAATATACGATATATATATCTATATATATATATACAGTGTATATAGAATTCCAATCCCCTTTAAGTGCTGAATGGCACCAGTACATTTTTCAAATACCAGAATTTTGCTTCCACCCTCAATCTTATAAGTAATAATGATTTTTTTCCCTTTCTGTCCACAAAATAAACTCCTGTTAATAGACATGAGCTAGCAATCTTTTGTAACTCCAAAGTAAAATATAATTAAAATGACACAAATACTAAAACACTTAATTAAATGGAGTAGGCGCCATGTATGAAATGGATACTTCAATTCAATTAGTGAGTTAGAGTCTGTGAACACAGAGGGAATACACAGATACGCAGATGCGTAGGAAGCAGGTGTTTGGACAAAAAAGGGCCAATTCATGTTAATGAAATGAAAATGTAATTGGAAGAGTTAAATCTTAATTCCAGAGATACTGTCAGGTGAGGATTTTTCATGGCTCACCTGGAAAATTGAACAGATGTTCCCCCCTACCCCCTTCTGCAGATCACAATCAGTTACTTATAATGCAGTTAAACAAACAGTGTTAGTCGGTGCTCTCGGAAAGTGCAGTGTGGCTGCTGGGGACATCTGTTACACTGACCTTTGGACCTGATCACCGTTTAGGAGAAGATACGCATTTAAAGCTTGTTTCTCTTTTACATTTAATTTGTTTTAATGATGTGTGTTGTTTCTGATTAATAGTTCCCGGAGAGCAGCCTGAACTAGTAGTCTCAGCAAAAAAAGAAATAAATTAAATTAAGTAACCCAGGAGGTCATAGGTAGTGTCATTTGTTTTTTTAGCCAGTGTACAATAAATTTGTTTTTTGTTCTAATCAACTGTCTGAGCACAATGCCTGCTTCTAAATGATCTAAAAAAATAAATAAATAAATACATAAATAAACAAGCCTGACATTCAGCTTGAAGCTGTACTATGGTCCTGAATTTCTGTGATTAAAAATAAAATAATTGTTATGTTATTTTTTTTTAACCGTTATTTAAATTAAATGTTCTCAGTTAAGTTGCATACAGTTTTTTTTGTTTTTTTTTTTGGTTGCTAAAAAATTTCAGTTGCCTAAATAAGATAACCAGCAAAATAAAAAAGGTGTGTTTGTGTGTGTGTGCCTAGGTGCATGCGTGCGTGTGTGTGTGCGTGTGTGTGTGCGTGCACTCGTGCATGCGTGTTTGTATGCATGCAAAAAGGAATGCAAGGACATGGTGACAGAATGAATGAAATTTGTTGGTGCTTTTCTTTCTTTCAGTTCTCCTGTGCTAAAACAAGAACCGTGTCCTCCTTAATTCCAACACGCCCCTCCCAGGAACAGATTGTTATCTATCTCAATAAAAGACATACTGAGAGTTTTTGGCATGAGGGATGGCCAGGCAAGATGTGCCAGCTAGTTAAAATCTTGTTCTATCAGTCAATGCAGTGCATAGATTGCAGGCGTGATCATAAGGCATAGTGAAGCTTATTAAAAATGTAACGGCCTCCCCACAAAGGCAACTTTCTATGTTATTCCCATTTCCACAGAATACCTTTCCACATGCAGCTTTTCAATGTGCAGCCCATTACATGGGGCCCTTGTGTAGGAACCTCTTCCTCAGAATCCAGTGGTAAATTATGAGGCCCCTTTAAGGACAGTTAGTGAGAAGACTGTACATACTCTGTAAGACCAGGGACAGTTGTTTGAACCTATTTACAAGGTGTTCAATAAAGGAAGCATACTTGGAAAGTGCCAAAGTCTACATCTTGTGTAACTGTGTATACTCCATAAAATGCTGTGGAAGATGTCAGCGCTATGCAAAGGCTAAATAATAATAATAAATGGTGAGCAAATACAGCATAGTTACTTGATCTTCTTCATCCGAAGAGATTTAACGTCTGCAGCCTTCACAGGTGGTCTGGTCAGTGCTGTATATACCATGAACAAACAGAGGCAGCTGTTCTGGAGTCACCAACCTCCTGGGGGTCCACAATCTGAGTCTGTGATCTCAATTTTCTCATTAGCTAACTGCTTATAGTAAACCTGAACTAATCTTACCTTCACTTGATCCCATCTCTGCCATGATCTACATAAATAGCATTGTCTATTAACACCCATTGCCATCTAAACTAGCTTGCAAGAGGTGCAGAATAAAATGTATCATGGGGCTGCCATCTTTCATTTTTTGCAATTTGTAAGTAAGATGCTGCCTGACTCTGACTCCAAAAAGTACATTTCTCCATTTAAACTTCTCTGAACTACAACTGTTTTTAGTTCCGAAAGGTGTTAAGATGAAAGAGGCAGGTTCAGGGGGTTGGATACTGCTGTTTGCTGCAGAGGATCACCAAGCAGGAAGCTGGCATATCCAAGAAATGATACTTTAGGAAGGAAAGATTTGTACATAATTATGCTTCAAAGAAGAACATACAAATGCCTTAGAAAAGCCAGAGTTCAGGTACTGTTTAAACTTTTGCTCCTCACCTTTTCCTCTTTTGCTGAATTTAACTTAAAGGAATACTATTAAACTTTTACTAATTTCTGGCAACAGCATGAATCAATATGCCAACAACAGTAAGAATGAATACAGTATATGTTTCTTCTGTGGTTTTTATTTCTATCTACATTACCGACGGCGTCCCCTTAAGAAACTGACGGCGACGGATAATGGACGAGCTCATTATAGAGGTGCTTCATTGGTTGTTTGCCGTTGCTAAGCAACGGCAAACAAATGAGCCGGAGGAGGGCGCGTCATTGCTCCGAAAGGAGCCGAAGAGGGAGACTTTATTGGGCGGTAGGCAGGGGGCGGGCACAGCCACAACCACAAGTAGTCTCTGTGGAGAGGATTTCACAGGCTACTGTGAGGAGAATGCGGCCAGCAGATTACTGAAGGGGATTTTGACACGCCCTCCTTCGGCTTCATATTCGGCTCCTTTCGGAGCAATGACGTGCCCTCCTCCGGCTCATTCGTTTGCCGTTTGCCAATGAAACAGAGGCTCTTAAAACATGGAAGTTACTATCATGATGAGGGGCAGATTAGGAGCGAGAGCGGTTGTCTCTCGCTCTTCATAGCACCTTAGTTCGGCGGGGCACGCGCTATATAACGCGCTCTGGTGTGGGGGAGCCTCACAATAGGAGATTCTACTGCCACGCTCAAAAAGAGGAATCACCTCTATAATGAGCTCGTCCACTATCCGTCGCCGTCAGTTTCTTAAGCAGACGCCGTCGGTAAGGTAGATAGAAAAAAAAAAAAAAACACTGCACAGAAGAAATATATACTGTATTCATTCTTACTGTTGTTGGCATATTGACTCATGCTGTTGCCAGAAATTAGTAAAACTTTAATAGTATTCCTTTAACCATTTCAGCCCACAGGGATTTTTCACCTTATGCATAAGAGCAATTTTCACCTCCCATTCATTCGCTAATAACTTTATCACTACTTTTCACAATTTATTGATCTATATCTTGTTTTTTCCGCCACTAATTAGGCTTTCTTTGGGTGGTACATTTTGCTAAGAATTATTTTGTTATAAATGCATTTTAACAGGAATATTAAGAAAAAATGGAAAAAATTCATTATTTTTCAGTTTTCAGCCATTATAGCTTTAAAATAATACATGCTACCATCATTAATACCTATGTATTTTATGTGCCCATTTGTCTCGGTTATTACACCATTTACATTTTGTCCCTATCACACAGCGCTGCGTAATATGTTGGCGCTTTATAAATACAATAAATAATAATAATACTGTATGGCGCCAATATTTTATTTGGAAATAAAGGTGTATTTTTTCAGTTTGGTGTCCATCACTATTTACAAGCTTATAATTTAAAAAATGTTCGTAGTATACACCCTTCACATGCATATTTAAAAATTTCAGACCCTTAGGTAACTATTTTTTTATTTTATTTTTTAATTGTCATTTTTTTTTTCATTAAACATTTTATTCGGGTAATTTTTTGGTGTTGGGAAATAAACAGTTAATTTTAATGTTATAATATGTGTAAATTGGCATGAAAAATATATGTAGATGTAGTTTTACCATTTGGCCACAAGATGGCCACCTTGAGTTTTTTTTTCCCTTGTTCTTCTCGCTTACCGGAAGCACAAGGAGGACAGGGAAACACATTTTTTTTTTTAGATAAACTGCGGTCTCTGATTAGAAACCGTTGGTTTTTCTGCCTGCAACTTAGATCGGTGAACGGGAAATCCTAGGGCTACCGGGGGACAGAACAGGGACACGGGGGCGCGCCCACGATCGTGCGCCGAAGCACGCCTCTGCAGCAGAGCAGCGGATCACGTCCGGGCGGCTGAAACCGTTAATGCATATTTTTTTTATTTTTTTACACATCTCATTTATAAATTATTTAGTCAAGGTTTGCTCATTGTAAAGTCTTACCTCACTGGGATTTACAATCTTAAATGTAACAGTGATGCTAGTATCTTTACTGCTGGCAAGGTGACATACTGTGAGATTTTTATGCCATCTGTGTAGTAAGCAGTAACATCATTTGATCTCTCAGTTTACTCTGGGGCAGAATGCTGTGTGACATCATAGCTGGGAGGTTGAGGTTACATGCCACTGTAAAGCAATATATGGTTAAAAAAAGGTGTTTGAAAAAGGTGATGAAACCAGGTTAATTAACAAAAATAATATCAATAACACATTACAATAGTCCAGTCCAGATGTAATGAAGGCAAGAACTTATGTTGACAGATCTTCTGGGGGGATGAGGTGCTTGATTTTTGCAAAGTAAAATAAGTAATATGAATATTTTTTTATGTTCCGATATGGGTCTTCTTTCTTTAACTCATTTTATATTGGTCTGGCATGATCATGTATAGGAGAACTCCACTACATTCCCGTGGAGGAACGATGTCAAGAACAAAGTATGTGTGAGGGAGCTTGCAGACAGAGCATTCTATGTGATGTGCTGAGTGCTGCATTGTGACTGATCTGTCTATGTAGTGGCCTGGTGGTGACCCTAGATGACTGGGAAAGGAGCCATTTTTGGTCTTCTTCATCCTCCCCAATCTGCAGTGTTGATGGATCACCTCTTCTGGAGTGCAGTTTGCTGCTATGTGTGAGATAGAAGGACTAGCTATCATGTAAAGTATGCCACACTCTACCTGGTTGTTCGTTGTCCTTATTCAATCATATGAAAAATGTTCACATTGCCCACTGTCACTCACTTTGCACTTTCATGATAACCCTATGGGCAACAGGAAGTTTGTGTGCCACCGGGGCTGTGAAAGTATGGGTGCCCCATAGGTGCCCATGTTAATATTGGCAAGAATCAGTAAGTTGAGGATCTGAGTCCCCTAATAAAACAGCTGGCACCATGGCCACCTGCAGGCCCTCTGTTAGCCGCAGTTTGCATGGCTGGCAGGTCCTGGCGCCCGTTATTTTATTGGGTGCCAGAGAATTTCCAATTATTACCGATATTAACATGGGCATCTATGGGGCGCCCAAATTTCCATGGCACCCGATACGCCAAACCTAGGCGTCCCATAGCAGTCATGTTATACGGTGCGGGGTCCAGTAAGGGTAATACGGGGCAATCGCTGGACTCCGAAATACATGTCCCTCCGAGTTGCGACGGCTCAGAGGGAAAATAGTATTTTACGCCGCCAGGGATCTAAGCGGCAGCAGCGCGAGCCGTCATTCAGAGTGTACT